>NW_019154114.1:7424205-7791352 GCF_002288905.1 Enhydra lutris kenyoni
AAAAAAAAGAAGAAAATTACATGTGTATTTTCTCCTGACACAGTTTTAAAAGCTGTTTGTAGCTGATTTACAATGTTCCTAGTATTCAGCTTTTCATTTGAAATTCTAATAAGTGCTTTGAATGGGTTGGAGCTTGTTAGAAAGTAAAGGGAATGAAATGTCTTCATTGAATTGTGTGGTTTTACTGGCTTCCTCATGGATGTCCTAGTTCTCTCTTCACTGCCGCCTTTCTTTCCATGGAATGTTGTTGAGTTGATAGAACAATGAAAGCCAATACGGAGTCAGAGGATGACCATGTGGAACGATCATGTCTGTTCCATTTTTGTAGTCCTCTGGGTCTATACGTCCACCCCTTGGTCTGCATATTCCTATGCCTTGTAAGTGAATTAGAAGAATTATTTATTCCATCCTCCCCAAGAAATTCTCCTCTAAAAATACAAATATAAAGTCTTTGGGAAGGGTTTGGACATCTCAGATCAAAAGTGCTATTTTTATGGATTAAATGTGCTCACCTTTGTTCTAAAAGCAAGTGTTGGCTGATATGAAAACCAGGCCTTAGCAGATCTTGGTTCCTATCAGTAGGCCGTGGTGTAATTCTACAAGCTGCCCCATCTGTGATGGGCACCAAACAAAGCCATAATGATTTTTAAAAGGCAGTCAGGTAAGAATTCGTTAACGATATGCTTCCATTTCTAAATCATTTAAATAATAAGTAGCATGTTCTTGGCATCAAAGGTCTAATTCTCATTTGGTCTGACCTTGGCAAAGATAAATCCAGGCCCAGGTTACTTTGCTGTAACAGTTGTTTTACTGCTTTATCTTCTAATATCCTTGCTTTCCCAACACTGTTATTATAAATGATGGAAAAATCTTGAATATTTGCATAACATTACAGAAGATTTGTGACTGAAAGGATAGGATGTTACTTATGCAAACCATATATATCTTTTCCTGTGTGTTTGTAGTCAGTTCTCACTCTTCTTCCTTAGCCATACAACCCCTTCCTGGAGGATGACTTTCTAACTTAGAAAAAGAAATAGGGGGGCGCCTGGGTGGCTCAGTGGTTAAAGCCTCTGCCTTTGGCTCAGGTCATGATCCCGGGGTCCTGGGATCGAGCCTCACATCGGGCTCTCTGCTCGGCAGGGAGACTGCCTCTTCCTCCTCTCTCTCTCTGCCTGCCTCTCTGCCTACTTGTGCTCTGTCAAATAAATGAAAATCTTTAAAAAAAAAAAAAAAGAAAAGAAAAAGAAATAGGAATCATGAAGGGTTTGAGTGAGTTGAGGAACAAATAGAAGGTAAAGAAATTGAGAACATGTGGATTGGCTCTTCTGAGAAATTTGGCTGCACGAGTGGGGTGAAAGAGCCTTGATATTTCCTAACTAACCTGAGCAAAATTTCTGGAGAAATGGCTGACTTTGGTAGGTCTAATGGTCTCAACACATGTGAAATCCTCATAAGATATTTATTCCCTTAGTATTGTCATCAATTTAAAATTTAAGATTGAAAAAATCTGACTAGTTTTATTGTCTGCTGCTTGCTTCAAAGAACATATCATCTTTATATCCTCTGTAAGACAGTTTCTGGTTGCATAAGGTTGTCTGGATTTTCTCTCTACAATAAAAATAAAAGGGATCTGAGATGGTGGCAAAGGAATGGTTGCAGATGAAAGCCTCTTAGGATGTTCCAGGTACCTGTTACTGCCTTACAAACCATGCCAAAAATGCAGTGGAGGAAAACCACAATGAGTTTATGACTCTCGTGGATTCTGTGGGTCAAGAATTCCGAAAAGGCATAGTGGGGATGCTGCCCTCTCTGCTCCACAGTTTCGGGCTCAGGGCTGGTTAAATAAGAGATTCTTGGCTATGTTGGATCTAATGGCTTGTGTCTTCATGTGACCATATTTCTGGCATCTGAAGAGCTTGGAAAAATGTTTTACGTACCTAGGATTTCCTATGTGAATTAGATTCTTTGGTGTCTTTCTGCCAGCTAGAAGAGTTCATTACATTTTTAATGTGATTAAAAAATTTAAATAAAATTGTGATTTTTATATATAGCCATTGATGAAAGATGTGTTTTTAAAGCAGTAAATTAAAATCTCATTAATATTTCAATGAGAATATTTTGTGCTTATCTGTTTCATCTCTATTTTTGACCTATGGCTTAGAGTTCACAGCATGAAGGAGATGGTGAAATCTGTTCACCATAAAATGTTAATTATAAGTAAATTACAGCACAAACGTTCAATCAGCCACATTAATTCTATATAAAGTGAATTATTGTAACAGAAAATTTTGAAATGTGACTGAATTTTGTAATCTTCAGTTTCCTTTTTCTACCTTTTATGCCAACTCTGATTCCCATGTGTTTATTCCAGAAACTCTGAGCTCTTTGTGTAGAGTTGAGCTCATTCTACTCACTGTGTTTTGAAAGTTAAATACAGTGTGCACCACCCCCCTCCATCTCTCCAAATGATTCTGATTTGTACATAACTCCGTTTGCCCATGGCAACTTAAATGAAAGCTTTGATATTTTTCAAGCAGAGTTTGGCTTTTAAATGAAGGTGTTGGGTTTGTCATATGAAAGAGTTCTCTCCTAAAATATGATCAAAATGTCCTCACATATGTCATATATATATATATATATATATATATATATATATATATATGTATATATATATAAAATTATCATTTTTCTCTTGGATTTAGGTCTGTTTTAAAGTCTCAAACTTTTTTAAAAAATTGTTTTTATAGCCAAAACCCAATGATTCTTCCATCTGGGATCATCTTAGTCACAGAAAAATACAAAGGGAATCAAAAGTCTTATCCAAAGAGTAATAATAATTTAGAAAATGCTTAAAACATCCAGACTGCATATGACAGCTAAGCTAATTGTTCATTAAAAACAAAAATATGGATGCTTCCTCAAACAAGAATGCCTCAATATATTCATTTTGTAATCAGAAATAAGGATGCTGCTCATTATTAATAGGATATTTAATGCAGTGACTAGATGCTGGTAGGTACTGTATTCAAAAGAAGACACAGATTTTGCGAAATACTGGGGGGGGGTACTTTTTTATTATTTGGTACAACTAACAACTGAATTTAAATAAGTAGCCTAAAGGAATTGAGTGATGGGCGTTTTCAATTCCTAGTTGTCTTCAGGTCTAAAGTATTTTGTGATGGATGCAGTATGCCTCTTTCCACTTCTCAAGGTCTAGTGTATCCTAGCGGATCTAGAATGTTTATGTTGAAAAGTTGGCTCATATTCTGGAGGACCCATTTTAGATCCATTTCTGATCCCTAAGACAAAAGCTGTCACCTCTCTCCTGGTCTCATCTCACCCATTGTGTTAACATTATTACTCAGGAATCTATCTGTGACCTCAAGAGGACTCCATGACTTAGGGGAACATAAAGAATGGCGCATGTATTGTAACCTACCAATGCCTGGCTTCTGTATTAAGGATCAGTGTTCCCATTAGTTGAAGGAGGTAGCCTTTGTTCCTTCAGAGAAACCATTCCATTTAACACTCATTAACTCAACAGAAGGCTGAAGCATCCAAGAAAAATGGAAATGCTTTCCAGACTAGATTAATAAAGGAAGATGCAGAAATGGGAATCATAGTACCACTAAGAGAAAAAGTCTCCCACTATAAAAGGGATGAGGGAGAGAATTTCCAATTTGCTAATGGAAGAAGCTGTTAATCTGCAAATGTATGCAGGCATTGGTGAGTCTGCCTTTGACATGCTCAGGAAATCTTGAGGATTAAAATATCTGAGAGAGTCAGAATTAAGGATCTGATAACCATTAAGAGAAAAGGAGCATCCACTTCCTAAGAGGCTAGATCTTCTAAAGAAAATAGAATAAACAGTGTAGTAAAGTTGAAATGATAGCCACTTTAATTTGAAACCATAGGCAAAAATTTAAAAAATAGTAAAAATGATGTGATGCTTCTATTATAATTTTCTTCCCCTTTCTTGATGCCCCAATTTCCCAATCTGGGCTCTTAGTATCTTCTGGTTTCTGCTTTCCTTTTCTGTCATGTACAAAATCATAAATACATTGATAACAAAGTGATAGAAGACTTTATGTTTCTTTTATAGAGTAATGACCACTGTTTTTGCAAAAATTGTATATGTTCACATTTTATAAAATTAAAAATGGTTAAATACAAAAAAAGCAGAATTTCACTAAAAATCTCACCACTCACAAACAGTCAGCTTTCTCACCTGGTGAACATTTCCCCAAATTCTTGGGGGAGAGAGACAGAAACAGTGAGAGGCTCAAAGAGACTGAGAAAAAATTGAGATTTTTAAAGAGTCATTTTGTATGACAAAAATAACTATTGAGTGTAAGGGTACTAAATTATTTTTGGGGTACTAAATTATTAAAATTAAAAGAGGGGTGCCTGGATGGCTCAGTGGGTTAAAGCCTCTGCCTTCAGTTCAGGTCATGATCGCAGGGTCCTGGGATCCAGCCCCGCATAGGGCCCTGCTCTGTGGGGAGCCTGCTTCCTCCTCTCTGCCTGCCTCTCTGCCTACTTGTGATCTCTCTCTTTCTGTCAAACAAATAAAATCTTTTTTAAAAAAACAAAATAAATAAAATTAAAAGAAAAAGCTTAAAGATGAAACTGAAGGAATTTTGGATCCTTGGTGGGGGGATATTTTTCATTAGAATGTACTTCTTAAATTATCTATGATTAAGAAAAAAGATTGGGAAAAAGATTTGTCTAGATTCCTAGTTTTAACTTCATGTTTCAGTATAATATAATAGTGGTTGACTCCCTGCTTAAAGATGAGAAAATTAGCACACAGCTGCACAATTTCCTTCCTATTTCCTGGTATTTACTGGTTATTGCTTTACTTTGTCATAGTAGTGACATTTGTCATCTTGTTCTGAAACATGAATAACATGTTAATTTTGTAATATTTTTATACATCTATGTTAAAATAACAGTTCAGTGTGCAAATCAAGTTTTTAGATCTGTGTTCTTACATTATTAAAATTCTGTTTCTTTTTTAGTTGGATGAACTTTATCTTTAAGTAGACTTAGAAGATATTTAAATGCCATATTTTAAGTTCTTGCATTCTTGAGAGTGTTTGTTGCTTTTATATTCAAGGTGAAGTATGAAGGCAGAGGAAGTAAATGAAAATGAATACATGAATAAGTAAAAGGACACTTTAGCTGGTGATAAAATTTTCAGATCATGCTTTCTTCCCTCAAAACTTTGTCGGTCTTTGTTCATTGTCTCCTGGTACTTGGTGCTGTTCTTTAATCACAAAGTTGTCATTCATATATTGTTTGATTGGTAGATAGACTTGTGGATTCCATACTCTGAGTTTCTTCATATTTGAGAATATCTCAGTCTTGTGTTTGTATGTGAACAGCAACTTGACTGGATATGATATTCTACAGAGCATTCTTTTTTCCTTTAGCACCATGTAAATATTACTTCCTTGTCTCCTGGGATTAATGCTATGGAGAGGAGTGAGGCTTATCTAATTTTTCTGTTTATAGAGAACTTGATTTTTCTATCTGAATAACTAAAAAACTTCTCTCTTTATCCTTTAAACTCAGCGACTAAACCAGAATATGCCTAGCATCAACTAATTAGTATCAGCTTTTCTTAGAATGTACTGTGTCCTTAGATTGATCTATTTCTTCCTTTACTTTCCCCCCTTATATATCTGATTTTTTTATCCCATCTGTTGTATTCTCTGCTCCAGGGCCATCCATTCTTTTTTCTTTTTCTCTTTCCCTTTTCATTCACTAAGATTATCTCAAGCCTTTTCCCTATGCCACGGATTCTATTTTTGGTCATGTTATTATATTCTACTTATTCTCACTTATTTACTCATTATATAGTGATGTTTTAATCTGCTGTTTGTCTCCAGAGCTCCACAATCTCTTTTTCTTATATTATTTTGCTACTTTAATAGCCCACCATTAAGTGACCGTTTTAGTAAATTTGTGACATATTGAATTATTCTATAACATGAAGTACTCAAAAAGAAATTTTGTTTTTCCTTGGGTTGTATTTCCTTCCAGGTGAGTATGCCATCTCTCTTTTGCATGTCTTACTTTGTTTTTAGTGTTCCTTAATGTGTAGTCTTTTGAGGTCCTGGCTTAATGTGGGGAGGTCTCTTACAAGATTCATTACCCTGAATACCCTGAATACCTCTCCCACCTCACATACAGCAAGGTTGTCAAAACCAAACTCCAAATTTTTGCCTGTGGCAAATATCCTCACTCACTGACAAATGCTGGTGAGCTAAAAGAGGGGCTCTTGCGCTCCACATTCCTTTCAGAGGTCTGGAAGTACCTTTAGTTTGTCCAGCTCCTTGATTTCTCATCAGCTCTTCACTGCTTTTAAGGCGTTTCAGTGTTTTACCCTGCGTATGAAGTTGATTTTAGCAGAAGGTCTAGTCTAAAAGAATTAGTTTGCTATTATTAAAAACGGAAGTCCATGTTTTTTAAAAAATCATTCATTCATTCGTTCATTCATTTGTCTGTTCTAGCTTAATATGTGAAACCATATGGAGATCTTCTTTTTGCACTGACAGATGTTGGGTAAATCTTATTGACCCCTTCCTATTTTATCTGAGTCCTGTTTTTCCTCCTAACAGCTTAATGTTCCATCCTATTGTCTATATCTGAAGTACTTTGAAGGAGGGATTATTCTGATGGACTTTGTCTCAGAGAATCAAGGACTTAGCTCTTCTCCTGAGATTTTATTAAATGTTCCTCATCAGAATTCACTTCACCAAGTTGGAAATATATCTTATTACCTTGAAGCCCACCCTCTAAAATATTGAGCCTGGGCCATTTTTCCTGCCTCTTATAAGACTGAGTTCTTACAGTGATAGGGCTTCTATTCTCAAAATTACTTTCCTGACTCAACCCAAGATACCTAAGCACACCTTTCGTTTAGTTCCAAACTGTGAGGTATTCAGGGAAAATACTAAACATTTTCTTTACTTTTTCCTGTTCATTCTAATGTTCAGGGTCTAGTTGAAATTAGCATTAAGGTACATCAAAATAAATTTCCACCTCTTCTTAAATGATATTTTTTGAAGTTTATATAACTTGAGGTTATACTGTTTTCTTTGGCCATCCCTGGTGAGCATTTTGCTGGTTTTCACTAGTTTTTGCTCCTTTTGGTAGATATTGGAGCAGGAAGATTCTGTGTTCCAAATTCACTCCACCATCTCCCCCTCACACACAAATCTAAGATTCTGTTTTTAAGAGAAGACCTCTTAGCAATATTGATGCTGTCCCAAATGAATGACCACATTGTCTTTATTTGGGTTCTCTCAGAAATAGACTCTGAGACAAGCATCCAAGTAAAACCAATTTATCTGTAGAGTGATCCCAGGAACTAGAAGAAGTGTGGGGGGAACAAAGTAGGGAAGGGAAGGTGCTAAGAAAGAGTATATTAGCAAGCAAGTTGATATTCTGGGCAACAAAAGCTTAATTTAAATAGCAAAACTCAGGGAGGAATGGAGAACACACACTTCACAGTTATCCAACCCAAGGGAAAAGAGAGTTGGTGTATTTATACACTAACTGCTGTTATTTTTTGGTTGTGACCTGCTTGCACAGGTGGTAATTCCCTTTCCAGTTCTACCTACCACATGTATAAGCAGTGCAGCAGCCTGAGATGGCCAAAGAAAGACCTCAATGAGATATGGTCTCTAGAAGTTGGAAGTTCGGCTCTCATGCCCCAAAATGGTAAAATTCAAGGGAAGATAGGTAGGGAAGAAAAGAGATAATCCCACGGCTGCTCAGTGGTACCCCTTGGATTGTTTCCTACTTAATCCCAAGTATAGATCTTAAGCAATAGTCCTTTCTAATTTATATAGTTATACCATCTCTTCAAATTCATTGGATGCCCTTACAGGGAAAAAAAAAAAAAAAATAGGGGAAATACCTTGGGAGGCCTAGAAGAGGCAGCTGTTTTAGTTAATAAAGCTGGAAAAACCATGGATTCTTTCTAGAATTATATATATATATATATATATATATATATATATATATATATAGTGACTTTTGTAGAAATACACATGAATTCTATCCATTATATATATGAAAATATTTTTATAGGAGGTGAGGTGAAGCAATGCACACAAAATAAATGTCTGATGCAATATGTTGTATGGGTGCTATATGGAGAATTGAATTGAGAGCATTAGGAGCATTGCTGAATTCTATTCCCATCTGTCCTGATCTGACATATAAGGGATCACATAGTTTTTTATGGAGGCCACCACATAAATACACTTACCCACAACCTACTTTCAAATAACCCTCTTAAAAAAAGGTATCATACTGATTTCAGTTTTAGAAGGGACACTGCTTTTGACTACTATACATGCCCCGTGTCATGGAGTCCCACAAATCCATCCCTTTCCCTCTGTGTGAACTATCTAACCCAGGGGCTAAAGGGTGGTCAGTTACATTAAACCTGAGAGGAAAAAACTAAAATGATATCCAAGCTTATTGATTAAGTTAGAAAATGATGATGTTAAGTATAGCAAGTTGGGGAATTCCAGTCAGCTCTTTTGCGTATAAAGTGCATATACAGAATATTATACTTTGAAAGGTAGACATACTTCAAAAGTCCCTCCCAAGGGATTAGAACTGTGTATATATATTCATGTGGTAAAAAATACCAGCTTGCTTCCTTCATGGTACTTGACAAAATTATCCACACTAGAAATCCTTATTTAAAAAAAATTTTTTTTGAGCATTCTATGTATGTTTTAATGAAGGAAAGCTAAATCTAGGCTATCAGGTGGGAAGGGGGAGGATGTTTTGATATTTATTTATATTATTATATATATTACTATGTATAATAAAATGTAATTATTATATATTGTTATATTTGTTTCTCTTACAAAACAGGAAATAAACCAAGGAGTAACTTGACTATTCACATGTATTTTCTGTGGATATTTCTGAGTAGTGGTTGTACATAGACACAGAAGGAGGAAGAGAGAGAAGGAGGCAAGGACTAGGGTAGCCAGAAAGGAAGACTAGCAGGGAATGTGAAGGAGAATGAACTCAGCGAAGTCATGAAGCCTTGAAATGCTGAACTTTGGCTTCCATTAGCAAGAGATTTGGGTGAGATCTAACAAACAACTTTTTGGTAGGCAGAGTAGATAAATCAACACAGCAGATCTCTAAGGGATTTTGTGGAGAGCCCACTTCTGAAGTGCTTTCGAGAAGAAACTACTGTCTTTAAGAAAGGCTTATGTGAAAGGGCTAGGCCAGAATTTGAACATTATTATAATGCGTGGAAGCTCTTATTATTCTGTGAAAGGGGATTATCTGTTGTTTTAGGAAACTGTATCTTTAGAAGCACATCTCAGTAACTTCCATCCACAAAACCATCTGCTTCCCCCAACTCCTTAGTCTCCAAATCTTTCTGGTATGTCACTGAACATTTGGGCTGTCCATATGCTTGCAGATTTGCTTCCTCCACTCTCTATGTCATTGTCACATTAGCTCCAGATCCATCTCTGAATTTACATGTTGTTCTGGGCTAAGTTGTGCCCCTTCTCCCCTCATCCTTGAGTTCACCTGTTGAAGTCCTGCTCCCTAGTAATTCAGAAGGTGACTGTGTGTGGAGATAAGGTTTTACAATGATAATTTGGTTAAAATGAAGGGGGCTTTAATCCAAGATGACGGGTGTCCTTATAAGGGGCAATGTGAACACAGACCTGTACAGAGTGAAGGTGATGCGAAGGGGGAGATGGCCATCTGTGAGGCAAGGAGAGAGGCCTTAGGAGAGGCCTGGTGACTTGATCTTGGATTTTCTGCTCACACCTTGATCTTGGACTTCTGGCTGCCAGAACTGTGAGATAATAAATTTCCCTTGTTCTGTGCTATAGCAGCCATAGCAAACTCACATAGACGCCCTTCCTCTTTATCACATCTCCCTTCCCTTTGCCTTTCCTTGGATGACCAGTTAGGCTAACATTTCTTTTCCTTCTAGCCATCCTTGAAACATACCCCACCCTCCCTCTTTAGGTTTTCATTCCCGTGTCTTCCTTCAGAGCTGTCTTTTCCTTGCTGCCCTACGCAGGCCCCCATCGAAGAGGAGAGAAAACAGTGTGAATCACAAGACTCTGCTGAGCGAGTTTTCATGCACACACATGTTGTCTTCCATCATTTCCATTTTAGAAAAGGTGCGCATTTTCGAGTAACTTCCACATCTGTGTTTGGCACATTGCAGTTTACAAAGCATGTTTGCAGATATCTTTGCCTAATCTTCCCCACATTTCAAGTTCGTGGTTTTTCAAGACACAGAAATCCAGAGAGGTTAAATAATTTGATCAAAATTACACAGCTTGCAAATGGTAGAGCTGGAATTTGAACCAAGGTGAAAATAATTATTGTCACCAATTGCCATTGCTGGATAGTCAGCTGAGCTGTTTCACGGTGTGGCTGCTTTTTCTCTCCTGGAAATTCTTGAGCTTTGTCGTGGTATGCGTCATTACCTCTGGTTAGGTGTTTGCTCCAGAATCATCATCACCCCAAATACACGGGAAGCTCTGGGGACAAAAGTTCTGGCTGTGCTCTCTGTTTAGTCACAGTGTTTGAGGAACGTTTGTTGATTGATTGGTTAAGTGGACTTTTTTTTGCCAGAGAATTTGTCACCTTTCTTGTCATCTGGTTTTCAGAGATATATGCAAAAGGGACAAGGATCTCCCAATGCTGATCTAGTCTTTGTAGACAAAGAAAGGGTATGTATAAAAAGAATACTGTGGATTGACATTATATTATAATGATTATATCCTGTATTTATATAGCATTCTGTCTCTCTCAAACTGTCTCTGTCTCTCTCTCTCTCTCTCAGGGGTTCAGAGTCATTTGCAAGCAGTGGGCCTTATCCTGCTGCTAAATAGAAAATAAATTGCTTATCTCTTGGAAGAGAATTAACTCTTTCAGGGCACTGGGGTACCATTTAGTAAATTAGTAATCCTCTAAATGGCACTCTAGATACATAAGATCCCCCATATAAACTGGAAAATGAACGTGTTCCCAGTGCTTAAAAGAAATCAGGGCATGCCTAACAGAAACCAGACAGCAAGCTTAAAATATATGTAATGTACTTATCTCTCTCCTCTAATAACTTTGTGTTCATTCTCATGGAAATCTGTTTGTGACTAAAGATGAATCTGTTTGCTAAAAGCTGGCACTTCTGATCTTTTAATCTACTAATATGAGAGCAATAAATGGGAAAGGGGCAGATGATAGGAGAAGTAGAGTAGTGGTGTTTATATGCATGGGATCAGGGACAATTTATTCGGCTACACACATTTTGAGAAACTGATGAATTAAAAAAAAAAAATTGAAAAGCTGGCCTTGATAGTTTTCTTAGGTCTTGAAAATGTTTATCTACTACCAGAATAGTAGTGAGTTGGAATTAGCCCCATGGATCTCCTTGGAGCCATCTAAGCCAAGAAGGGGCCCAACTACGAATCAACAGTAGCTTTAGAAATTCACTCCTCAAGCGGTCAGAAATGAAGTCGCGGAAATTAACCCAAACTCGTAGATGCTGGAGATTTTCCATGGCTGACACCAAGAGACAAGAATGGCAAATTGGTAGTGAACTAGACCATTTTTGAAAAAAAGTAGATCAACTGCAGGCTTTCTCTTGTTTTCTCTCTCTCTCTCTCTCTCTCTCTCTCTCTCGCACACCCCCCCACCCACAGCCTTTAAGAAATTGCTTCCAAAATTATGATCTGACCACTTCATCTCGTTTAACATTTTTGGAGCTCACCTGTTGACTCAAATGCCTCTTGGACGCACTTGCTTGTTGAGGTGTTGCTACGCTGAATTCTGATTGTAATTCAGTAAACACATTATTGATTGTTGAAACTTTCGGTTTATGTGCAATGAGATAGAATTTGGAAACTGGTGGTGTCTTATTGACTTTCTGATTTGTGCTGCTGGGAAGCTCATTGGCTGGGCAGATGGGTTGCTGCCAGGCGGTTTGGCAGTTCAGTAAACACTCTGGTTATTTCTCCGCGTCTCATATCATACCCAACAGTACCGTCTCCCTCAGATCACACACACTCGGGAGCAATGCATTCGACGACTAACTGCCAGGCCTGTTCCTCGCTCAACAACTCCCCACCCCCCACCTCTCACGCCCATCCAGGTGTGAGCCTCTCTCTTAAGCATCATCCTTCCTATCCGTCCTCCTCGGTTCTTTTTCCTTGCCTCTTCCTACCCCACTGATAGCCAGCTGCCAGGGGCCTCTTTACACAAGCCTCAGCTTTTCAAAGTAAATATGCTTCGTCAGTCCAATTTCAGCAATCCACACACCTCTGAGCCCCTCAAACTCCAAGGAGCATCCTTAAAGGGGAGAATCAGCAGGCTGCTGCAAAGAAATCAAAGGAGATCAGCAAAATGTCTTGAAAGGGGGAAGGAAAGATGAGCCACATAGACTAACGGCCTTCATTTTTCCAGTAAGCAATGTGACTGGCGACAAAACACTAACACTAATGGGGAAAGTGTGTATTCAGTCTAACTGTGTAATTGCAGGTTGCTTTCTGAAGTAATGTAGCACCGGGAAGTAGCTCAGTAGTTTCCCTCCTGCATTCATAAACATTTGCATTTAGTTGCACTCTGGCGTAAGTCACAGTCCAAGTGGACCAGGTTGAGGATTCTGTCACTATTACTCACCATCTCAAGACGAAGGTCAGTGGCAGCAGCGCTCTGAGCTCAGAGGTAGCAAAGTGAGGGGAACAAAGCTGGCAGGAGGAACAGAGCCACTAATTCATCTCCCAGGTGGCCCTTTTAATATTCCAAACCGCATTTAATCATCAAGCAGGATGTTGAACTAAGACGCCTGGTCAGCAGTGTCCTTCTGCTGACTGACTTTTCAAACTTTCGAGCAAGTAGGGAAGCTGATGGATTTCTTATCCGCCCCCCCCACCCCCTACTGCTGATAGCAGACCCTCAGAGACTTTTCCGAGGATGAGAAAGTGAGGGTGTGTTCATTTCTGTTGGTTGTACAAGGAGGGAAAAAGCCCCCATTTGGTTCCCTCCTAGGAGGGTATAAGACAGATGTGTTCCTCTTGTCTAAATCCCCATCCCTCCCTTCTGGGCATTTATCACAGATTTTCACTCTTCTCAGCAAACATAGCCACCACTTCCTTGCTCTGAGCCATCAAGCCCCCTTTGTCTCTGATCCTGGCTGCCATTTTCTTTGCTGTTCGTGACCTCGATTTCCTCTTGACTGGAAAACACCATCACAGCCCCGGCAAGTGGGAAGTTTTTACAAAGGGGGACATTTGCACTGCTGTTGTTGGGTAATTTTATTTACTGCATTTTATTTCCAGTTTTTCAAGAGGAAGCTGGGACTGTGGGAAGAATTTGAGGTTCTGAAAATTCTAATTTGACACAAATTTAGTAGTAATTCTTGAGGGTTATCATTAACACATTATTGTTTTTTCCTTTTGTAACTGAGAATTTTTTTTTAATTTTTTAATTTAATTTTGTATAACCCAGAGGCAATGCCTAGATATATAATATGATTTACATTTGATATTTGTTATTGTTTCATGTCAATATAGAAAATTGCTAATTCACGAGAACTTAAGATACATTTGGATGATTATTTCTTTCATCTAGTTATACTCATTTTATAATTTGCTTTCACTCTTTGCTCATGATTTTTGTGGCTTTGTTCAAATGGCCAAGACTGCCCTTGAGCCACTAAGTTCATAATGATTGATGGACTTATTCCAGGGACCGAATTATCAGCCTCTACCCTTCTGCAGGGAAAACATCTTTACCATGGAAGATCCAATTTTTGTTTCCACCTATTTGTTGTTAATCTGACTTTGTGATAATGTCATCAAACCTTATTCTGTACTTTTTCTTGATGAGCTGGAATTCTCTGGAGCTGAGAGTTGTAGGCATGGGAGAGAGTGATAAACTGGGACCATGGAATTAGGCAAATATACTTCTGACATTCCCCTGCCTCAGACATAAAATTGATGGGTCCACACTTGCCATTTCTTAGGTTTAGGGCACTTGTCATTCAAATCAAGCTCTGTTAGAACATCTGACTCAAGAAAAGGAAGCCAAAGAAAAAGTTGACCATCCATGTTAAAAGAAAATATTGCCTTTAATTTCAACTTTCTTTGATGCCCATTGATTTAAAAAAAGAGGCATAATATTGAGACAGACCACAGAGGAATTTTCAAGGACCCCTTTGGTCTGCAAATACTTTGAAAAATTAACAGGCATTAATGCTTCATGGGTAAAAATGGCAAATGGGGCCTATCTAGATACCAGTGAGTTATAACTTTCTTTTGATTAACATTTCTAAGTTAGAGACAGCATTACCCTCCAAAAGCTGATAAACATAGACTTGTTAGTAAAAATATTAATAATAGATGATCTCATTTATTCAGAAATTACATTCAGTACTACTGACTATGTAGAACAAAACAAAAACTCCCAAGTACTGGGGGTGGGAGTAGAGGGGAGAAAGCCTTCTATAGAAGAGAGTGGTATGACACCAAATGTACACACTAATACCGATTAGGTAAAAACCTTTGACAAATTCTTATTTAAAATGTTTTAGAAATATTTTCTTAAAAATACTTAAAGTGAGGGGTGTGTGGGTGGCTCAGTCAGTTAAGCGTCTGCCTTCAGTTCAGGTCATGATACCAGAATCCTCAGATTGAGCCTTGTGTCAGGGCTCCCTGCTCAGCAGGGAATCTGCCTACCCCTCTCCCTCTGCTCCTCCCCTAGCTTATGAACGCTGTCTCTCTCTCTCTCTCTCTCTCTCAAATAAATAAATAAAATCTTTAAAAAAATACTTAAAGTGAAAGCAAAGCTTTGATGGTTGAAGGCATAAGCTTTAGTTTTCCACCACATTAATACATGAACACCCCTTAATCCCATGCCAATAAAAAACACACTGATGTACAAGACCACTTTCCTAAAATGAATTCTACATGAGTAGCATTAATTTCTACAACACTTTTTGCAGTTTGCAAGTTAAAGATAGTCACCAGGGTAGGAATTCAGCATCTTATTCTTTCCTTTGTTACTTGTTAGTTGTGTGACCTTGAGCCAGTCATTTAATCTCTGGCCCTATGTCCATTTCAATTGCAGAATAAGGTATTTCTCCAAAATTAAGTTTCTCGTATTTGTAAGAAGTCAAGTGATTCTTCTGCATCAGTGGTTCTAGTTGATTATATCAGGCAGCTAGTGGGCTCTAAGCCTCTCCAGGGTCTCTTTGGCCAAGAAACTGAGGATGTATCTGTCTCTGAGAAATGAGAGTGGCTTGAATCAATTACAAGCCATCAGTGGAAGGCAGAAAATCATGATCTGGAACTCAGGAGAGTCTGTGACACAGATGTGTGCTTTGGGTCAACCTCTCTACAGCTCTTGTGTGAATACAAAGACCTGTTTTCAGTGACGCTCTGCACTGCCTCTAGAGAATAGGTTGGATTGCTTTGGTGTCCATCTACTGGAGCCTGAAAACAAACCAGAGCCACCCCTCCCCGACTTTAGCTGGGATATCACCTGGCTTCACTGCATAGAAGGTCCCAGAGAACACTGGGAGCCAGCCATGGGGGGCTCCAACAGCCACAGTGGCAGTGGTGATGGATAGCCATTCCCCAGCACTCTGGGCCAAGGGAGAACTCACCACCCTTTTGGGGAGCACCAGTAGATATGTTCTGGTATGGATGTCAGTGCTGGGAGGGCCCCGTCGAGGTTTGGAGGGCAGCCCAGCCTTCAGTGGCGAGAATCACCAATAGGCCAGAACTGCCCAAGAGGCAACTAGCAGGTTCATAAGGTAGCTGCAGTTACTCATGTGTGAGTACCTCTAGGAACCAACCCAACGAGCGAGGACCCTTGAGCAGAGGCCAAGTTTCTATGACAGCATATGAGGGCGCTCTGACTGTGCTGTATCCTGGTTCTCATCCCAGGCAATTTTGCCCTTTGGGGGCATTTGACAGGGTCAGGCATTTTGGGTTGTCATGACCGTGGGGAAGGAAGTGCTACTGGTATCTGATAGATAAAGACACCAGTGCTACGGGACGCAGGACAGTCCCCCAACAAAGAATTATCTGGTCCAAAGTATGAATAATCCTGACACAGAGAAGCCCTGTGGGCCTTCACGCAGGTGCAACAAAGGGAAATAGAGATTCCACCTACATACACCAGGGACTTGAATATGTGCCGTGTGGCCAAGCAATTTAACAATGAGGATGATTCTTTGGTCAGAGTAACATAAATCATATCACTAATAATATTGCTAACATGTAGTGAGTTTTGTCTGTTACCTATTAGACTCTTCTAACCATTTCACAGGTAGTCGCCCATTTAATCCATATCCCAACTCTGGAAAGTAGGCATGATTTTTAGGCACAACTTACAGACAATTTAAACAGTGGTCCTGGCAATTGACTAGAAAGTATCAGCCAAACTGCTTGTATGACCACTGGGAGCAATCAGCTCGGGCAAACAGTCCGTACAGAAGGGACCATGGAAGTCCCTGACCTTGCTCATGTCCACCACTGTCACGGCAGCTGGAAAGCAGAAGGCCTGCCCAGCATGCCCACAGGCCTGTTCTGCATCTTGAGATCAGCCCCTGTTATGTAATCTGACCACCTTCAAAAAGATTATTGTTTTCCGTGGGTTGGGACGGGGGAGAGGAGTGACAAAACCAGAGACAAATCAGCACAGCACAGGGTCACATGGAAAGGGGTTGGCAAGAATCCGGGGACTCCAGGTATCTATTCAAATAGATCATGAAGCCTCCAAACTCTGTTCTTGCCTCAGTTATCCAAACACATGCAAACTGTTTGTAAATTACCCAGATAACTGGGACATGCTAGCCCTGCTCTGATTTTATAGGATTTTAGTAGATGCACTAATGAGATGGACTAATTAGTTTCTTAGTCCATTGTGCTATGGTCTTAGTGTCTTTAGAGGAATACCATAGCCCTCCCATTCACCTTTTATCCCAATCAATCGCCTTGTATTTACTAAGGGCCCCAGGAGGGGGGCACGAGAGGTGTAGATCATTCAATTTGTCACAGCACATATTTTCAGTATTATGATAAGAAGACAAGGGACTCTGCATTTTGTCAACTCACAAGGCCAAGATCGATCCGCAAATAGATGGGCCTCCCCGTATTGTGAATTAAAGTGTGTGTTTTTTGGTGGTGTATTGACAGTTGATAACTACTGACCACTAGTCCTGATAGAGTTACAAAGGTCAGGTCAAGGCAGGTCAGAGCCACAAAGAACACCTCCTGCTCCTGGAACACACTGCCTTCCCAGAAGAGATGTGTAGGTCAATAACTAAGCCACCTGTAGGGTCTGAAGTCTTTTCCAGACTTCTTCCTTCTGGCTGTGCCGTGAACTCACCTCTGTGCAGCCCCATCCCCTCTTCCTTCACCCTGACTCGGCTGCTGCCCTGGGGGTCCCACAGGTGCCTGGAAAGCCAGGACTCCACTTGCAAGGACAGGAGGCGCTGGGCCACCATGACGTGGGCCTAGCTCTGCATCCCACCCCGGACGCTGTCCTGAAAGGGGTTGTTGGCAAAGGCCGTGCTTCTGCCCATGACCTCGGAGTGTTAAGGACACACAGAAGCAAAGGCAGTGACTGTCTTTATGGCTCCCCCATGAGCACCAGCCCTCCTGTGTGTATGCATACCACTCTTGGCAAGCAGGAGTTTAATTAAAAGCCTCTCAGAATGCCTCTCCAGCTGGGGTGGGCCTCAGTCGCCAGGAGGGGCCTTTATCAAGCGGATGCGAAAGCATACAAATGATAGGCCTTGTCCCAGGAAATGTCATCTGGTCTGCCTCACTTGATGCCTTGCTGGGGAGGCAAGGAGGATGACTGTGTCTGTGTATTTGATGCAGTACCCATTGTCTACCTGGAAGATGCAAATGAGATTCAAATTTGGTTCCAGTGTACAGGCTGCTCGCATATACCCCACAGCAACCCTCCAGCAAGTGACTAATGGGAACATGTGTTCTTTCTATTTTTATAAGGCGGGGAGAACAAGGAGATGGAGGGCTAAGCTTGTGGGGTTTGAAATCTCTTTTTCCAGGGGACTTGCTGCTGTCTGGAATGATAGTAATACCCAGTGGCAGCTCCATGGCAATGGCCCAGACCCGCCTAGATGCTTCGCTCCTCGGAGGCCCTGGGGCTGGGTAAATGGCCCTGCCTCTCCCTTCCATTCAGCCAGAGGTAGACAAACCAGGGGACACCAGAGAACTCTTAGGACAGTGGCAGGACCCCCTGTCTCTCCTTTCTGCTGGCTTGCCCACATATCAGTGTTGGCAGGCCTTTCTCTCAGCCAACCCTAGTAGAGTGCCTTTTCTCAGCATCCTGTTGGTACCACCTGGGTCTGGGTTTTTTTTTGTTTTTTTTTTTTTTGTTTTTTTTTTTAAAGATTTTATTTATTTATTTGACAGACAGAGACCACAAGTAGGCAGAGAGGCAGGCAGACAGAGAGGAGGAAGCAGGCTCCCCACTGAGCAGAGAGCCCTATATGGGGCTCGATCCCAGGACCCTGAGATCACGACCTGAGCCGAAGGCAGAGGCTTAACCCACTGAGCCACCCAGGCACCCCTGGGTCTGGGTTTTTAATGAGGTGATTTCTGCTAGGAGGAAACTTGAAGGTGCCTTAAATAAAACCTGTGCCTATCCAAAGCCACCTGTAGCCACTTACAGCCCAAATCAGAAAAAGGTCAAGAGAATGATTCTATCCAAGACAATCTTAGTATCCAGACTTGGTCATTGCAGCTAAGTCCCCATCAATGGTGCTGTTGTGAGGGCAGTGGAGGGCCTCCCACATTGCAACTGCTTCTGCTTACACCTCAAGCCAGTGACCAGGAGTTGGGGGCAGAGAAAGAGGGCAAACAAGAGGCAAATGAGCTCTTTTCTGTGAAAGGGGATCTCTTGCTGTGTGAATGACAGTGTGCAAGAATCTTGACATGCTAGGGTTTAGAGGGACTGAAACAGACCAACGGATTTGGTGACCATCACACAGGATCCTGAGAAATCTTTTCAGAGGGGAAGGAAGTGGTTTGGGCTCTAGACTCCTTACCCCTTCATACAACAGTTTAGCTTCAACTGATTTCTTTTATACTGTGTATTTCTATAGCCAGACTGTAAAGTGGGTTATGTGCTAACTCCAGTCAACTCATCCAGGCTACCTACATGGCTGTGACGAGGACCCAGAGGCCAAATCCAAGATCTTTGAACAAGAGGCTTGGAATAACCAGGCCCAGGACTGGGAAGTAATGCCAATATAAACCATGCATTGACCATCCCAAGTGTCAACCTAGTTTTTAAAGAAATGCTTCTGAGATTTTTAGAAGTTTAATGACCATCAAACTCTATTTTCTTGCATTTAGATAGGAATCTTGTATGGAAACCTAGGCAGAGATACGTCTTGATTTTAGTGATGAATTTTACAAATGCTCATGGGAAGCCATTATTAGCTGAGGAGTTCTTAACAACCTCTTGGTATGAGAAAACCAACTGACTGCCTTCATAAAAATGGAAACTCCACCTTCCCCTTGCCAAATGAAGGAGAATGTTGGGGATGAGATTGGGGTGCCAAGATCTCATTACTTCTCCCTGTGTGGAAACCTGTCTCTATTGACATTAGTGGAGGTCCCATCTAGTCTTGGCAAGGCTGTTGGGTGTCTCTTTACACTGGGTTACAGTGATTCTAAGAGGTCTGGTCCTTTCTTTGCTTCAAGGATCTTAACCAAAGTGCATGTCCTTGACCAGACTTCGAGGAATTTCTCTCCTGAGGGAATAAACCATGGAATCATATATAAGATAATAAGGAGTCATGTATAAAAAGATGCTCACCACATCTTTGTTGCAAATAATTAAAAAATACTGGGATTAACTAATTGTCTAACAATAAGTCATTGGATGTATAAATAGTGAACATTCATGGATTTTATATATATATATATATATATGTATATATATAGTCACAGAAAAGAGCTCATTTGCCTCTTGTTTGCCCTCTTTCTTTGTGTGTATATATATTTATATACATAAATATATAATGTATATATTTTATGTGTATATAAATATATGCACATATATGGAATAGTATAAGGCTTGTAAAGATCTTGCCTTTTTAAGAATATGAATGATCTGAGAACTATGAAGTGGAAGAAACAGCATACAAAATTACATAAAATAGGATCACAAATTATTGTATATATGTGTAGGCACATACCTGAAGGGGAGAAATAAATACACACACACACACACACACACGTACACACACATGTATACATGTGACACAAAAGGATAGAAAAATGCACCAGATATTGACAAGGGCTATCTGTGAATGTAGGAATTGTGGGTGAGTTTTAGGCCTTTTGTAACTTTTCTCTATTTTACAAATTACTTTTACAACCAAAAACATGTTTACAAAAAAATAAAGCCCGGACTCCCATGAAAATTGGGGTCCTTTATTTTTAAGACTGTCTCTGCCCCAAAGTTCCTAGAAACAAGTTGCCTAAGAGAACATCTATAAACATCTATAAAGGCAAAGTGAAGTGATTTTTTTTTTTTTTTAAGATTTTATTTATTTGAGAGAGAGCGACAGCACACAGAGGGAGAGGAAGAAACAGACTTCCCTCTGAGCAGGGAGCCTGATGTGGGGCTCCATCTCAGGACCCTGGGATCATGACCTGAGCTGAAGGCAGACACTTAACCAACCGAGCCACTCAGGTGTCCTATGAATTTACTTTTAACATTCACCTGGGGTTAATATGTAAATTGCATCATGCAGCCTAAACAGAAAACCCCCCTTTCTCTGATGTTAGTTGTTTGGACTTCTTTATCAGGGAACTGGCTTCAAATTTTTATTTCTCTTTGCTTGTGTGCAAACTTCAAGTCTTGTCGTATATTAAAGCAGTCAGAATCAGACCCACTGAGCCGGCCCACTGAGTCCTTGCCATGTGCCAGCTGTGTGCTAGGCACCAGAAATATAAAGATCTTTAGGATGCCATTCTTTCCTGGGAGGGATGTGTGGATGAAGGGACCCCAGAAATGTAGATGAGTAAAGGTCAGTTCTACAGGAAACCTGTTGGGATGCTTTCCCCCCAGCTACTTCATGCCAGGCTTTGTCCTAGGACCGTTCCTGAGTACAATTACTGCCTCATATGTTCCCATCAGCCTGCAACACAGGTGCCATGACCCCTTTCTGAGATGAGGCCGATGACCCCTTGGGGGCTGGCTGTCAGGTGGTAGAGCTGGGACTCAAGGACTCCTCTGCTTGGACTGCCTTCTAGTATCATACTTCAGCCAAACAAATTGATGTCAGGACAGAAGAGGAAACCCTTGATTCGGCCTGCAGACCATTGCCCCACATGGAAAGGGATTCTGGTTTTGATTTTGTTGTTGGGGTCCACTTTTGTCTCCTGCTGTATGCCTCACATCTAGAACAGTGCCTGGTAAGAATGTAGCTGGGGGGTGCTGTAGCAAAGGTAGGGTGGGCAGATGGAGCAGAAAAAAAAAAAAAAAAAGACACCCAGCAGAATTTACATTTCCTGTAAGCAGTGGATACTTTTTAGTTAAGTATGCCTCATGTAATATTTAGGGCATACTTCTACTTAAAAATTATTCTTTGTTAACTGGAATTCACATGATCTTGGGACTCCTGGTACATCCAGCAGCCTTGCGCAAGTGAGGTAGGTTCTACTGAGTTAGGTTGTTGGCAGGTGGGACGGCCATCACCGATTATTTGACACGGACAAGACAGAGTCGTGAGCAAGGCGTGCAGGGGTGAGGATGTGGCTCATTCAGGGAACTGTAGGCCACTTGTTGGGACAAGAGTGGGGAGCAGGCTTTTTGTGAGGAGCATGGTGCATGAGTAGATTATCCAGAGGTTTTTATTTCCAAATAACAACAGTCAGTAGGTGAAGAGCTGTCCCTTTCGTCCCTTTAGCCGGGGTGATAAAGGAGGCTGAGCCCTCCCGTCAGCTGCTCTCTCCTGGTGCTTGCTTTGGTTGTGTGTTCTCTCTTCTTGGACAATACAAGCTTTGCTGTTTGCTCTGCCTGGCTGACAGTGATCGGATTAACTGCTGTCCCAGTGTGAGGTGCTGGGGGGATCACTATCCTGGTGTGGGGTGACTGAGGGAATTCCTACCCTCAGTGTCAGGTGACTGGGGGTAGTTGCTACCCCCTGGGTGCGGTGACTGGGGGAATCACTATACCTAGTATGGGGTGACTGGTGGAATTCCTACCCCTGGTATGGGGTGACTGGGGGGAATAATGACCCCAGTATGGGATAACTGGGGGGAATTGCTACTCCAGTGTGTAGTGTCTGAGGGAAATTGCTACCCTTGTATGTGGTGGTTCAGAAAAGATGAAAAAGTTAGGAAGGCAGGCAGGCAGGCTGGCTCTTATCTAGGTTGCCAAGTACCTGTAAACCAGCGCAAGGAATTTTCTTCTACAGACAGAGGAATCAAGTGGGTACTTTGGAAACCAGGCTTGTGGCATGCCCTCGTGTCCTGTAGAATGTAATGCTGGTGATGCTGTGGAGGATGGACTGGGACAGACAGTGACTGACATCAGTAAGGCCACTGCAGTAGATGAGGGTGGTGAGGATGACAGGGAGAACAGGTTGAGAGGGCAGCCTAGATCATTCTTACCCATCTTCAGGTCCTTGTAGAAGGGACTGTGTGCTTTCAGAGTGTTCGATTCCCCTCATGAGCCAGTTACTACTTTGTGAGTTCAAGTGGAGAGTGTGATAGGTTTAGGGGGTGGTGACATATAGTGATCTGCATTCATTCAATCTGTCTGTCTGTCTGTCTATAATTTATTTATGGTGAGTGAAGAAGGAAGAAGACAACAGATGGAGTCAGAAATAGGCATGACTCCCCCCCCCATTTGCTCTGCCAGCTCCCCTTGACTTGAGGAAATGTGGTTATTCCCCTGCCCTGTGTGCCTGGCGGACCCAGGCTGTCCTTGCTGGTCACGGGTTGCTTGGGGCAGATGCATTCATAATGGAAGAGATGAACTCACCATCGGGGGTTGGAGGGAGGGCATCCCCTATTCATCCGATCAGGAAGGAGCACGGGGAGGTGTTTTCTTCTCCAGTAATAAGATTGTCAGGGCCCCTTCCTGGCCTGAATGGACCAACGGAGGCTTCCAGGATGGCGAGCTCACTCTTCTTAATTAGCACTAATGCAGTCAAGGCTGTTTTCTTAGCCTGACCAAAGGGAATAGTAATTAATATGGTGGGGGAGACAGACGGAGAGTTCAAGGCCGGCATGTGTGCCCCTGACCCTGGGGTCATGGGGAAGGACAGCCTGGAAGACAATAGCCTGGCTCCCGCAGGCCTGGACAAAGGCTGGCCCTCGTTCTCAAACCTTAGCTCTCTGCGGCCTTCCCATTAATGAGAAATTCCATCCTCCCACTTCAGCAGGGGCTTAGCAGGTCTCCTGGCTAAGGTGTGTGAATATGTGTATACATCTCAGTCAGTGTAAGTGTTTTAAGGGATCACTTTTCTCCCACTTAAACCTCTAACTTCACAAAGCCTGGGGAGGTCTTTCCTTCTCAGTGCTAGTACACGGCTCCTGTTGGTGAGGGTGGGGCCTGGGTCTATACCCGCAGTGGGCAGAAGAGAATGCGGGTCCACAGTAACCGTTTCACCCTGAAGCCTGCCCGTGCCGCATCCAGCCGGGGAGATCAGAACTGAGAATGGCCTTTTACAAGCTGGCCAGAGGTCCCCTGAGGGGGACTGGTTGTCACCGGGCTGGATAGTGGGCAGACCCTCACGTGGCAAGGGCTGAAGCTAGAGGAGGTGCTGCTCCACCTCCTGGGCAATCCCTGCAGAGAGGCAGTGGGAGCCAGTGGGCAGGTGGTGCGCGCCATCTAAGTGATCGTCTCCCTCATTAAGGATGACCTCACCGCTCCACATGACAGGTAGACGTGAGGCATCATGAAGACATGAAAATACATTGGACTCTCAGTGCCTCTTCCTTCTTTCAAGCTGCTGGTTTTCCCCAAGATGAATTTGGTTCTTTTAGATTTTGCCCTTGACTTTCCTTATTTAGGCTGGTGGTTCTTCTTATTTCTTTCTTTCTTTTTCTTTTTCTTCTTTTCTTTAATTAAATACTGCTGCCTGACTCTTTCAGGTCAGTGGCGATGTCACTAGCATCAGCCATGAATCACAGCCAAGCTGACATTTTAAAAATGGCATCATCAGGGCGGCGAGTACAGGCCAGACACCCAGGCACAATGGCTGGACCCCGTAAATTACACTAAAAGTCTAATCAGAATAATCAACACACTGACATCTTTATGCATGTGGACAGAACTTGGGGAAGAGAAGAGCACTACCTTGGATTTCCCTGAGCTTTCCCTTGCAGCAGATTCGGGTGCTTTTCCAGGATATGGAGAGAATCCTCAAGGTGTGTCTCAGAGTAGTCTGTGACCTCTATCTTCACATTTTCATTGTGTGATAAAAACAGATCTAGTGAGTGCCTCTCTGAGTGTTTTGGTTGATAAGTACCTCGTGCAGCACAGGCCTCTATTTTTTTGTCTGTTAAACACCCCACACCCATGTATTTCTCCATCACTGCAGGTGCACACGGTGGCTCACTCTTACATACACACAGGCACACACAGACACACATACCCAGTGAATATGCTCGAAGTCACTCTTGGGTGCTCCCGGCTGTAGAACTATAATCGAACTCTTTCCTTGTAAGAGTTTCCTTTCATAATTCCGAACCAAATTCTTTACTGATCTCAATTAATGTGATTTCCTAAGGCCAGCCGGGACAGCCACCGTCTGGCTGAGACCATTCATCAGCCTTCGTACTCCATTTTAGTTTCTGACCTTTCCCTTTCTCTCCTTTGAGTCCTTTCTCTGCTCTCTCTCAAACTGTCCCCCCACTCCTTTCTTGTCTCTCTGGTTTTTAAAAAAGAACCTCTCCCTCTAATGGAAGGTCAGGGGTGCTCTTGGCCATACATATGCAGAAAGAGCGCCTCCCGGTGATTAATTGGTCCTACCAGGTCACAGGCACAGAGAACCCATTTGTCACCAGCCCTGCTCTAGCCGTCATGGCCAGGCCACCGGAGCTTGTGGGCAGCCCAGTGTACACCAGCTGGGACTAGCCAGTTAGCGCCCACTGAAGTATGGCCAGCAGGGGCCCCTGGGTGAATGCCGTCAAGGGTGGCATGGGAAACGAAAGAAAGAAAGAATAAAAAGCGAGAAAAGAGGACCACACTCAAAAGCTGAAAAATAGACACATTATCTTAAAAGGTAAAGAAATTGGTTTCTGTTTTGCTTTCATTGATTTCTCAAACATTTATTGAGTACCTACTATGAGCCTTAATCTGGTACTAGACTGTTGTTGATGGAAGTGCTTTGATAGATTTTGCCCATCTGATTTTTGCTATGATCCCAATGGAAAAGTATGGCTGATATTCATATGCTAATTGTTCAGACTGGTATGCTGAGCCTGTCTCTGTGGCTCTGTGATTTGCCCAGGGCCATTCTGAGAGTGGTGATGATAGCTCTTCCTCCAGAGCTGCTTCTGCACTACCCCACACAAGAGGATGACTCAGTTCTGCCATGTTCTTGGGTCCTCCAGTATCTTCTGACCAAGGGACAGCCCTCAAACCCTTTGGCTCCCTAATATAAAATGTTTGGGTTCTGGTTTAGGTTTAGATTCATTTATGCATCGGCTCTATGGCCTTGGACAAGTCACTTTACCTTTTGCATCTTCAGTGTCTCCATCTATAAAGTGGGAATGGTGGTGATTAAATGAGATACTAAAACTTGGGGGCATTGTGTCTGGCAGAGATGAACCGATTAGCAAATTGCTGGATATGTAAGGTGCATATATATTTGTATAGAAACATTCTTTCTGGGCTGGGTCTTCTGGGCGCCCCCAAGTGGCCATAGCCTAGGCATGCATCTTGGGCCACAGTCTGGCCAGGGAATTGAACACAAGGTCAGATGTCCTACCATGCAGTTTCCAGAAATATGCTTCTGCAGCTTCCCCCTCTCACCAGTCTCTCCCCAGCCTTTGTTACAATGATCCCTACACCCAAACATTTGTTCAGTAAGCACTTGTGAGTAATCACCTCTGGAAAGCATTATGTTAGGAGTTGTGGGGCAGGGCAGGTGGAGGATGGGGGGGAAACCAAGCAGTGAGAAAAATAACCAAGTACAGGAGAGGGTGGAAGTAGACAGGACACAGTCATGAGACCCCAGTTATGAGACCACCAAGCAGATATGTCCTGCTTAAGACAGTTCAGTGTAGGAAAGTGCCACCCAGTGAACGATTTCAGTAAAGGGTGACTCCCACAGGATAATACACACTTTTTTTTTTTTTTTTTTTTGCTAAAGAAAGAGGATTGACTTTTAGGTCAATAGTTTACACTACTTGACAAATAGTTGGTTGCAGAGTTCCTTGAAATAGCAAGATGTCTTGGTGGATTTGATTACAATTCTGCACACAAAAATATCAGTAGCCCAAATCATTAGGGCACTCTGCTTATGAGCACATATGTGGGAAGTACAAGAAGAGCGATTTGCAAGATAGCACAAGCCCCGGAAGAATGAAAGGTAGTAACAGCCCTTGCTTTTGAGCACCTGCTAAGTATGAGATGATGCATTGATCTCACTCAAGTTATATAATAATGTTGGGCTATAAGTATTATTATTGCTATTTTACAAATAAGGGAACTAAGGCACTAAGAAGTGACTAGTGAGTGACTCACAAGTGGCCTGAAGCCATTCTCTTAGTTAGGGTGATTTTAGATAAAAGTGGTAAAAATCTACTTGAAACTGTCTCTAAATTATAAGAAAAAAGTCTTCATCTTGCCAAACAACAGTCTAGTGGTAGAGCAGGCTCTCCAATGGGTGGATTTCATGGTTCAGTGATGTCATCAAGGACCGGACCTGAACAATGCTGTCCTTATGTTAGCTTGCCCTTACTTAAGGTCCCCTGGAGGTTGCAGTAGAGGCACAGAAATTCCAAGCATCACCCTGGGAGCCAATGTGGTCCAGAGGTAAAAAGGAAGCATCACTTTCTAGGTTTCTTAATAGCAAATCTTTGCCCAGAAGTCCCCAGCAGACATCCCTTCTCTCACTTAGGCCAGAGTCGGGTCACCTGACCAGACCTAAAACAGTCACTAACAAGTGAGAGAAATGACCAAGACAGCACAGACTGGTGGAGGATATTAGGACATAGGCACACACACAGAGGAAAGACCATGTGATGACACAGGGAGAAGATAGCCATCCAGCCAAGGAGCCAGGCTTTGGAAGGACCAATCCTGCCAACCCCTTGATCTCAGACTGCTAGCCTCCAGCACTGTGAGAAAGTAAATTTCTGTTTCTTTGGCTCTCCAGCCTTTGCCACTTTGCTTTGGCAGCCCTAGCAAACTAATACAGGAGGAATGACAGATTTATAGTTTTCCTTCCAATCTACAGTATTCACTGCAAATCGGTAATGACAGGGGAGATCTGGGGAGGGGGGAGGAGGACTGCAAAGAAATAGAGAGAGGGGGCAGAGAAAGGACTGTGATCAAGGACTAGATAGGAGGTGTGGATATGCTTCTTTCAGTAAGTCGAGCCATCAGGCAGTAAATTCAGACTGAAGCCTGGGTGCTTGGAACATTCAGAGCACTACTCGTTTGGAATTTGGAAGAGAGAGTTGCTTTGGATGGAAAGATGAATTTAATTTAGGGAATGGTCTCTTTACTCTTTGGTAACTGTGAAATAAGTAATTTAGCTATTTTTCTCTGCCGGTCCCTGTGCCAGGACATGAAGATGGGTAGATGGTGTGACCCCTCCCTTCAGGAAACTGATCTTTACTCAAAAAAGAATGAGTTTAGCGTTAGTGGGGGGAGGAATATTAGCATCAGCAGTCTCACTGCCAACCTCCAGAATGTGATCCTCAGAAAGTTTATGATATATGGGAATCATGCTCTTGGTAAAGACTCATGGTCCCATTGGAGAGTGGAGCAGAGGAAACATCTACAGATTTCGCTTCCCACATAGAAATCAAAACAAAAGAAATCTTCTTAGAACATTCAGTTTGACTTCCATAAATGATCTCCATGTGCTTCCTAAATGGAAGGGAGGAGTGGAGACGTGGTACTTGGATTTAAAGTAGAAATAGGTAGAAAGCAAGGACTTCCAGGAGCCAACATATGTTACCCATTGACCCCCCCCCCCCCCCCGCCCAAGCATGATGGAGCAAGTATACTTCTCTGATGAAGAAACCTAAGGCAGATGGTGGGTCTTCTTGCATATCCGTGCATCATTGTGCAGTCTTGCATATTTTCCTGGAGGACTTCAGAAGATTGCTCCAGTTGAAGGAATCAGGGTTATTGTCATTTGTGGCTTTTTTGAAGTTCCCTCAAATCTAAAGCTTTATCCAGAGTAATTCAAGGCAGAGCCTTGTCTCAGGTGTCACCCTAGGTATGTGTGCTTCTGGAGAGAGAAGACTATGTCCTGCCTTGCATCTGTCCCCTGCCCCTCTGAAGTTGTAGAGGTGTAAAACTATGGTGGCCCAGGGATTAACTAGCCCAGGGCATCCGAAGCCCCACCGCAAATGCAAATTCCATATCAGCTGAGCCCACAGGGGGGGATTTATGGCAGCTCTACAAAGATGACAGTTTATTTAGGGTGTCCTGCCTTGAATTTCTTGCCTTTTTTTTCCTCTTGATTTTTATTGTCATAAAATGTTTTACATTTACTTTTGCCCATTTGTCACTACGACAGAGATGTTTGGATGATGACTGTAAATGAAATGTGTATGCATCCTAAAGATATTTATGTAATTTAGCAAAATTATTTTTCAGATTCTTTGAAAAGAATCTGCTCAGTTCGTGTCTTGCTAGGACCACAAAAAAAAAAAAACATTTAACTAATCGTACCCCTAATGTGGGAATGAACACATACTACTTAAGCATACCAAATATGTGACATATAAATAGTGTTTAAAATATCTTACACAATAAATTATGATCACTATGTTAAAGTACCAATTTCTAGAAAAAAATTGATTTAGGAAAAATAGCTAATCACAGTATCCTGTGAAAGCAGCATCCTTTCAGTATCATTTATTTTTCAAGCCAAGAGATTTGGCCTATTGTTTCATTTTGTGTTCCATTATTTTTCCCCATTCATTTGCTGAACAATAATCTTCTAAAACATCTCACTTCTGCAGGGGTATCAATTGGCATGATACCAAAAAGATGTAAATGATTTAATTGAATTAGTTTAATTAGGTAAATTAACAGTTAAGCATATCACACACAAGCTTGTTCTGTTTATCCTACGTTATAGAGATAATTTAGTGCAGAAGGAGAACGGGCACGACCAAAATTCCAATGCAGTGAGCCAGATTAGCTGGCAAAGGAAAAAAATACACAGATAACATTCACTGGAATTAAATCTGAGTAAATAATTTATGTGCTGGATTCATTATGTAGTTTGAGTTGTAGACAAACGTTGATAGTCAACGAATGCGCAAAAACATTGCTACTGAGCAAAAGTGTGAGGATACCACAGTTTTCTGACCTTTCCAGAGGCATCTTCCTGGGAAAATTTCAACTTTTCTTGGTAATTCAGATACACTGAGGCAAGAAAAGCCTGTCTGCCTAGCCAGAAATCTGAGTTAAAGCAGGAAAAAAAATGAATAAGCCATAGTACGATTGCTTTCGAGGACATGCTGTTGAATCAGATAAAACAGGGTTTCACAACCTTGGCACAATTAACATTCTTGTTGGGGCTGTGGGGAGCTGTGACTTGCATTGTAGGATGATTGGCAGCATTCCTGGTGTCTACCCTCTAGATGCCATTAGTACACCTTTCTGCCCCCAGCTGTGACAACCAAACTGTCCAGACATTGCCAGATGTCTTCTGAGTAGGAGGACCAGAATCACCCTGGTTGAGAAGCACTGAGAGAAAACCGTTGAATATTATCCAATATGGATCTTTAGGAATCTTGCTTTAGTGAGTTACTCATGAAGACTTATATCATTCATAGCACTTACATAGGATATTTATAAAAATTTGAAAAATATTGATTACCTTAAGTATTTGAAATATCCTGTTCTTTCTCCTCCATTCATTGATTTGGCAAGCAGGTATTAAACACTGAGCATAGGATATTGGTAGATACCAGGTAACACCCTCTTTAGCAAGGAGCTCTTGGCAGACTTGGGGATGGAGAATAATGGGGCACTGAAGGAATGCTGGTGGATGTAGGGAGTGGGGGCAAGGAAACCATGTGCCCTAGTGAGAGAGCCCTAGCCTTGGGTAACTTGTCTTTAGTTCTGTGTGACAGAACACAAGGCCAGGAAGGACAGCGGTGCCACTACCAAGACATAGAACGTTGGCTAAGACATTAGTTCACCCAGTGGCAATGTGAGAAATTGGAAGATTTTTAAGCAAGAGTCTGTTTATATATGGTCACTGTTGACTTTTGGAAAGAGCAAAGGTGTTAGAGTTACGCCCACACTGATGAAATCCTGACTTGGCCACTCACTGGTTGGGTGAGTGCATATGTAGATTTCTGAGCCTTATGTTCTTATCTATGAGATGGAAGTAATAATAGTTATGTTATTGCAAAATTTAAATGGGACAGTGAATATAAAGCACCTGGTGTGAAATCTACCCCATAAAAGTCACCCAATAATTATTAGTTTTTCTTTTTTTTTACTAGCCAGTATGTCCCACTTATATCTTTCTCACAAAGATGCAATGGGAAACATACATTTATGAGGTCTGCATTCCCTCACATCTGGGTTGTATCATTTAATGTCACTGAAATTGTCCAAACCTTGCCACTGGATTTTGTTTACTCTAAAGCTGAGGGTTTAAATCCCTTAAATTGATAATGTCAGTTTGACGTCCATGTTAATCTTCCATGAGATTTTAGAATCTGGAATCTGGAGGTGGCTTTCTCTACCACGTCCACTGATCTGGAGCCAAATGTGGCAATTATTACCATGGGAATTAGGGACAGCATGGAAAAACCCCCATTGGAAGAAATGCTCATTTTCTATATATACAAAGGAACTGAAATGTTTTGCCAAGCAAGTTTCTGGCAACATGTCTTGAATGCCCACATTTACATTCTTTTGGAAAACAGGGACAACCAAATAGAGGGGGAGCAAGACCTGTTTTGCATTTGGAAATACCAACAAAACCACATTCCCACCCCTTCTGCAAATTTATCACTAAGCTTTGTATATATAATGGAATGCAGGGCTAAGCTGTTTTCCTTGGGATTTTGACATGTCTCTTTCTCTCTCACACACACACTCTTCAGTGATATATGTAAAAATGAGGAAGATGTTTCCAAGAACACACTTCATTGTCAGACACATATATACATAGTATAGTCGGCACCACAGATAAAGATGTCCTCTTCTTCCCCCACTGCCCTGAACTCTTGGGTAGCATGTCCTGTGGTGATGGGATTCCCCATACCAAATTAAGCCAAGTAAGCCTCTGTGAGTATAGTCTTCAGGGTGACTGGCCTCAGACCACAGCCAGCCCTGAAGACACTTCACATGGCTCCCTGCTCCACTGGCCACCAACTGCAACTGCCACTGATGAGGAAATGAAGACTTCTTTAACCTCTTCCATACCCACGGACTTATTCTCAGAAGTTTATTTAACTTGTGTGTGTTATGACTATAATAACATACAAGTTCAAATTAAGTCAAGAGAGCAATGCAAATTCCCAGTGCCCTCAGGTTCTAGATGGTTCTAGAAGGAATGATCGGCTGCTATGCTGCATCTCTTTCCCATTTTCCACTGTCTGTCCCTGACTGCTTCCACAGCCTTGCCTTTTCTCTCTTTTTAAAAAAATTTATTTTGAAATCATTTTAGGCCAAATAGAAAAGTTACAAAAATAGTTCAGGGGGTTTCCATAGCCTCTTGACCCAGCATCGCCTAATGCTAATATCATATATAACCATAGTATTATGATCAAAACTAAGAAGTTAATATTGGTACAGTATTATTAACTAAACTACAGTCCTTTTTGGTTTTCAGCTGTTTTTCCGCTAATGTCTTTTTTCTGTTCCAGGATCCAACATTGCATTTAATTGTCATGTGTCCTCACTCTCTTCCACTCTACGATAGTTCTGTCTCCTTCGTCTTTCATGACCTTGACGCTTTTGAAAAGCACTGCCCAGTTATTGTATAGACTGTCCCTTTATCACTGTGTGTCTGATAGGGCTCATGATTAGAATGAAGATACACATTCTGTCAAGAATACCCCAGGGGTGCTGGGGTGGCTCGGTTGGATAAATATCTGACTCTTGGTTTCGGCTCAGGTCATGATCTCAGGGTTGGGAGTTGAAGCCTTATGTTGGTCTTCTCACTGGGCGTGGAGACTGCTTACTATTCTCTCTCTCCCTCTGCCCTCCCCCACCAAAGAAAATACTAAAAAAGAATACACCAGAAGGAAAATGCGCTTTTCTGTGTCATCTATCAAGGGGTACATGATGTCTCTGTTTTCTTATTGATATTAACTTTGGTCAGTTGGTTAAGACAGTGTCTGTTGAGTTTGCCCAGCCTAAAGTTAACTATAGTTTGTACAACTTTGTAGTTAATAAATATCTTGGGGAAAATGCTTTGAGACTCTGCTCTTGTTTCTCGTCAAACTTTTGTCCTCTGGTGCTAATGTACATGGTCATTGGAATAGTGAAGGTTAGACTCTTTGTTTTAGACTGCAGGACTTATCAGAACCCTATCTTGCCTACACCAGTTATCACTGTGCTGTTCTCATGGTAATTTTCCTCTCCTCTCATTCCTTCTACCATTGTTAATTGGAAATCCCAAGACCTTTTACCCGAGTCTCCACAGAACTTGTACCCTCACCCTGTAGGGTTTTGCCTGGTCTCACACTCAGGTCCATAAAAAGAGCTTTATAGATATTTTGGAAAGTAGAAAGAAAGAGGAGAAAAAATTGACAAAGAAATAAAAGAACCCAGAAAGATTCTAGGGGCACCTGGGTGGCTCAGTGTGTTAAGCCTCTGCCTTCAGCTCAGGTCATGATCTCAGGGTCCTGGGATCGAGCCCCGCATCAGCCTCTGTTCAGCAGGGAGCCTGCTTCCTTCTCTCTCTCTGCCTGCCTCTCTGCCTACTTGTGATCTCTCTCTGTCAAATAAATAAATAAAATCATTTTTAAAAAAAGAAAGAAAGATTCTAATCCATGCTACCCGTGTGACTTTCAGCAAGTCAGTGTCCTTCTCTGAGACTCAGTGTGTTTCTTCTTAAAATGCCATCTCGGAGCACCTTCCCGCTCTAAAACACTATGATTCTAGGACAGGAGGCCAGGTTGTGATCAGATCTGCAGCCAGTGTCACCAAACTGCCCAACAGTGAGACGAATGCAGGACAGCAGCAGCCACAGATGGGAATTCAGGGAGAAGGAGAGAAATGGTCCATGAATCTTTTACAAGCACTAGTGATACTGACATTAATAATACTTTCCACACCAAGAGCCACACTGGAGGGGAATGCCAAGGTTTGGGGAGGAGGCAGCCCTGTTTGGGATGAGGTCTTTTATCTTTGCCTGGCCCTTGAAACAGATGAATCAGCCCTTTCTCTTCAGATTGAGGAATCCACACTGTGTGTTTCCACTGTCAATTTCATTACTTTGCATCAGGCTTGATACCCATTTAAGGCTTAATGGCTACAGCATTACACTGGATGTAAAATATAGTTTTTAACAGGATAGTTAAAGAGCTGAAGTTTTGCTCTTATCCTCTATATAAAGATCACCCAACATCCAGGCCTCAAGGCTAAAACATTTTCTCTCCATCCCTTCTAAGCTAAATCTGTTTCTACTGATTTCCAATGCAGAGCAGATGTTTATCGATATTTTAAGTTTACAATTAGAGATCGCAGTTTATTTTGCCTACCTTTTAGATAGATCCAGCATTAGACATCATTTAAAAATGTTAGACTTCAGACATCATTAAAAAAAAAAAAAAGACCGAGGGCAAAACATTTGTGATTATACAAGGTAGGGCTGGCTCCCAGAGTTCACAATGAATGCTTAATGGGGCAAGACACCCAGGAGTTGACCAGTGGGTTCTCCATTATAGGGGGAGAACACTCCAGAGATTGAGTAAAATCAAAATTAGTCCCCTACTCTTTTTATTTGAGCCAGTATTTCTTTTCTTTTCTTTTTTTTTTTTAAGATTTTATCCATTTATTTGACAGAGATCACAAGTAGGCAGAGAGGCAGGCAGAGAGAGAGGGGGAAGCAGGCTCCCTGCTGAGCAGAGAGCTGATGTGGGGCTCAATCCCAGGATCCTAGGATCATGACCTGAGCTGAAGGCAGAGGCTTAACCCACTGAGCCACCCAGGTGCCCTAAGCCAGTATTTCTTAAACCCCCTTTCCCAACAAACCTCTTCTCAGATCTGCTAGTGAATAGAGGAATGTACTGGTCTGGGATCATACCTCTGAATTCTCCCATTTCTAATAAAGGAATTTTTGAAATTTCACTATAAAATTGCCTTCTGTAAATATACTTTGGAAGATCACAGGGAAAGTGGTAGGAGGGTAGGAGGGTAGAAGAATGAGTAGCCAATTTGGGACAAATTATTGTTTAGATTGTGCATTACTGATTAAACATGAGTTTAGTTCCTTCCAGACAGGTAGATACAGCTACTGCTATATCTCTCATGCCAACCACAGTGCCTGGCACATGGTGGGTGCTCAATAAATCCCTGATACATGAATAAATTGTTGATTATAGAAATTATCTTTGTATGAGTTATACCCTGATACAGTCCCTTTTCATTTAGCTTTGAGGTGAGGATTGTAGGTAGGAGGTGGTCTCAGAAGAATAATTGTACATCATGGGCTATATCATGTATTTATATAGTACTTTGTAGCAATATTTTTCAAAATACATTTTTTTGAACTGTTAATAGGTATTATTCAGTAAAAAGATTCTTTGTCAAAATTTGAACAGTGAAGGTTAGACTCTTTGTTTTAAACTGCAGGACTTATCATCCTTTGATACCTTGAATGGGTGTTGGGACTCACCAAGGGAGCCATAAAGCATCAGACTTCTAAATCTCTTTTTGGTAACATCTTTTGTGTGATGACCAAATGAACAGTTTGAGAAACATCAATAGTATACAGAGTATTTTATTTGCATATATCCTTCTAGAACATTTCTTTTCTCCTATCTTTGACTTTAGACTATTTGCTCATATGTGAATCCAGTGCATAACATGAAAAATGCTCTCAGCACTCTACTTGTTCAGTGAGTGAATGAATGAATGGGTGGCTATATCAGAATACTGTTCTTAGACAGATGATATAGAGAGTAATATCATCATTACCAATATCTTAGAGAGCTGTTGAGACTTCAAAAAAACCATAGATATTCTCACATGTAATCCTTTCTTGCCATTCCCATTGCCAATCCCTTCACCCCTTTAGCCCCAGCATAAACTACTCATTAACTTTTGCTAATTGCAGTAGCTTTTTAACTAGTCTTTCCTCAACTTGTTGTGCAGTCCTCCACTCACGTAAACTCCTACAAGGCAGCATTTACCTCTTTTGTTTGTTTGTTTTCAGTACCTAGCACAACTCCCTGCACACATTGGGACCTCAGCTAATATCTGAGTCAAGGACTCTTCTTAAGTAAGATCCATAAGTGTATCTCTGTTACTGCTTTTCAGGAGAGCAGCACAAAGAGACACAGGTCTTGCCTTAAGGAAGCTTAAGTTCCAAATGGGAAGCCCAATTATCTTCTAGAACTTAGAAACATCAAATTTACTACTGTGCTACATTGCAGTTTATTTGTGAGTCTGTTCATTTTCTGGGTTCAGTTTTCTCTAAGAAACAGTATTATGCGCAATGGTTGTGTCTCCTAGCCAGCCCACAAAAGCCTACTTAACTTGTAATGTGTCTAAAGTCTGATACTAATAGCAGCCCCAGGGGTTCATCGGCCTCTCCTCTCAGGTCATTGCCGGTCTTAACACTACAGACCTTGCCCTGAGGCAAAGTATGAAGCAGGGATGGGATGGGAGTAGGAGCACAGTCTCTAGCAGCGGTGGAGGATAGCGGGGAAGGAAGGAGGATGGGAGAGAGGTGAGGTCTACTGTGAGCAGGAAGGAGCAGAGCAGAAAGAAAGTGGCCATGAGAAACTGAGTGAGGGCACTCAGTCTGTGATAGCCCTCCTTGCGTGATGGGAACAATGTGAGGAAACATGTGGGACTTTCGGGGGTACATACCTTCTCTGACATTTACTTCTATTAGAAAGTCATTGGAAGGCTACCTGCCTATGCTGTCATAGAGGCTTGGATGATTCTTCCTCAAGTTTTAGGAGAAACTGAGTACATCAACAAGGAAACCAAGGAAAGAATTATTTCAACATGTGAAGGCACCCACTGTGATTTAGACTGCAATTCACAAACTTACACATGCCTAAGGGGCCAGGCAGGGCACAGAAATGCAGGATGAGAACAGGAGGAAGGCTGCTGGGGCTTCTGGCCCACTAGCAGAGCATGCACTCTAGCTAAGGAAGTGGGTTCTGCTTCTCCTCAGCCAGGCATTCACCCAAGGTGCAAAAATCTCCAACTTTTCAAAAGAAGTCATGAACCTGACATTTTCTGTACTATCCCCTGGATTTTATATGTTGACAGTCAATTAAAATCTTTTAAACATTATATAAAGCAAACACACATAGATTTTTTTTTTTTGACCCCAGCCATGAAATCTTTGCTGTACAGAGTCATATTTCACTTAATGTGCTCCTGAGCGGGGGAAGGGGAGGGAAGAATTACAAATAGAATTGTTTAGGTAAAAACGTATATTCCTGTTTGATGGACATTAAAATTTTAGAGATGTATTCCCTCAGAAAAATATTTCTGCTCACTTGAAAATCAAACTTCTGGGAATTGTTGATGCACACATTTCAAGGAGCAATTGCCAATTTCTGATAAAATTTTAACAGTAATACACCAATCTCTATTACGTTTAATTGCTAATACCTCTACAACCCAAGGTAAAATGGCTCTGAAAACTGAGGAAATTTTCAACAAAGGTACTTTGTGGACAGAAACTTGTGGACAGATACTTGTGGACAGAAACTCACGTCAGCATTTCTGAAGTCCTCCCCAGCACATGGCCAATCCAGTCCTCCACAGAGCATCACAGCACTGTGTCTTTGCAATTCTCCATCTTTTTACATTAGCCCTTAGGGTCACTCACCCAGCATCCAGGGGCCTGAAAGGTTTCTGGCTAGTCTCTATTCACCCTTTGATAGTGTTTCCCAGCATGAAAGTTGTTTTGTGGATGGTCATCAAAGATATATTTCGAAGATGGTCAAAGAGAACAGCCATACCCATCTCACGAGGCAGAGCTCTATGCTCTGTATGGTGGACGACTGGGGGGTTGAAAGCACAGCATCTTGCCTGGGTTTAGATGCTGGGTTCTGGTTCTAGAGGTTCCAGTGTGAGCATGGGCAGGTCACTCACACTCTTTGTGCTTTCATGTCCACATTACCAAAAAGCTACCCACCCCACAGGTTGTTATAGGCACACGAGGAGATCATGCTCAAGCATAACACATAATTTTGTCCTCAGTGGGTGGTGACCATTGTGATTGTTCATTCTGAGTCATATCGTTAGCATCAAAGGAGAGTACAGCCTCTCCTGTTTGGTTCTTCCTCCATTCACCCTTAAGATCACACTAGTCGAGGAGCAGGAGATAGATCAGCACCCAATTGTGCTGTGGGTACAAACTGTAGGCATTTGTCGTCAAAATGAGAGGTATTCCATGAGTCAAGATTTCTTACCATTTTATCCGGGACATAGTTGTCTCCAGACCAAACCTAACAGTTTTTCTTGTCTCTGGGCATCTTCAGGGTTGATGATTTAGCCACAGTGTATCTTCTCTATGCTCAGATCCATCATCAGACTTTCTAGGGAACAAGAGGCTTTTAAAGGACAGAACATGTTCTTCTGTCTTGCAGTGCCTGGCTTGACACTATAAACAAAAGGTACTAATAAGTTGCTTTTTTAGCAAGGAAAGTACTCATTTTGAGTGAAATATTCATCTGGAGGATGAATTAATACTTTCATTTCATCAAAGCTGGCTTTGACCAAAGGAATGAATTGTCGTGCTGAATGCAGAGAAAGAATGGTTTAAACAAACAGCGGGAATCCCTTGCACAAAGCCATGTTGAAATGAATGGGAAGAGAGCCAACTTTTTTTGGGAATCCCTAGAGCTCATGTCCACAAAGCTTGATCCAGTCTGGCAGATGAGGACGACTCTGGTTGTCTTGGCTGGAACTGGATGCGGCTTGTCATCCTCTCCCAAGGGGCAGTTAGGATAACACATGAGCCCCATATAAGGCCATACCTGTCTCCCTTCGGAGCAGAGGCTGAGCTCTTTCTTCAGACACTGACACATGGCAGCATCTTGGCTAAAGGCCTGACCCTCTGGTCTACCCAGTGGGACTTTCGAGGCTACTGTTGCCCTGACTTCAAGTATAAAGGGCCCCAAGGTCAGTTGGAAACCAGATTTCTAAAGCTGCTCTGCTTGTGTTCCCTCATTCCCAAACCAGTGAGTATTCCTGCCCAGAGGCTCCCAGACACAGCACATTGAACCACAGCCCTTCCAGCTATTAGGATTCCGACTGCCTTTGTTTCTTGGCCAGAGTGTTCTGGGGGTGAAAAAGAAGGGCAGATGTGTCAATGAGGAACCAGTAGCAGCAGCATCAGCAGATGCTGGTTAGAGTTGTTGGCATCTAGATCCCTTTTTCTGTCACCCCGTTGCCTTTAGACCTCAAGACACTGACCAGTCCTGTTCTTCTCCCTGAGTTCTCCCTCTCTCATCAATTCTACTCCCAGATTGTTGTCTCCACACGTGCATTTTGATGGTGGCTAACAACAAAAGACTTTTCTTTCCTCTGTATCTGTTCTGATACTACTTAATGCAGAAATGCCTCCCAGGGCCTTGGAAAGAACAACCATCCTTTTAGGTCCCAGGCCAAATCCCTCCACCCAAATGGATAAAGCAGCTCCACAGGCTTCTACAACCAGAGCTTCTTCCCCCCACCACTTCCCACCACCATACCACCCCCAGTAGCCTTCCCATCCCTAGCCTTGGCTGCCTCCCCAGTGGCCCAAGTCTCCTGCTTCCATCAGAGGAAAGAGTAGGTGCACTTCCCTCAACGACTGTTTGCTTTCCCCCGGCCTGTGGGAATCAGAGGTTGGGGTAGGAATTGATAAAAGCGAGCATTTTGCCATAAAAAGAATCTAAGAGGGCAATGGAAGGCCATCCGTACAATTCCCCAGGCTGTCTGTCTTTGAAAAGGAAGATCTGGTCAAACCTACAGAACTTGCTGCCTCTGGAGTTTACTCTTTATTTCACTCTGTGCAGCACGTCCTTGTGTATGAATTAAAGATTAAAGGCAACTTAACCTGCATTTTGCTATATCTCTATATACAGGAGAGGAAGGGAGGGAGGGAGTGCGTGTGTTCGGCATGATCTCCTGGTTCTAAAACCAGAGCAGGAGAAGGCAGACTAAAGGTGGTCTCTTTCCGACCAGCCACTCCTTCATGCAGTGACCTCTGGCAAGTCCTTGAACTAGGCTGTGCCTCCATTTCAGCAACCGTAGAATGAGTATTGTGAGGCCTGCTTAGACCACCAATGCGTCCTCTGCCCCAGTCTGTGGGTCTCTGAGTGCAGATGACATCATTAGAGCACTGACCATTTGACACAGGCCACAAAGCATGAACTACCTCTCAGTGGAAAGATCAGCATTTGGCCCCACCCTGATTTTGAAATGAAATTAATTGGGGGTGGTACTAACCTGTAATCCCACATACTTCTAGTCACTGAGCATAGCAGCTACCTTCTGCTAACCCTTAGAACAGGGTTTCTAACCTCAGCACAACAGACATTTTAGGCTAGGACATTTTCATCACAGAGGGGTGACAGCATGGGTGTGCGTCATTCGATGTCTAAAGTACAACACAAATGCATGGGCTCACGCAGTGCCTTTCTCAGGAACTCGAAGGTCACCAGACAATATAAACCCATTTCAACAAAGTTTCAAGAAGATAAGACTGCAGAAAGAATGTACATTTCCAAGTCATACTCTGTGATCTTGTCCGCAGGTGTTCTTTATGGCACTAATGTCCTGTTGGTGCAAATCATGGATCACTGACCCAAAGAAAAGACCATCCTAGAGCCCTAGAGTTGTCCTAGCATCTTCTGGGTACTTTGTTTTTTGGGCACAGGTAGGATGAGTGCAGGAAAGTAGTTTACAGATGCGTATGGACTGAGTGTACCCATTTGGCTCAGGTCTGTAGTTAAGTATCCATATAGTAAGTGTTGAGCAGAATTTATTGCATTCCGCATGAACGTATGAGCTTGGAGCAGCCACATGACACTATTGGTGTCTGTCCAAATGGAGATGTCTTGTGGATGAGACTTCTTAAATATCAAATAGTAAAAAGGCAGGAATAGGCCCTAATCCTGGACACTATTATCTGTGGTCATCTGAAGTTGTCTTTAGGTCTAGCAAGGTCCCAACTGGTCCTGCCTGAACTATAATTCTGTGCTAGCTCCTCTGGCAAGAGATGTTATAGGTGGATAAGGTGATGGCTCCAGTATTTACCAAAAATCAGTCAATAAGTACTACGTCTCCAGCCAGAATCACTGGCAATTGTCAGAACGGAAAGAAAGGGCTCTTGGTGCCTAGATGGGGTTGACTTTGGAATGGAATGATCATTCAGGGTATTCTTTGCAGCTGACACTTATCGAAGCATCTGGCAGGGCATCCTGAGGCCAGCTTGGCTGTCCACATGTTTTGGCTTTGCTGCCTCCTCCTAGAAAACAGGGAATGTATATCCCCTCCCCCACTCCCTATAGCTTGCACCCCTGCAGACATCTACATGGGATGACTCTTGGAAACCACATTCCTGGGAGGAATTGTTTGTAGGGCACTTTGCAGCCTCCCCTGGAGCCAAGAAAAGATTTACATTTTGCTGTCCTTGTTCAACAGGTCCCCGTCATTTCCTCTCCTTTCAAGAAGAGTCCAAATGAACATAAATCTCACCCCAGCTCTGACAGACTCCAGTCATCTGTTTACCAAAATAAACTTTAAGCATACATTGAAAAATAATTCCTAGTGAAATATGCATCCCCATGGCATTCAAGTCTGGTATTTAATGTCTTTTTTATGGTTAATAATGCATCAAAAGCATCCCCAGTCTGAAGCTGTCATTACATCACATACATGATGTGCAGGGCCCATTTCAATGACTAAAAAAACTTGGAGTCCATTTTTATTCTTTAAAAAAAAAAATACTAATGTATAATTACAGTGGCCTGTTTGCTTCTTTGTGTATTTCTTCTTAATAAATCTACTGCTTGATGAGATCACACTGCTGAAACTACCTGGAGAGGTTCTTCTTTGCATTGTACAGATAAAGAGGCATGCTATATAAACACCTCCAAAATCCCCTCATTAAAACTGGGTTCTGTTTGAAGAGCACCCTGGTCTTTTTTTCCCTTTTTCTTTTTTTTTTTAATACTGCTTTATTTAAAAAAAAAGAAAAGAAAAGAAGAAGAAGGAAAGAAAGTCATCCAGGATTGTATAATAGAATACAACTAAGCCTTGTCCTTCTTGGTAGATGTAGAAAAAAATAGAGTATTTGAACCAAAATATTGACATTCATTTTAATTCCAGCCTCCTAAAGTTAAAAACCACCAGGAGAGCCCCATTTGCCTTCTGTTAATGCAAAATGAACATTGCTATAGAAGTCTTAGTTCATTTCCTATCGGTGTGGTCGCTGGTGCTGAGAACGGCATGGATGGGAGGGACGAGGGCAGTCAGAAGCATCCTTCCTGCGTCATCAAGAGCCTCATCTCACCCTTCAGGTGTAAGAGCCCCAGATCCCATCCCTGCCACGTGTAATGACCACATTTATGACCAGAAGTGATTTCTTTGCCACCGTGGACCATTTCCAATGGCCTGAGGATGATGTGACTCTGTGGGAGCAGTCAGCTTATAAGTGCTTAGAGGTTGGGCAGTGTCTGCTTACCTTGATTTGTGGCTCCAAGGACCAAGTGAGATAATTAGATAATGTATGTCATTTGCTCAGGATGGCCATGCACCTGGGAGACACTCAGGAAATGGCAACAGTCAGGATTTGGAGGTGCAGTAGAGCAAGCAACCAGAGCATGGCTGTGGGCTCAGATACTCTGGGCTAGGTGGCTCATTCCTAGGCTCTGAAACAGTTTCCTTGTGTGTAAAATGAGGATTAGAGCTGCTGAGAGACTAGATCTTAAATATTCTCACCCCAAAAAAAGGAATTGTAACTATGTGACATGGTAGAGTTGTTAGCTAAGGCTATGGTAGTAATCATTTTGCAACATATAAATGTCTCAAATCGGGGCGCCTGGGTGGCTCAGTGGGTTAAGCCGCTGCCTTCGGCTCGGGTCATGATCTCAGGGTCCTGGGATCGAGCCCCGCATCGGGCTCTCTGCTCAGCAGGGAGCCTGCTTCCTCCTCTCTCTCTGCCTGCCTCTCTGCCTGCTTGTGATCTCTCCCTGTCAAATAAATAAATAAATAAAATCTTTAAAAAAAAAAATAAAAAAAAATAAATGTCTCAAATCAACATATTGTACACTTTAAAGTTATACAACCTTATGTGTCAATTGTATCTCAATAAAGCTGGAAGAAATTGTAATAATAGTACCTATGTGCTCTCTTACGTAAGTATTATGATGTGGACCATGAGCTAATATGTATTAAGTGTAAAATACTTAACAACACCAACAGCAATAGCTATAGTGAGCCCTATAATTTGCAAATACTTAGGTTATGTACTATGACAGTCGCTTTGTGGCCCCTTCTACTTACGGTGGTTAGCGAATGCTGGACAATTCAGACCTACAACACGACGTTTGAACCAAGACTCATCTTAGAACATCCCGAGAGCTTTTCCTCCCCTGGAGCCGTGGTCAACACCTGGTTTAGGAAGTAGGTAAAGAAGAAAAGGACAGCTCCTTTTGTGACTTGCAGATCTTATGTTTTGGATGGTTAGTTCCATGAAACCTTTACAATCCACAGGATATAGGTTGAATTCACGCCTTCTTTTGTGCCTGGTAGAGGACCCTCTGTCCAAATACTAAAGGTTGGCTTTGTCCAAGGCCAGCTGAGAGAGAGTGGGGGTGGATTGGAGGGGTGGAAGCTTCCCTCAGATGGGGCTAGCTTTTCCTCAGCCCTGGAAACCCTTGACGTCAGCTCCTCAGCTGCTCCCCCAGGGACAGAGCACTTCTGAGACTAACCCTGAAAGCTCCCCTGGCACAGGGAGGAGTTTTAATTTTTTTTTTTTCCTCTTAGCATTCTTCTAAGATCTCTACTGTGGGATTCCCAGTGGGACTCCTACTCCCCTAAAACTCCTTGGGTGGAGGGGGCTCCTGGGTGGCTCAGTGGGTTAAACCTCTACCTTCAGCTCAGGTCATGATCTCAGGGTCCTGGGATTGAGCCCCATATCGGGCTCCCTGCTTGGCAGGGAGCCTGCTTCCCCTCCTCTCTCTGCCTGCCTCTCTGCCTACTTGTGATTTCTCTCTCTGCCAAATAAATAAATAAAATCTTTAAAAACAATAACAACAAAAACTCCTTATAGGAGTTTTTCTTCTACCTTTGCATGAAAAGTAGCATACTGATATCCAAAACCGAAGCAACAGGCACTCTGCGTGCCATCCGGGGCCCACCATTTTGGGCAGTCTATCTGGCTTATTCACCCCTCATCTCTTCCTCACCCTCCACTGTAACTCTGGTTTCTGGGCACCCCCCTCCCAGGGGCTGACAGGCCTCACCATCTGGAGATAAATGCTGCGGGCACTCCTTTTCACGGGTGGTTTAAGAAGTTACCATTTGGTTGTGTTTGCCACTGGCTTCTTTTCAGCTCCCCAGCACCCCCGCCCACCCAGTTCAGATCCTTTCTTGGCTTCCCTATTGTCCGACTCCACGGTACTTTTTAAAGTGTCAAAGCAAATTTGTGTTTCCAGTAAGAAAGCACCTTTTGCTTTTTGCTTTTTTTAATTGCATGTGACCCTTGTGATTCTAATTCCCACGGAAAACTTAACTGTATCTCTAAGAAAAGGTGTGCGTGCGCATGCGCGCGCGCACACACACACACACACACACACACACACACACACACACGCAAATGCAGCCAGCAGATGCCCCCGCGCCTTCGCACACCCTTGCAGACACACAATTGCATACCGCAAAGCGGGCTAACGTTGATGCATCCAGGTTGGAAATGACAGGATATTGTGGAGGGCCAGTCACTTAATGAACCCCTGCGGGACCAGTCTTGGTTACTAACAATTTCTCTCCAATTCATCAGACAGGGGAATCACAGCCCTCAGTGTTTCACTCCATCACGTCCCCCCACTGCCCCCTTCTTTCTGCTCTACACAAACAAACCAATTATAGCAACAGATATAAATTGGACCCCTTTCCTGAAAATGCTCCCTCAACCTTTTTTCTGCCCTTCCTTACTCAGCTCCAATCAGCCTGCCCCCCAAGTGGACTAGAGGCCCACAAATGCACACTCATGTACACACACACACACCCGTGTGCATACATAGGCATACTCAGGTATATTCTTTGTCGTGTAGCCTTCACATACTTACCGTTCTTTGGTCCAGCATGGGTTTAGTGGTCTTTTAGCCCCTTCATCTACTATCCCATAAAATGCAGATTTAGAATCGCTTTTCTTCAATTTTTGTACTTTCTTTTTATACATCGGCCAGCCCCATACCTTCGTCTCCCTCTGTCATACCTTGGGGTAACGTCCTCATTTATTCTTGGACAATGACTTGTGTAACTTGTATCAGTATTAATTCTGCCCTCCATCGAAGTTATCAATTGATTACTTAGCTTAGAGGCATTGTATAAAGACCACTTTCAGCTCAAATACAATTAGAATTAAAACATCTGATTTACAAAGTCTTACATGAAGTGAGAAGTTGTGTAGTTTGGATTTAAGCCATTGTAAGTAAGATAGCAAGATGGTTCATTGCCTCTGCAGGAGTCCCTAGCCCACTCCTGGTTGTGAACCATTCATTAGAGGTCTTCAACAAATTTAGCACAGAAATTAAGAGTAAGAGTTTAGAAACTTTTATAGTAATCTGCCATTGCTGCAACACTGAAGCAACATTTTTTTGGTCCTAGTAATTCTTTTTTATACATTTTACAGAGGATTAGTCTGGAAGGATTGGATGTGAAAAATAACAGTGACAGAAGGGTATTCTTCCCCACAAAAATTTGAGAAGCAGGTTCTTGATCATTGTGAAGATGTTCAAGTTCACATAGATTGACAAAGGGTCCCTTTGAAAGATTAGCTAATTGGGGCACAATTACATATTTGCTTATAGAGCTTTAACTGTTTGAGTGGACAGTATGATAAAAAAAAAAGGGCAGATAGAGTTAAAGCCCAGATGCTTCTTAATAGAGATTGCAAACAAATGAAGATAAACTTAGTCTGGACTTAATGTAGGTATGTGGGAATTGATGACATTTTTGCGGTGACTCTGTTTTGAAGTAACTTTTGGGAAATAAATCTATCATGCTTGGATCCTAGAATGGTGAGCCCATATCCATATTCTAGAGGGTGACTCTTTTATAATGCTGGAATCAGGTTACCTTACTAACTTGTCTGTTAAAAGCTTGATGCTTTTGTTTTTCAGAGGCAGATATTGTTAGTTCTTTGCCATCTACAAATCTCCATGGAGTCAAAACCTTGTTATTACAGGGTTCTCTATAGCCAAGCTTCCACAGAGATGTACAAACATTTCAAAGAGAGACTTTTGTTCCCTCTGGCATGAGGAACAATTACCCAATTATCTAAGTAGAATGATAGGTGTCTATGACAGATTGCAGGATGGAGACATTTTAGAAATAATAATAACTTGCATTTGTAGTGCACTTTCCCATTTACAAAGCAGGTCCACCTCTATTAATTCCCTTGATGCTCTGAGTTGGCCAGCGAGGGAAATCAGGCAGAGTTTCTCACCTCCATTTTAAGGTGGGCATCTGTTACCTAGAGTTCATCTGCTCCACTGTCTGTGTGTGTCTATCCAGATACTGCCCAAGGCCTGAGGAAATGCCAAGGAAATGGAAAGAACCTCTCCTTGCAGTCATTTTACATTGTGTAACTGGAGGAGAGCCTGCCAGGGGGACACTGGGAGATTCCAACTGTCCTCTGGGTTTTGGGGTGTTTTTTTTTTAACCAAATACCTGTGGGTGTTATTGGCTGGACTGTGACTGGAGGCAGCCAGGGAAAGGGAACACCAGGCATTAAAAATGACAAAGCACTTTCATTTGCGAGAGCCATCCAAGGAAGGTGGAAATGAACATATTTTTCTGAGGGAAAGCAATTTCACAAGCCCTGCCTGTGTACAGATGAGCAGGACAGTGACGGGGTGCAGGATGGCCTCCGACATTCCTGGGGAAATGTGGATGATTGATGTTTTCTCATTACATGGGCTGGGAGGGAGTTTTATGCAAAATTCAGAGAAGGAGAGAAACCCCAGCCCCTGCCCTCCTTCCTTTCATGAGGACCTTCCTTGAACTGGAGACGGCCAGATGTGGCCATAGAGCAGACCCAGAATTACTCAGAGGCGATGAGATCGTTTCTGAGGGTAGTTAGATGAACCAGACCTAGCCAAGCCTGTTTGCTGGAGAGGATAATGTTTCCTCCAGGGAAGAACACAAGGTAATAAATGGCTTTTGTAGCAATTAAACACAAGAGCAAAAGGTGAGCCTCTGACTCTGTGGTGCCATCTTTTTTTTCTTTTTTCTTTTCTTTTTTTTTAAGAACAACAGCAACAATGACCATGAAGCATGGATTGGGAAGAACCATTCCCCTAACCTGGACACGGGCAGCTGTCTGTTTTTTCTCTGGGTGAACTCTCTTCACGGCAGCTCCTTGTGGGTTTCACAGATCGACGTTCCGTAGGAGCTCAGAGAGTCCCAGTCCATCTTGCATTTGCTAAAATGCATTCAGAATCACATTATTATAGATTATGCAAGATTGGAACATGGTTGAGATGAAAAAGTAGCCCTTGATGCTTCTGAGAGAAGGAAGTCAGACTGACCCCTTGGAGACCAAGCTGCTGACTCTTTGTTTTTCCACAGATATATTTGCCTGAGGGAACAGTTCAGCTATTCCTTCCTTTTAATTCCTACCTTATGGGAGATGTGAAAACATGAAGCAAGGAGAGACTATCCCTGCAAACTCGCATCACATACCAACAGCGCTCCCCATAAGCAAACATGAGTGGACGCATGCACACACACACACACACACACACACACACACACACACACACGCCACGGAGTCAAGGTTTTAGAACTTTGCTTAGATGGGGCTGCTTGCCTATGGGAGAAAGGGCTCTAGAATTGGAGTTCAGGAAGGCAGGGACTAACCTCTACTCTGATTAACTGTGTGGCCTTGCAGAAGTCATTTAATCTCTCTGGGCCTTCATTTCCTCATTTGAAAAAAAAATGAGGCTTTGGATTTGATAACTTTTGTGATTCCATACAGACTCAACGTTCTCTGACTAAGTGAATCCGTTTCTAAGTGAAAGCCTCTTTCTGGAAGGCTCGTGAGTTGCGTGTGTGAGTGTGTGCGTGCTCGCGCACGTTCCCACGCACGTGCTGGCGTCCTAGCTGTGCACAGCAGATAATACAAGGACTGCATTTTGTTCCCTCCCAAGCTCAACCTCTGCGGATGTGCTCTCTGCAGCCTCCCCTCCCCCCTGCCTCCTATGCACTCTTGATGGCCCCGTGCTATCCAGACAGCTACGGCTTCTGAAAATCGTAATTAGAGTGAGGCTGGCATGACGCATCTCTCAAATCCCAAACACCAGTGCAGACCAGCACTCGATTCCTGTTGGAGGCAGTCGAGGTAAGCACGGCCCACTCGAGCGTGCCGGGAGATTGGCTCTATGCTCCAGTGCACCGTAGCATGTCAATACTCCTGAATAAACTAATCAACCCATTTGCACCTTCGTGAAAACGCTCCTTGGAGGCATTGAAATAGGTGTGGTAGTGACAATACCAACATTGAGTAGGGCAGAAAGAGGGAAAAGGGTTACAAAGACCTTACTCGCTGCTTTTGTCCAGCAAGTGGGGGCGAGGTTAGAGAAAAGTCCCAGGCCTCCGAGTTCCCTCTGCTTTCTTGCCTCAGGGCCATGGGTCCACCTTGATGTTTCTACCAGTGCCCCAGAGGGAAGAAATTTCCCAATTCCCCAGTTCTTTTGCAGCTACTGTTCAGTAGAAACAATACTGTCTTATCTTTCTAAGGACGCATTCTACACAAAGCTGGATACTCAGATTCCAAACTTTCCCTTTGACTTTTTCCCCAGGGCTGCTTAAGACCCGCTACTGGTTACCATCTGTGTTGTGATGGCAAGGGACTGTTGCTGGTTCAAGGTTGGAATGTTATAAGAGTTCCTGGCTGAGGGGATTATGCCCCTGTGTACTATTAATCCTACGCCATGTGGATCAGCTTACGGAGGAGTGAGGTCCTGGAAGTATGCACACATGGCCTCTGGAGATCCCATCCCACTCCTCTGATGAGGCTGTGTCTCCTGTCCCCCTAAAACTGGAAGGGCTCAGTGCTGTCCTGATAAACTGGCTCTCAAATTTTACAAAAAAGCCTCACTTTGAAGAATTTGCTGATATCTCTGGTATAAATGCTCCCACTGTGACTCCCCCAATAAATGGCTATAGTTAACAACTGGCTCACACAATTCTTGAAAATTTAACTACCAGTTCTTAGGAGCCACAGGCTGGCCCCAGCATCCTCCTGAAAGGGAATCCCATGATGCTAATTAGAATTACCAACAGTGGCATGGTCTTCTTCCTTCCCATAGAAATCTGATGGGTTGTTTATTCCAGGGTTTAGTAGAGAAATACTAAATGTGTGCTCAGCCAATTCTATTTTTCCCTGGACTCCTCTTCCTTCTCCATTTCCATTCCCTAAAAGGAAAAATCTTGGCCCATGACTTTTTTTTGTTTGTTTGTTTTTTAATTTACTTCTTATAGTGGGGTGGGGCAGAGGGAGAGGAAGAGAGAGAATCTTAAATAGGCTGCAAGCCCAACACGGGGCTCAATCCCATGACCCCGAGATCATGACCTGAGCCCAAAACAAGAGACACTTAACTGGCTGAGCCATACAGGCACCCCTAGGCCCATGACTTTAAATTCCGTATATTTGCTGAAGACTCCCTAAATTATCTCCCCTGAACCCAGACTCTTCAATTCACCCTCTAATAGGCATCTCAAAGTTAGCCCTTTTTACAATAAGTCTCTCAATGTCCTTCCCCCCAAAATATTCTCTGCCAGTCTTGCCTAATTCAGTAAATGGCACCACTGCTTGCCCACTCAAGATAAGAACTCTCCTTCATCCTCCACATCCAGTCTGTCAGCTAGACCTGTTGATTTTATCTCCAAAACACATCCTGAGTCCAGCCCTCTCTCCCATCCCACTCCTGACATCTTGGTCCAAGCCACCATCATAGCTCACCCCTGCACTCTGACCATAGCCAAAGTCATTATCAGTCTTCAATCAATGGCACTTTTTTGCTCTCTTTTCCTCTCTCAACACATACACACCTACACCCAGTGTAAAACCCCAGGGGCTTTGTATCGCATTTAGAATTGCTTCCAGACGCTTATTCTTACTCTCCATCCTCACTAGTACTGTTACCCTAATCACTACACCCCAGCCACATCAGTCTCCTCTTTCATTCCTCACACACAGGTTATTTTCTACCTTTGCATTCAGTTTTCCATTTTCTTGAGTCCCCAGGTCTTTTTGCTTGGCGGACTCTCCCTACCATGCATCCTTACCATGTCTCATTGTAAATGCCACTTCCGCAGAGAGACCTTTCCTCACTACCTTCAGCATGTAGTGTCTGTTTAGAATGTAAGTTCCATGAGGGCACAGACCAGTACTGGGCATCCGTAACAAAGCCTCTATGGCAAAGAGGTCAATGATAGAGCTGCCAAAGAACAATGAAGTGAATTTCTGGCTCACAGGAGAACTCCCTTCATGCAGTTCAGGTTCCTCCCTTCATGCAGTTCTGCTGTCTTCCAGGGCTCACTGCCATCTGCAGGATCAAAGCTGAGTCCCTAGAGCTGCCACCCAGTGGGAAAGGGATCAAGTAGGAGGCAGCATACCCAATGTCTGAAGGTCTAGACACAGACATGGCTCACACTTCCTTTACCCTCCTGCCACCAGCAGTACTCCTCCACATGGCCGCCCCTGACTACACAGGAGGATGGGAAACGTAGCCTGTCCATGTGCTGGGAAGGATACCTGGGCACTTAAACTGCATCGAATGAATGAACAACAACAACAAAGAATCTTCTGGTCTAGCAGGTACACATTTCAGTGTTCCCTGGTTGGAAGCTATCAGCACTGCAAAAAGACGTTGGGAAGGTCAATTAGGGCTCTCTCCAGCATGATCCCGTGTGTCACACTTGCACCACAGAAGACATTCATAAATAAACCAACCTTCAGTCATCACAGGATGGACACATTTTCCATCCTTTCCTCCCTGTGAGCCTCTCCCCATCCTAGAAACTGGAAAGGAAGGGAGAACATGCCCACTGGGAGGCCGACAGTGAAAACTCTGTCTGTCCCATTTTCAAACTACTCTATCTTCTTCTGAGACTCCTCAGCCACTTCTCCCCAACTTCAACACAGTACTGCATCCCTCTAAGGCCCTGTCCTATTTATTTCAGGTAGGGTGATGATTGTAAAAGAAGGAAAGAGAAAAGCAGGAAAGAGTAAGCCGTTGATTTCCTCTAAACCTTGTCAAAAGCTTACCTCTACCAAACATGACCATGTGAGCTCATTTAACTGAGCCCTGTGGGACAGCTGGTATGTACAGGAACAAATCTGAAGATGCCTTATATATCTGCACTCAAGGTGGGAAACGGGTTTGTTAGTGGGATGTCTGTGGTGACTTTTGCACATCAGGACCCCTATTCTGCAGCTAAGTCCAGTCTTTAGGCCTTTTCAGAGGATTAATCACATAATCACTTATGAAAGAAAAACATTTGATGTCCTTAAATAGCAGTATAGGAGCTTTAATAACTCAGAAAAATAATCCATTTGGTGATAGTGATAAGACCATTAACAGTGACTACGTACTAGGTACTGGGAATAAGACAGTGAGAATTCAGAATTTCTTAAGAAAAAACTCATATAGCACAGTGTAGGATTTCTCAGTCTCGATCGTGTCTGCACTTGGGGCCAGAGGGTTCTTTGCTGTGGTGGCTGTCCTCTGCGTTGTAGGGTGTTATACTGTATCCTTGGCCCCCACCCATTAGATGCCAGTAGGACCGCCATCCCCAAGTGTGACAAGTAAAAATGTCCCCAGACAATACCAGTGCTCCCTGGGGGTAAAATTACCATCACTGAGAACCACACTCTAGTGAGGAAGTCCATAGTCTTTGGGATCAGATCTGGGTTCAAGTCCTAGCTCCACCCACTGTTAGCTTCAAAACCTAGGGAAATTTCTTTGTCTTCCTGGGCCATGGTTTCCTGATCATGGTTTTGTAAGAGAATGGCATGAGATAATGAATATAAGATGGTTGAGGTCAGTGTTTGTTGCATAGAAGTAAGCTTCTGGAAATGTTATCTAAAGGGTATGATGCAGTTTCATTTGCTCTGGGACCACGTTAAAGTTTCAGTTAGTATAACATCTAGACAGTTATTTATCATGCCAGTTTTGAAAATTTCAGTAGGTTTTGTAAGCAGATCTGTTCATGTCTCCATTTGTGTAATTTGAAATATTGAACAGGATATTAGTAGAGTTAGTGGCATAGAGATGGAAACAGCTAAAGAATTCTTGTTCTTAATTAACAATTCAGTATTTTCTAGCACTTTCTTTTGTAACAGTTCTTTGACCCACTGGATTTCGTGGTGACTCCCATTACAATATGTTTTCCTGCAGGTATCAGTGTTCTCTTTCCAGAAATCACGTCCCCACCTTCTTTAGTTTCTTCATTGTGATTGGAGCTGGGAAGTAGCACAGAGTGTCAGAGGGAAGGTTCACATGAGAAGGGACGTGTCCTTCCAGTAGAAACTGGAGTTTATCCTCCAATGACTTTCAAGTTGTGAATGGCTCCAATTACATTACATATACATTCATTTCTGCTTCCAATTCAAGATTGTAACTTTGGTAACAAAGGAATTGGCATGTGAACAGCTGGCCAGATTCAAAGCTGTGAATGTTAACTTTGTGTGGAGGAAAGGAGAGGGCCAGGAATGGCAATATCTGGATGGTGAAATATTGCAACAACCATTAGGGCCAATCATCGCACTGTGGGGTTGGTTAAGTACATATTGACAAGTGACATGCTGATTTTGTCAAGGAAATGTTAAGCTTAAATTAGGGGGATAGGAAGGAAAAATAGGAAGCAAATTATATTTTAAGAAATTATGTGAGGTAGAAAATTATGAAAAGATCTTAGAAGAAGAATAATTTTCTGATACTTTAAAGAAAAAAAAAACAAGAATGATCATCAGAAATAGTCTCTATGCCCCAGTTTTCTGTATCCCAGCATACTATATGTAACTAAGAAAGCAAACTTGAAAGTTTAATGCAGGTACAAAGATGCTCTGTGAGACCTAAAAATTAAACAGTAAGGCATGGAATCCTAGAACCAATGGGTTGAAATGTAGTGGAGAATGTGTGGGTAAACAGAGGAAGAAAGGGAAGGAATATCCTTATGGGAAATGATACCCTTATGGGAAAGAAATGGAAGTGATGTCTTATCATTCTACTCCGGACAACCCAAATAGATCTCTTGGCTCGTGTTTTGTTGTCCATGACTCTGAACTTCACATATATAAAATGCACCCTTCCACATACACTGCATATCTCCTTCTGTTAAAAATATACTTCCTGGGGTGCCTGGCTATCTCAGTCAGTGGAGCATACAACTCTTGATCTTGGGGTTGTGAGTTTGAGCCCCAAGTTGGGTGTAGAGTTTCCTTAAAAATAAATCTTTAAGAAAAAATACACATCATGAAACATTCTTGACCTCCTTGTTCAGCATTTCATCTATTAGAAGGTTAAGGCAAAAGAGTAACTGACAATTCTGGACTTAATTCTAATAAATCTAGAGGGACTGATGAAGAAATCAATTTGTGGAATACATTTCAATATGAGTTTTAATTTTTTTAATTTAATCTTAATTTTATCAGTTATTCATACACATAGTTTTTAGATATACACTCTTTCCCAAAAGTCACCCACCCAGTGCCTGCTCTCTAGAGAAAAACTCTCAATTCTTTTAACTGAGACTGTTAGGAATTTATCTCTACATCTCTAAATACCACTTTTAAAATTTCTCTTTCTTAGTTGTTACTTCTAAGCTTTATCTATTGACTTTCCACTATGGAAAATGAGACCCAGCTCTCTTTTAAATCCCCCTCTCAAGAAACCTCATAAAATTTCCATCCTTCCAATATTGTAATATTATAATTTTCATTAGACCAATATTCAGCCCAGCTGAGCCATGTAGTATACTATAATTACTAATTTTTCCCCCCACCTACATAACTCTGTTTTCAGCAGTTCTAATTTGGTTTTCTAAGTTTTCTATGTAGTAACCCTGGACACATCTGTAAACTCTCCCCCATTTGTGTACATCTCCTCTCTCAATATATTCAAATATATTGGGTGTTCTGTCAATCATCTTCTTATAAAAGTCCTCCCAGAGCTTTCTGATCTCCTCTCATCAAGACTGGTGGTCCATAAGTCTGAAGACCACTTGATGCCTTGGATATCCTTGGGAAGGTTATCCCTTCCCATCACTGGGGGACTTTTTTCTGCCTCTGTGGTATGTTGGAGTCTGTTTTCTGCATCCTGTTTCATTTAATCCTCACCCAAGAGTAGCTACTGTTATTAGCTATGTTTTGCAGGTGAGTAAGCCAAGGCATGGGGAACTTCAGTACAAATATCCCAAAGGCATATGGTTTGGGCACACATGGGAGATCCAGGCCTCCACTCCAGAATCCATCCGACACCAAACCCTTAACTCCTCACTGAACAGTCATAGCAAATGTCTGGCAGTCTTGAGGCAGCCAGGTGGTGGGAGCTGGGGGCACTCACAGGTGGCTAAGGGCCTTGTGTGGGCTGTGCTTCCCATGTTCAGGGCACTCTGTTGCAGCATTCCTATTTCAAAGCACTTTTACAACCCCTGACTCACTGTCCCTAATGGCAGCTTCTTATTTCTGGGATTAGTGGGAAAAAAAAATAGCTTCTGGGCATGTGACACTATTCTCGGGCCTTTAATGTCAGAAATAATGATGGTGTTAAATTGGAGCTCATTACCACAGAATGAGACCTCATTGAGCCCTCTTTTTGGGGGGTTGTTTAATGATTTTTTTTTTCCATGGTTTTTTTTTTTTTTTTTTTTTTTGTTTTTTTTTTTTGCCTTCTCCTTAGTCGCTCAGACACAGTGCACCAGGGGGGCTGTGGGTGTTTGGAGTGGCAAATTTTTAAATAATAAAGAAGATCTCCTTTCATCCATGTAAGGAAAGGGTTCATCCTCCATTGTTCTCACCAAACTCTGGCTGTTCCTTTGTTACAGTCTCAGGGAAATTTCCTGAGCCCCTTAAGCCACTAATACCAGTTGTATCCCTAGCAGCCACAACACGTGCTTAAAGCATTATATTCAGCACAGCCTTTCCCATAATGAATCTGACAATCCCGTTTTATGATTTGTTGAGTGGTTAATTCAAAATACACCATTCTGTAGGACCAGCTTTCTGGAGGCCTCTAGCCACTGGCACAGAGGCATGGTATGATGATTCTCAGAGGGCAGCACGGCCTGATTAGACCACTGTGTTACCCTATGCCTGGGACTCTAGAAAGAGAGCAACCATCTCTGCTCTCTGCCTTCTGAAAACTCCTCTGCTGACCTCTCAGAACTGTGTTGACAGAAGTCAATGCCCTCCTTGAGGCCAGACCCAAAGTCCTCACAACCTTCTAAGTGTACAAAGGATAGGGGCATCCAGGAGCAGTGACAGAGGGGGCCGGGAGCTTACTCTATACCACACAAAGTACAATACAGGGGGACTGGGGAAGCAAAATACAAAGGTAAGGCTTGTCAATTGTTTCCAAATCTTGATGTGTTATTTTATAAAAGGGATTGTCCCCTTTTCCCTGACTGGCCCCAAAGGGTGGAATGGGGACCAATAGGTAGGAATTGCAGGAAATTAGATTTTCACTCGTCTTTTTTTCCCAAAGAGTTTATTTATTTATTTGACAGAGAGAGATCATAAGTAGGCAGAGAGGCAGGCAGAGAAGGGGAAGCAGGCTCCCCGCTGAGCAGAGAGAAGGATGTGGGGCTCCTTCCCAGGACCCTGAGATCATGACCTGAGCTGAAGACAGAGACTTAACCAACTGAGCCACCCAGGCGCCCCTAGATTTTCACTCCTTAAGAGAAAAGAAAAAAAAAAAAAGCTTTCCAATGGCTGTTGGGAAACATTGCATGATTCCTTGTGAACAATTATGTTTTCCCATTGATTGGAAATATCTAGAGAGATGGGACATCTGTAGATATTCTGGAGGAGAATCACACACTAGGCTTTTTAGGTAGGACGAATAAGCTAAAATACATCTTATAATTATAGGGTTCTATGAATCTAAGACGTGGTTTTGAATTACTTTTTTTTAAAAATATTTTATTTATTTATTTATTTGACAACAGAGATCACAAGTAGACAGAGAGGCCGGCAGAGAGAGAGGAGGAAGCAGGCTCCCTGCTGAGCAGAGAGCCCAATGCCGGGCTCCATCCCAGGACCCTGGGATCATGACCTGAGCCAAAGGCAGAGGCTTTAACCCACTGAGCCACCCAGGCACCCCTTGAATTACTTTTAAATGGAAGACCTTTTGGCAATTAAAGAAAAGAAAATGATTTCCCAGATCTAAGGTGCTACTTTAAAGTAAAGGTCAGTAGTAAACTTTTTCTTAAAAGGCCAGAAATTAAATATTTTAGACTTTGTGGACCATATAATCTCTGTCATGACTGCTCAACCCTGTTATAGTGCAAAAGACAACATACAAGTAGATAACACACAAGTAAGTGTGTCTGAGATCCAATAAAACTTTATTGACAAAATAGGCAGGCTGGGATTTCACCTGTACCCCCTGCTTTAGGGATATTGAGAAACCCAAAGAAGAAAAAGGCTTTGCTAATGCCATGAGTATGCTTGTGAGTGTCACACTCATGTACAGTACACATATGAGCACCTTTGTGTGGGGGAATGCATATTTGTGTCAGTGTGGTTTTGGAATAACAAGTAGAGAGTAACAGAACACACATCTGCACACAGAGAGATAAGGCCTCTGAGGTGCACTGGCCATGGTTTGTGCAGACCAGTTCTCTGTCATAGTGATGTAAAGGCTCCAGCCCCAGGGTTACCCCAAGGGGAGTTGTACACAGCGTCTGAAATTCCTACTGCTTCACTCTCTTTGCTTTTGGCATCTGCCTTGTGAAAAGCCCTAACTAAATGTAACTTTGTCCCAAAGGAGGGAAAAACAGGGTTATCCAGGTTGGCTGTTTGTCACATAAGCCTTCAAACAGGGAATTCAGGCCAGATTGTGGGGCCTGATGCAGCCAGGCACAACAAGGAAGTCCTCAACTCCTGGAAGGGAGGTAGCCAGGAAGAGAATAGAAAGGGAAGAGGAGGAGGAGGAGAGCAAAGATTTGCAAACCGCCCCCCCACCCACCCCCTACCTGGAAGGTTTGCTTAGGGATTACCTTGCGTCTGTGCCTCCAACCCCCGACCCTTCATCTGGTGCAGTCTTGGGGTCATTTTAAACAAGGTATTTCTAAGCAGCTAATGAGCATTTGCAGAGACTTTTTGGGGTCCTTGATGGCATGATTATAGTTGGAGGTGATTAAAATACTGAAAATTCCAAGCGTCTTGTGGTCAACATACTTTCCTGGAGGGTTACCTCTCCCAAACTGCCACTCTTCACTGTTCTCTGCCCACTTTCCTTGTCAACTGCCCCTTCTTTCTACATGCCAGCCTTTTCTGCACCTGAACCTAAGAAACCTCCCAGCCTAGGTGGCCCCCCGGTCCCCCAGTGGACCCAGGTGTGCACATACATATCTTCAATCTCCCGGGAAGCCCCTCTGCCGCCGTTTGCTGCTGCTTCACGTTTCCACGGCAGCCATTTTGTCACATCTGAAGAGAGGGAAAGCACAGCCTCCCCCGTTCCTTGTGAAGTGCACTGTGTAGCACTGGTTTTTTTCCAATCATCTCTAAATAGAGGTTTCTCTCCCCCTCCTACCAGCTCAGCACCCGAGCGCTCAACGAGCGTGCCCTGCATTTGAAATCTGACATCTCCCTCTCTCCCTCATTCACTCCGTCTTCAGCTTGGCAGAGCGCTTAAAAATTGGTATCCCTTTAACTAGGCGAGCTATTCTTCTGCTGGGAGATGACCTTTTATACAGAAGATAGGGCTGTCATAAGTGATCTCTGATATATGGAAGTTTCCTGTGTGTTCTGCCAAGGAACGGTATGCACGGAAGAGCAGTGGGTGTTTGCAGTGTGTTCCTGTGCCACGTGTGTAAAGATGTATTATATTACTTTATACAGACCTGAATAAATTATTATCAGTTCTTGAAAATACTGCCAGCCCTCATGAGGCACATCCGTTCAATTTTTTTTTTAATTAAAAAAAAAATTGTCCAATTCAAAGGCTCTTGGGGGAATGGATGGGGGGAAAATCATTGAAAATAGGAAAATTGTCCGTGGGTTTTATAGAAATTAACTGCATTCAAAATTATGAAAATAATCGTTAAATAATTCTTCCCACAGACTTCAGAAATGAAAACAATGAATGGCTTTTTATTCTCCAAGGTAATAGGTTATCCTGAAGCCTTCAGCATTATCCCTTTTTTCTTATCAAGCCTAATGTCTGATTTTTCTCCCAAGCAGAATATTTTTTTTTCAAAATGTTAATCTACATTACCATGGAGTTGTGGGATTCATGAAGCAAAATGAAATGTGAAATTTCCAAAATGGGAAATGATAAGGATTTGCTTGCCTGGCATAAATCCACTGTGTACCACACTTAGTGTTAATGAGTCTTAACTTGAGGACCTTGTCATTTGCTCAAATAATGCGTGTAACATAGGTTATTAGTATACTGAGGAAACGACTCACACAGTCTTCACTGTCAGATGGGATGGAAATACCAGGGATGTGCTGACTACCTGCTGACTACCTGCAGTTTGCTCTGTTTTGTCAGTTAAGCAAGAATCCTGGGATGACTGCTCTGGGAGTGAAAGAACTGCTTCCTTTGCCCCTGAGCCCTTTCTTCAAGCTACTGTGACAATGGATTCTGAGGGTATTCTTAGTTTTTGCATGAGAGAGCATTTACAGACTTACTGGTTGATGCCACCTTTGACCTATGTGGTAGGAGGCTCCTGCCTGTCCCACCCTCAACCAATTCTAGGATTATCCATCACAATTCAGTGATGATAATGACCTCTAAGAACTATATATTTTAAAGCCTGAGTGTTAGCCAGTGGCCGCTCCAATCTCTGGAATCCCTCTTTTGACTTCTAGCCATAGGGCCTGTGTTTTGATTCTCAAGGTCGTTACATAAGGACTATGCAGACCTCTTGTACCTTCATTAAGTAACCATTTTCTACACATAATCCTAAGAATAGCTCTGTTGCTGTGACTGAAAGTCTAACATTAGGAGCTCCTAATGTTGGGTTAAAAAAGGAATTGTTCTCTATGAGGAACTAAAACAATATTAAAATTATGACTGTAATACGATTTTTTACAATGTAGTAATAGTCTTACAACTAACCACTATATGCATTCTTTCATCTCACTATGATAATCCAGCAAGGTAAATATATTAAAAATAAGGAAATGGGGATTCAGAGAATTTAAACTTATCCATACTCATACAGTAAGTGTGGGGGGCTGGGATTCAAATCCAGATCTATCTGATTTGAAAACTGTTATACTTAATTCCTATGGCTTGTTTAATAAGACCCTTTCCAATCTGTTTACTGGGAGAGAGAGAGAAAGAGGGAAAACACACATTGGTTAATTTAAGGTTGAGAAGATGCTTTGAGAACCTGTGATAGTATAGAAGAAAACATTACCTGCTGTAGTCTTGCCTGGGATGATCTGCCCTTTGGTGTCTCTTTGCTCAGTTGACTTGAGCCAGGATTCTTGAGCCCTTTGGCCAGGATTTTTCCTCTGGAAACTGAGGGACAATGTTGTGTCATGAACTGGTGGCAGTTGGAGAGATTGGAGCTGCTGGATAAGAAAGCAATAGCAACTTTGGTGATGGTCAGGCAACAGGTGCTCCAGCTCTGAGATGGATAGCTATTTTTTACACACTCTTGTGCCCAATGTGCCAAAATGTTTTCAAATATGCAAGAGTCTTAAGAAGAGACTCCATGTATGGCAGGAGTACACATGGACCTAGACCTACAGTCTAATGTAAGGTTTTATCAACTTTTCCCATCAGAACATCTTTTTTTTTTTTTTTTTCAGTTGCAAGGCACAGATACCCCAACTCCAAATGGCAGTAGCAGAAGAGGGTATAGGAGCTCACATAACTGAAAAAAACTTAGGGTAGAGTCTATTTGGACAGCCAGGTCAGAGATTAAGTTTGGTTAAGGACTAAAACCAGGTCACCAGCTTTCTTCTCTCCGTCTGTCCCTTGGAGCTGTCTCCTCTGTACTGGTTCCTCTTCCTTGAGGAGTTTCCTCTCAGGGTCATAAGATGGATATAGCAGCCCAGATACTACATTCTCTCACTACAGATGTTCTGGGTGAGAGGGAACATCTTTTTCATAGAAGTTCCCACAAGAGTCCCATGGGTCCCATTATCATCCCTCCACCAATCTTGGTGGTCCAGGGGAAATGCAATATGCTGATTGGTTTAGGTCTGAATCAGATGTCTCTGCCTGAGCCCTATGAACTGGAATGGGAGGAGAGATAGATCTGAAAATGGCTGCCATCAGGAAAGGGGTGAATAGAAGCTGAGGGTCAGAAAGCAGAATCTGTCTAACTTTTTGACTGTTTCCAAACATGTAGATGAACTAAGGAGAGAGCTCCAGTCCCTTCTTTTGCGAATGCTTCTAGGCTTGTATCAAAAAATGAAACCAATGAAGCAAGGATACTCAATACTTTATTTGATTGTAACTTACTCAAGTTATGGAAGCTGCAAAACCAAATTCATGCCTTGTACATGGTTGGTACTTGAGGCTTATTCATTCATCATACCTTGGTTTTGTGTTGGAAAAGAATGTCCTAGAACCTTGCTGCTCAAAGAGTGGCTCACAGACTATCTGTATCAGTGTCACCTGGAAGCTTCTTAGCTTCTAGAACCCTTGACCCCCACCTCAGACCTGCTGAACCTAGACAGTGGCCTGGAGCATGAGTCAGCAAATTTTTCTGTAAAGGGCCAAATGGTAAATATTACAGTTTCACGGGCTTTACAGTCTCTGTTGTGACTATTCAAGTGTCTTGCTGTTGGAGCTCAAAAGCAACCCATAGAGGATATATAAATGAATTGTTGTGGCTATGTTCCAATAAATCTTTATTTAAAAAAAAAAAAAAAGGAAAGAAAAGACTGCAGGACAGATTTGGCCCTCAGACTGTAGTTTGCCAATCCCCAGCATAGGGGATTAGATATCATGGCAGGAATTAAAGTCACCTGGTCTTACCTCTGCTTTGGATTTTTACATATCCAGATGGATTGTTAGAACATGGGTAACATAATCTGCTTATTCATTTGTTTCTTCAGAGCGTGTTGAATATTCACTTTTGGGGAGGCATTTTGGCAATACAAAATGATTGAGGGGATCCAGAATATCCTAAGTGCTTACAACGTGGTATTACTCTCCAGAAGGCACATGCCCTTCTCAGTAGGCAGAAATGTGTGCATGTGCACAGTGCAAGGCACTGCTGTTAAAGACCAGCATGTTTGGCCAGTGGGGCCCTTTGTGCCTGTCTCCCTGGGGAACCAGACGCAGGCTCAGTCATGGAGAATAAAACATCTGCAGCTTGCCCAGATGCAGCTGTGAGATGCAGATTTGCAGAGAGCTAACAGTGTCCACCCCCGCCCACCAGTACCTTCAGATCCACTTTCCTTTGCCTGCTCCACAAGGGATTGCAGACAACAGAGAGACCTCCACAAAGATAAGCTGCATAGAGCTCTATGGTGGGCTGCAGGGTCCCTCTGTGGAGATGCTATTCTCTTCCCTTTGCAGCAAATGTCAGCTCTGCTGCCTCTCCCCAGCAGCTCACATCTGTGTGTGTTCTTTTATTTTCCTCTAGAGATCCCTCCTGTCCTGGACGTTTTTATTTTATATTTGAAAAAGCAGAGTCTCTGCACAGAGCCTGAGTTACCAGTTCTAGGCCAGCACAGCCTCAGATTTTTGCCTCGGGCGCCCTACTCCTTGCCCAGGGAGGGGGAACACTCCTTTGTGCTGTCACTCTAGCTGCTGGTCCTGCTGAGTGGTGGGTAGAACCCACTTCCTAGCTGAGGAGAAGAAAGCTGTTACTTCAGTCTGACCACTTACCTGTAGAACACTCTTGGACTCACACATGGGAAAAAATGACTCACAACCCAGGTGGGTTCTTCCCATGCCTGGCCTCCTTAGGGCAAGAATTCACTACTTCATCCAGATTACAATACATCTTCTTACTTCCCCAACACCTCCCCATACCCAGAGCCAAGAAGGACAATCAGACTGAACCATGTGGACCAGTAAAGCAGGATTATCTCAGGACTCATCCTGGCCAGAGCAAGCTCTTGGATTCAGACAACCAGTGGCCAACATTTGCTTACCTGGAAAAACTTAAGAGAGTCATACCATATTCTGAACCTTGTCTTCCCTCAAAGAAAGAATCAAGATGTTAGCCCAGGAACCCTTGGCTGAGAAGCCATAGGGAGCCTGGCATAGATGTTTTCATCAAAACCAGCCCATGTTTATTGAACATCTATTAAGCCCTCTCTGGGGAGTCTGCCAAAACATCCTGGCTGGCCTCCCTGGTTCTGTGATTGCCCCCTGCCCCCAACAATCCATTCAACCACACAGCAACCTGAGTGGTCTTTTTAAAACATAAATCATTATCGCGCCCCTGCTCAAAACCCCCAAAGGCCTCCAATTGCACTGAAACGAAAATCCATACCCTTTGCTCGTTTTTCTGTTGGACTGTTGGTCTTTTTTTGCCAATTGGTAACAGCTCTTTGAAGATTAGAAACATCAGTCATCTCTGGTGCAAACATTTTTCTCAAATCTATTCTTTTGTCTTTAGACTATTTATGGCATCTTTTGTCATATAAAAGTTTTATATTTTTACATAGTCAAATATATCCAACTTTTCTTTTATGGCTTCTGACTTGATTAAGATGGATGCCCTTCTTAACATGATTGTACAACTAGTCCACCTGGATTTTTCTTCTGAAAGGTTTTTATGGTTTATATTTTACATTCAGGTCTTTACTCCTGTGGAATTTATATTTGTATTTGGTCAGGGATGAAGAAAGCTGGGAGAGGATGCTAATTTTAACTTCTTCTAGAGCAGAGATTAATAAGCTCTGGTCCACAGGCCAGTGCTTATATTTGTAAATAAAGTTTTATTGTAACACAGTCATGGCTGCTCATTTACATATTGTCTTTGCTGTTCTTACACTATAATGGCAGAGCTATACAGTTGCATCAAAAACCATAAGGCCCACAAAACCTAAAATGCTTACTATCTCTTTATGGAAAAACTTTACTACTACTGCTCTACATGGTTTTCCATTTGTGCTAGCACAATTTGTTAAAAAAAAACCACCTCTGTCCTATGAAATGAAATTGTCTTTATCATATATGAAGTTCTAAAGCATCCTAGGATCTTTTCCTGGATTTTCCATTCTGTTCCACTGAACTCTTTGTCTGTCTCTCTGCCAGGACCACTTAGATTTGATTACTTTAACATTATATCTGGCAAGGCATATCCTTCATTACAATTATTTTTCACTTTTTTTTTTTTTACTTTTTTACTGTTCTCATGTGATTACCCTTTAATTAGAATTTAAGACATTTTTTATCCATTTCCCAAAAAAAGAGAAAACTTTGTTAGAATTCTAATTAGAATTTCACTATACACACACACACACACACATACATACATACACACAGGCACATACATACGTATATACATACATGGAAGAACTGATAGCTTTCCTATCTGAGAAAATACTTTTCTTTCTTTTCAGTTCTTGTTGGAGTCTTCTAATAAAATTTTACAGTTTTCTTCACATAGATCTATATTAGTCAAGGTCTGGTCATAGGCAGAAGCCATACTGGTAATTTGAACATGGAAAATGTACATAAAGACTTATTCTCCAGTGAAAGGTGATTAACTTCTAAAAAAGTTAAAAGGCTCTAAGGAATACGGTAGCAGATGCAGAAAGCAACTATTATTTGTAGGGCTGAAAGAAAGAACACAGGGATGGAACCAAGAACTTGGAAGAGGGACCTCCCCAAACCAAAGGCTAAAATTCAGACAGCACTGGAGAAGGTGTAACTGCCATAGGAAAATGTAGCCTGGGTTCAAATTATTTTATGTTAAATTTGTCCCTATGGATTTTAATTTTTTTAAAATTTTTTTGTAATTTTTTCCTATTCTCACTTTTGGGTACTTATTGCTAGTAGAGACTGAAGCTATTGGTTTTTGTGTATTTCTCCTTACTGTCTTTACTAAATTATCTCATTTATTTGACTAGTGTTTTACTGAAGTCTCTTGGGTTTTCTAGGCATTCAAACATATCAGTATAAAAGAGATGATTTTATCAATTTTTCTAAATATTGATACCAGTGATTTTCTTTTCTTACCTCAGTGCATTCACTAGTTTATCAGATAATGTTAGCTTTAGCAATTTATCTATTCTTCCAAGGTTTTTTTTTTTTTAAATACTTAATTCCCTCTGTCCTTATTTTTTCCTCCTAGATATGTCCAGTTCTGGGAGATATGTATGAATATGATCACCTCATTTTATTTTAATTAAAATCTTCTTGTACATTTAATAGCTTTTTTTCTTTATGTATTTAGCTGTTATGTTTTATGGTGCATACAAGTTTACTGATATTGTATCTCCTTTATAAACTGTGCTTTTTAACACTATGCTGTCATGCTTCATTCTGTTCTGCAACTTCAACCTTAAATTTCGCCTTTCTGAAATCCATATTGCTATTTTGCTTTCTTTCTTTCCTTATTTATTTGTTTACTTACTTATTTTTGCCTGGTTGCTCTTTATATTTTCCATTTCAACTGTCTTCTCAGTTTCTCACTGTATAACCAAGTAATACAGCTAACACTCTTGAGTTTCTTTAGAAGTTTCCATAGTAATTGTGTTTCTGGACTTCAGCACCTCTGGTTGTTGTTCCCAGTAGGTGTCAGTAACACTTGATGTTACTTTCAGTCAGAAGTAAGCATTGCATATACACTCTGTTCTTTCCATACCAGTTCACCCCTAAAACAACACTGAAACTAGCACCCTACAAGTAGGATAAGAATAAGTATTTTAGCAGTAGCCCTCAAATAAGATGCCAGCCTTTTGTCTTTTATCACCCTGGACATGCCTGATTTTACTTTAGCCCATGTTGACCCAATCTCTTCATTCTTGAAGGACCCAAAAGGCCAGCAAGATACTGTTACTTTCTGCTTATATTATCAGTGACTTTCATTTATTGAGTTTGGCTCTACAGCTGGCACTTTGCATACTCTATACACATTATCTTACCTAATCCTCACAGCAGTCTGGGAGAATATATTACTATCCCTGGTATACAGATGAAGTGAGTTAGGTAACATGTTTATGGAAATACAGCCTGTAAAGAGCAAAGATGGAACTTGGCATTTATTGTGTTTTACTCAATACACTGTTTCTTCTTCCTCCAGAGTATGCCAACTCACAGTGCAGCTCTACTCTGTGCTGAGATTGGGGTTATGAGGTTATAGAAGCAAAAAGTAAAAGTATTTCAGAATGATCCAATAATAGCTATTTCACCAACTTCACCAGATTGATACTAATACTATCATAATGTCTATTTGAGCTGAACACCTTTACTCTCTTATGACTCAGAAATCAGGTATTATTGTTAAAATCTTTCATTACAAGGTTTGGTGTTATGCAGATATAAAAATATTTTAAAAAATGGATCTCCCCAAGTTGCCATTGACAGATTCCCCTCCATAGAATCATAAGAATCATCCACACACTATGTTCTTGGGACTTTACACAACACAATGATATAAAAGAACTGCAAGGTGTGCTATCTTTCTCCTCAAGAGTTTTACATTTAGGTTAGGATGTTTGCTCTCTAATGAAAAGTTTTTAAGAGGTAGATGTCATGGAGCACAGGGAGGTGCTACAGTAAGTGTTGCCAAAAGTCAGAGATGATATTCTCCCAGGGAAAGATTTAAGGGGATAGTGCACTTGAGCTGGGCATAAAAAGAGATAAGAAATGAAAAGGTGAAAAGAAGGAAATAATAAGATGGGAACAATGACAGCAAAAGAATGGAGGGGGGGGACCACAATGGGAAAGAATACAGAGCAGACCAAGTTGGTCAAGGATGAAGGTTTGTTTAAGAAGAGTTCTGGTGGAAGGTAATGTTGGATTATTTTGGTACAGATCATGCTCAGGGTCAAGAATTTTGAGTTCATCTTGTAGGCAGCAAGAATCATTTAAAATGTTGCAGAGGTAGTAGGTAGTAGGTATACCATAGCTGCTTAGAGTTATTAATTTCACAATGATTATACCTGGTGGGTTGGGGTGGTATGAGAAAGAAATCACTTAAGTAACTGTTGCAAGAACAAAACAAACATTTCACAAAAGAAAAACTGTAAAGGACCAATAATCATTTGGGAACAAAAAATAACTTCACAAATTATTAAGTAAATCCACATTAAAACAACCATGAGGTAGCTTTCTTCACCCCCACAATGCAAAAGCATTTTAAAGTGTAATAGTCAGTGTTATCAGAGAGAGTAACCTTGACTCTTTCATATGCTGCTATTGGGCATAGAAGACATTGTGGGGAAGAATTTAGAAATTTGGACCAAAATTTCCTCAAATATCAAAATCCCTTTGACCTATTTTTTTTTTTTTTGTCTGAAGACTAATCATAAGGAAATCACAATCATAAGGAAACAAGTCTGTGTTTAACATTTTAGATACAAAAATCTCCATTGCAGCACTGTTTTTAATAGCAAAAAAAAATAAGAGCAACTTAAGTATTAAGAGTGAGGCATGATGTTAAATAAATGGTGGTACTAATGCATATTCATACAGTGTAATACCCCCCATAGCTGTTAAAGATGGTGGCTATCAAAATCAGTTGAAATGGAAGTATGGTAGTAAGACAACGTGTTCATCCTTTCCTTTTGGTATCCAGAACCACCTCTGTCATAAAGCAAGCATCTAAGCGTGCATCTGTCTGTTTCTGATCTTGTTCTGTTTCACTGGTCTCTTGTGACACCACACTATCTTAAACATTATAGCTTTATAAGCCTTGAATTTCGTAAGTCTAATTCCCCTGACTCTGGCTGCTGGGTGAACAATAGATTTGGGTGGAAGGACAAAGGGTGACCAAGTGGGGCACTCTTGCAGTAATTGAAAGTTGAGGTGGCAGGGGACATGTTTTTGGGGAAAAAAAAAAGATTACTCCAGTGCTCTACCAAGTCCTGGGTTTTAAAGGGCAATAGTAAGAACTTCTTACAACATATATGGGCAGCTCCATAAAATATCCTAGAGCCTGGAACAACTCCTCTCTTCTCAAACCAGTTTCAAAAATTATGAAGGAGGAGACATCAGTTGCTAAGCAGAGTGTTGCATTTAAGGCTGTGTGTCCCCTAGGTTACCCACCATGTCTTCCATTTATGCATCTAAATAGAGAGGAGGTACGTATTCCTCCCCCAGCTACCACATTCCATTGATCTTTCAACTGCAATTTCCAGAAAGTATGAATCATCTCCTCTAGTCGCTGCTATTATAAACACTGTGAATTAAGACTTCAACATTGACTTGAGCCAATGATGAAAGAAGTGCAACATTGTTACTCACACAACAAACCTAAAGAAATCCCCAATGATTTTGCTTTTCTAGAATAGCTAATACCTGATGTTAAGGGGTTTTCTTCCTTCTATGAAAATGAAATGAATTAAGGTTTAACAAGTGGGCAGTGAAAGCCTTTCTGACATGACTGAAAAATTCTATGGAAGAGCTGATTGAAGGTCTGGGAGAGAAAATGATCCAAGACTGAAAATAATTTTTTCAGGAGTTTTCTACAATACTGAAGAAATACAAGTCAGTAATGACCTTCTTAGATTTGAACTGTTCTAGGATTTAAAACTGTTTAACTTCAATATGAATAACATGGATAACTCATTGGTTCTATATTAAATATATATATATTTAATGAATATATATATATACACATATATATAAATAAAGGTAAAAGGCAGGTGTTATATCTTTAAAAAGAAACCAAATGAAGTATCAATCATAACTTTTTTTAAAAAGTTACTTATAATGGGAAGAAGGGAACACAATGAAGAGGACCATGATAAATGTCAGGAATTGAGCTTGTTGAAATATACCTTGTTTTGTGTATTTGACCTTGGAACTGTGTAAAGATTTACATAATTATAAAACAGAAGTAAAAATTTAAAAGCCATCCTTAAAATCTTTTAAAATCAGGATGAAATAAATTGACCCTACTATGTGTTCAATGATAGCATGACCACAGAGACGGACTTGTCTCAATGAATTTAAAACATAGTAACTTGATACATATCAAGGATATGTATATTAAGGATAAAAAAAACTGCAAAAAATATTAAGCTGTTTTCCAGTTGTGACATTATGGATAGTTATAGTGTCATTGTTATTCTGGGACCACTGGGTATGTAGGATAGGAAGAAACAAATAAGTATTTAGATGAGCATCACTGAGAACTGAGTTTTTAACATGGGTAAAAGGAAATAGAGCAAAAGGGTCAAGAAGTTAAATTACAACTTTATCATTCTGAAATTGAATAGAAGGTATCAGTATGAACTTACACTGTATTTTATCTTAAATGTGTATATGCCTATGTAGTTTATATAATTTACATATTAGGTTGTGTACGTGTGTGTTTCCTTAAACAGTGATGAACACATTAACAATGACCAACCCTAGCACCCAGATAGTGGTCTCTAAATGACGACAATCAGGAATGACCAACCCTAGCATGCAGGGCTCCTTGGAGAAATGGCTGATTTTGGGTCTGTGGCAAGAAATATACAAGATGAACTTGGAACATTTTGTCATGCCAGAAAGAAATACCCCTGAGCCATCTTGAAGAAACTTCTAATGGCTAACTAAGCCTGCCACAACATGATTACCAATAATAATAACCACAATGAATTTCACTGAATTGAAATACAACAAATCAAATAGGCTTAGATTTATGATTCATAGTTTTTCAAAACAACCAAACAAAATCCAAAGACTCGAGGTAACCAAATCAGGGGAAACTGCTCTCTGTGGGAATATTCCAGCTTTATTAGAAAAAGTTGTGAGGAGTTGAAAGAGGAAGAGGAGGAGGAGGTTGGAATGATAGAATTAAAAGATCACCATTTTGTAATCCTTAATGGATCCTGGCAGTATCGATCACCAGTGACTTTTCACATCAAGAAAAGAGCGAATCAAATATTAAACCTTCCTCTTGATAAAGATGCAAACACCACTACCTATGAAGTAGCCTTTCCAAAGAAGTGAGTCTAATGAAGCCCCTTGATCCAAGTGCCAATTTACCAAAGGTGAGGGGAACAGCAGACCATGTTAATACCACCACAAGGATATGGTCTGCAAAATCCAGACTATTTGAAACGCTACAGGACACAAGACCGCATTTCTTCGGCGACAACAAATTTACAAGGACAAAAGAGTTTGAAAGGGAATCTGTTGATTAAAGAGATTTAAGAGACCTGGCAGTCAATCTTCAAGTATAGACCTTATGAGATCCTGATTTAGACTATCAAAAGGTATAACTGAAAGGATAATCTGTGAAATTTAAACACCCACTGCGTATCTGATGACGTTAAAGAAAGATGTGGGGGTATGGTTACTGGTATTAGGACTATGTTTTTAAAATACCTCATTATCGGGGCGCCTGGGTGGCTCAGTGGGTTAAGCCTCTGCCTTCGGCTCAGGTCATGATCCCAGGACTCTGGGATCGAGCCCCCTCGGGCTCTCTGCTCAGCAGGGAGCCTGCTTCCCTTCCTCTCTCTCTGCCTGCCTCTCTGCCTACTTGTGATCTCTGTCTGTCAAATAAATAAATAAAATCTTTTAAAAAAATAAAAAAATAAAAATAAAATAAAATACCTCATTATCGTTTGGAGAGGCATACGAAATAGTTACAAAGTGTATCTGAGACTGCCTTCAGAATCCCATAGGGAGGAGAGTGGGGGTGATAGACTAGCTGTGAGCTGGTAGTTGTTGAAGCTAAGTGATAGGTGCATGGAGGTTTATTTTTTTACATTACAAAAAGTTTTCAGAAGACATAACCTACATAATTTCATATCATTTATGTGTATAATTCACAGCTTGGCATTCTTTAAGAAATAACCTAGCCCTCCCTCTTATGCTTCACATGTTGCCCATTGTGGGCTCTCTTACCTTCTCTATTAACTGCTTTCCTTGCTTCTGCTGCCAGCAGTGAGTTGATAGGACCATCAGAAGGTCTGGAGGATCTGGCGAAGCTGCTCTCTCCCAGCCTGCCCCACACATGCTACTGCCTTCCCTCCCCATTCTCATCTCAGGAACACATGGAGAGCCCGTCCATCTTTTGTACAATAATATAATGTAGAGTGTATTTTAGCAGCATCACTTTTTTCAATAGTTTTGTAAGTCATTGTAGGCCCAAGTTTATATAATCGTTAATTGTATGAAAGGTTAGCTTAAATTTTTTGCTTACACTTTATTGTATTGTATAGGGAAATCGTATACCATAGTAATGAAAGAGAGGGGAGTTTGTGAAGCTCTCTGTAAATTTCTACACCAAAGAAGTATTCAAAGGCATGGCCTGAGGCGCAGGCCTGAGAATTTTATCATGAACTCCTTCATTTTGTTCTTTGAAGAAGGATGATCTTGTGTACTGGTCCCTAGTAGAATCTGCATCTTTGGCTTTTGTTTTCCATTGCCTCTCCAGCTGGACTCACAGGGGCTTGATTTTCTGGCTAACAGGAACCAAACAGAGAGGCAAAAGGGACAGAGACCCATGTTATCTCCACACCATGGTCCCTTTTGACTCTTGGGGGTCAACCCACAGGGAATCTCACTTGGACAGGCCAGACATAAGAGTCATAAGGCTCTTCCATACTGCCGGTAGGGGCCTCGGTGGCTCCTGGGTCACTGGGGGCAGAATGGAGTGGGACTCTGCTCTTGTAACCCACCTCACCCAAAATTCCTGACTCTGGAGCTATGCTTCATAAGAGACTATACAGCCGAGCCAAGAAGGGCCGTGGAATGAATAGCCACCCGACTAGTGAGAAATGGAAGCTGGGAAGCAATCTGACAATTTCTCTCTCTTAAATTAAAGAAAATGGATCTGGAGACTCTGGGAACCTCCCAGCCTCACAAATTTAAGTCCCCAGGCCCAAGTGCTCTAATTCTTCACCCTGGAAAACTTAGAAGCCTGAGGACCGGCGGCAACTACAAGTCTGTCTCTGGATGCTCAACTCATTAAACTCTGTGAAAGCAATTTGACAACATCTGGGACGTGTTTTGTCATTAGGGGTGGGACTGGCACTGTTATTTATTTTAGCCAGGAAGAGGTGTGTGTGAAGGTGTCTGCATGTGAGGGGGTATGTTTCAGATGAAGGTGTCACTGAGTTTCTGTGTGTTAGGAAGGGGTGTGAGTTTTTTTTTGAGGGTTTCAGCATTATTTTTGTTTTGTGTGGTTCCGCCAGTAGAAATGTCCCTAAGCTCCAGAGTTTGATTCATCTTGCAATGCTGTGCTTTCTTTCTACGTTACTGGAATTGACCAAGGCACTGTCAAGGGCCTTGACACTGCTGACCAAGCAGCCACAGAGAATCATCTCCGAATTTTACACACCCCTGTACTTTCACCCAGAGGAGCAGGTTATCATTCTAATCGAACAACAACTTTATTCCATGATGCAAGGAGTAAAATCTCTGAATTACTTTCACTAAATTCCAGTTTAAATAAAGTCTTACAAATAATTACTTGAACATAAATTATTTACCCATTAATTCTTTATTTGAATTTGGAGGAATTCAAATATGTTTTCTGGCAAGTGCTTCATGATAAATGACTTGTTTAATTGGCAGTAAGTATGTTATTCTTAAAATTTTTAGCGTGTAATAAGCAGAACCCAGCCATTTCTGTCTCATGTGTTCTTTTTAAACCCTTTATCTCCCTTTAAAAAAATCTTGTTTAATAGATCACAGACATGATCTTTTAAACTGTTTTCAGTAGTTATGCAAAATCTTCACAAAAGTACTGGTGGGCAGACTACAGGGACTTCTCGACTTTAATCAGCCATGAGAGTAGCAGGATTTAGAAGTCATTTCTCAACTCAGGATCACCTGCAGAAAATGAAAAGTCCCAGGGAAGACTGCTGAGTATAAAATGCCATTGTGTACATAGACTTTTATGGACTCTGAAAAGCCCTTTGACTCCTTGGAAATAGAAGCTATGTTGGAAGTGGAAAGAGTAGAAAAATTTGTGTGACATGCGCATGTGAACGCAGCACTGATGTTTAGGCTTGAAAAAGAGTGAAGAGGTCTGGGAAGGGGCTTGTAGCCACTGAAAACCTTAACTGCTTGCCCAGAGGGGCTGGGCTGAGACCTTGGATGGGAGGGAAAGGGCATCAAGATCAGTGAGAGAGGCTTTGAACTGTTTGCCAGTGACATTGACTTCAGAGCCCAAACCAGACAGCAATAATCCAAGAACTGGAGCCAGGTATGGAAAATGGGCTCAGCATGAGGATGAAGAAACCATATTTAAAGGAAGCATGATAAAGCGTAACTGCTGTTTAGGAGAAGCCGTGGACCTCACTAGAATCTGCTAGAGCAGACCAAGATGCGCAAAACGGGGTTGCAAAAAGCCCACTGGTTTCTACTGACAGATGGAGCTTCCCGTTCTGCCGACGACACTTCTCATTATGTGACCTTGGGCAACTTGTTTAGCTTCTTTGGGCTTCAGTTACCCTTCACCTAAAAGTTGGGCCTTTGAATGGCTGACTTTAAGAACCTTGCAGTTCAACAATGATGTATAAGAGGAGAGAGATTGGCTTTCTAAACTCACTCCAATGTTAGAGAATTATCCCAAAGAACTTTTTCCTCCCTTCGTTCCTAAGCATCTTGGAGCTTTGGGTAGCCAGCCACCCACGCATCGACCATAGACTGTCCAGAAGACTGGGAAGGAGCCATCAAGTCTAAGGAGGCTGGATGAAGAGAAGGAGTATGACCTAGCCTTTCTTGTGTCTGGGGAGGTAGAGACAGGTTGAGTTTCAAAGTAGTCAGTACCAGGAGAAAAGAAGTAGCAGTCTCAAAGATTGCCCGAGATTGACCCTTGACTGAACCGGGGGACTGTGCTGTGTATGTCGACCCTGGAATGGAAACCTCTCCTCGCTGACCCTCATAACATGGTAATCACACCAACAGCCCTACCATAAATATATAGGGGGGAGGTTTACAGCCAGGAAATTTGAGTTGAACCGACGTCATATTATGGGGTTGGCACATGGGCTTTCGTGTACACTGGCTAACCAGTCCACGCACCTCTGAGCTCCCTATTTATGCTCACGTACCACCCAATTAACACCCCGTTAATGGCTGCACACATGCATGGGCTTTGCCTTGTCACCAGTGCCCTGTAGCTCTTAACTCCCCCCAACCCGCCTCCCCATATAATAGAATCTTAATTAATACTCTCCCATTCAGGCAGAACACAGCCTGTTTAAAAAAAAAAAAAAAAATCAAATGGCTTTGATGAGAGGATGTGTGCAACTTGTCAAATGTGGTTCTCAGAAACAGACACCCAGGTGAGAAGCTGGGTGAGCTACAGGGACAAGGGCCAGGTGGCATGAAAGCTATCGCAGTATGATCAGTTTTGTGCTGAGAGTTCAAGTATTTCCAAAGAAAGGCAGCAGTTGTAGATCTCTTCTTGCTGGCACTGGTCTTTCCCGGTTACGTGGCAACCAGAAGCCAGAAGGTTGAGGGTGAGAAGCTGAGAGCTTGGTGTGAAAACTTTGGCCTTGAAGTTATAGTTTCACATGAGGTATTGTTCCTTGCCTAGTGGCATAAAGGAAACTTTTGTGTGTCCTAGAGCCATATCCCTGATGGAAAGACCAAGTGATACATTGAAACGATTTCGTAGGTTGGCTTTCCAGGGACTTACAACTTCAAATGGATCTTGGCTGTAATCTCAAAACCAAGGAGGGACCATCCTCATTCAGAGTAATTAAGCTGAGTGTTTGTATAGTCTGTAATATCTTTTGTGTGGTAATACATTGCTACCCGATCCTATCTGTGCCTCTGAATCGATGATAATATAGATGCAGAGACCAGAGCTCCTGGGTCTGAATCTTCAAGAGCAGGCAGCATCCACCTTCTTAACAGGCTCAAGGGGGTTCTGAGGCACAGTTAGGATTGGGAACCTCCAACAAGGAGGTTATGGTTAAGCCAGAAGTTTCCATCCCTACAACCTGTGAGGCAGGGCTGCTTTCCACATTATTGAGGAGAAATCAGGGAGACACTCCAAAAGTTCCAGTGCTCTGCTCAAGGGCACAGGGTGACAAGGCAGCCTGGACTTGTACCTCTAGAATTGTCTTCATGGGACCTGTATGGTTGCGCAGGACCGGGTAGTTCAGAGCCCCATGCTTCGTTTAAATCTCTGCAGCTGCCATCTTGAAATTCTTCATAAGTTTGGAACAAGAGCACCACATTTTCTTTTTTTTTACTGGGCCACAAAATCATGTAGCCAGTTCTGCTGCATACACTGTGTTGCTTCAGCTGTGTTAAATCCAGTGGGGGAATAGAGAGTGTTTCTCTCCGAAGTGGATCCCAGTTTCAGAGTTGTTAGCTTAAGTGTGCTAGAATGGCACCCTAGGGGAGAATAATAATAATATAAGAAAATACTCCCATTTACTGAGCACTGTGTTCTGAGCTTTTCATAAATTTTATCACTTCATCCTCATAACAACCCAGTATTATTATTGTCACCATAACAATTTCCAAGTGAGGAAACTGAGACATGGAGGAATTAAGTATAAAAACAGAGGTCAAAAAAAAAAAAACAAACAGATGTCATACTTCTATGATGATGCTGGTTCTGGACTCAGATCTTATGTCTGCCATTTATCAGCTGTGTGACTTTAGGCAAGTTACTTGATATCTCTGAATTTCAATTTCCACAACCAGTAAAATGGGGGTGATAATAATTGCTTCAGAGAATTGTTCTGAGGATTAAATGAATTAATATGGACAGAGTGCCAAGCACACAGATACTCAATGAATACTGGGGCCTTTAACAACCTTTGCACTCAAGAATATTACCCATTACATACTGAAATAGGTATTTAAATGGTACCTTACTTAAGGATCTGAAGTGTTTTCACAGCACTGGATAATATAGTCAAGGTGCAATTAGCCATACATTATAATATTTTTAAGTGATTCAAGTGACACTTCTTATGTCTAAGTGTAATCTTTCCCACTTTAGCATTTATCATAGTTTAATAACTCCTGAATGCTGTTGAATTAAAATACTATTCTGTCTGGGGACACATTGACCCTTAGTGTGGTAAAGCTCACCCAGAGCTCAGCAAGAGCCTAGCAAAAGTCTCACCAGAGCAACTGAACTTGAATGTTCTTTGGACAAAAAAAAAGATCATAAGTAAAATGGAAAGCCTGTGACTTTTGGGACCAGACAGTTTCACACCCAGGTGAGGAAAAGGCATAGGCTAGGGGCTTACTCATCATAATGATATCTCAACAACATTTTACGGAGTTGTTTTTGTTTTTGTTTTTTTGTTTGTTTGGGGGTTTTTTTTGTTTTGTTTTTTTTTTTTTTTTTTTGGTAGTTCTTCCATACTTGGTAAACTCATTTGTACCACCCAACAACTTGTGTGGTAGAAAGATGTAATGTTAAGACCTTCTTTAATAATCTCCTCCATATATGCCCATCAGAGTATACCTACCGTATGACTCTATCCTTTATTTAGTGCTGAATGTACATTCACTCTCATACAACCAGCAGGAGAAGTAATACTGCCCATTTTACAGATGAGAAGAGTGATTAGAACAATGTGTTTGGTGGTGGAGGTTGCAAACCCAGAGTGGGCTGGCCAGAGCCTGTATACCTTAAGTCTTTATTTCTTTCCATCTTCAAGCCATATGTTCTTTGTGCTCTGTGATGAGAAGGAAGAGGCCAGGCATAAGGAAGGTGGTCAGTAAACACTTAGTGAACGAAGGAATGTGAGATGGTTAGAAGGACACCCGGTTTCAATCATCTTGTGAACTGGCTTGAACATGTGCCCTAGTCAAATGTACCATTGTCCTGAATTATTCAAAAACTATGAAATACTTGGGGTTTTTTTAGGGACCACTCTTCTTTTCTTTATTGCATGCCATTCTTCCTCTTTCACACCATGAAGAGAACCAGCTTGATGTAAGGGCATGTGGTCGTCTTGGGTAGTTAGCCATTTTGGTTCAACAGTCTCATGGAATGTCTTTCTGTTTTGTGCATCTCAGACCTGACTTGACAGCCATGGGGTTTCCTTTTACCAGTGACCATTCCGTGGGAGAGAATTTAATATTTGTAAAGCCTTGTGAGGTCACTGAGGAAAGAAATCCCCCTGCTCTTCAGAAGAGTTTCCTGGTGAGCTCCTGGGAACCTGGGAGACGAGACAAAGATTGCTCCTTGGGTGAGAGAGAGTGTGTGCATGTAAGTGTGCACACACTCACACTCAGTGCTGAGTCCAGTCGAGGTAGGGCATGGGCCCCACAGGCGAAGCATTGGTGATGTAGGTTCCCAGACTGGGTGCTCAGAATGTTGGGAGTTAGTCATTAGACACGAACCCTCCAGCTGTCTCAGAGAACTTAGGATCCCAACCACAATGGAAGATAGTTTGTGATATGGTGATTTCAACTACACTCTGTAGTCTTGGCATGCTTATAGAGTCCTCTGTGAAATAATGAAATCTTGGAGCCTGGGAAGAATTCACACGTGCAATACACACACACACACACACACACACACACACACACAGAGTTTTTTAAGTAATATCAAGTGATTTGTGAAACCTGTGAATTTCTCTATAAAACCACTGCTCAACTGCATTTCATTCCTGTCTCAAAACAGTCTCCAAGACCAATGTCTTTCTCTTTTCTCCATTGCTTTCTGTCACTTGTTCCACTTACAGGTCAAAACAGGGCAGGGTTTTATTTTCTACAGCTTTTTATTCACCACGTTATATTGTAAGTCCTTTTCCATGTTGCTACAAAATCTCCATAATGACCATTTTTCATGGCTGCAAAGTATCTCATCCAGCAGCCATCTCAGACTTTTCTTAAACCTTCCATCATTGGTAGATGCAGCACTAGTTTCTAATTTTTTGCTATTTTAAGTTAACATTTCAGCAAACAGTTTGCCCCTAGCATTGAGCATTCCCCACTCAAACTGCCTGCCCATTTCCATTTTCTTGCAGTGTAATGGTGGTCATCGTTTCTAGTTCCTTGATTTAAATGTGCTTGTGTCTGTCCTTCCTGTCTGACCGTGGTGTATTGCCTTTCTCCTGTAGCTCCTCAGCTTGTTCCTATCCCATCTTGCCACCACCAGTTATTCCTTCTTTTTTCTTGTGCCTTTAGTTTTTCCCTTTGACCAAGTATGCCACATCCTTTTTGTCTAGATAAATCTCTCTTGCCTCCAAGAATTTGCATGTGCTGGTTCCTCTGCCTGGAGTACTCTTTCCTCCCACCTACACCTGGGAATCTTTACCAAGCATTAGACTGAGAAGGGACATTGCTTAACAAGGTGACTCCAGGGTGGGAACGGGGAGAATGTGACTTTCTGTGAGGACTGTAGATGATGGTAAGCTGGGCTCCAGAGGGCTGATGTGGCTCAGTGCCCATGTTGAAGGATTTCAGTCTCTGCAGAGGTGGAGATCTTAGGAATCTTTGTAAGTTCCTGAAGCAGAACAGTGTACTGGAAAGAGGACAGTGTTTAGAATTGGGCTGACATTCAATCAAGTCTCAGTTCTGCCATTTACTAACTCTGTGACCCTACAGATGTTGCTAAACACCAGTTTTTTCATCTGTAAAGGGATTAATGAGATATTATTTGGCCTGGTACTGAGCCCCTTCGTTAATGTCTCATAAATGATTTCTCTCCTCTGTTACCAGCCTTCATCTGCCAGCAGTGTCTAGCCTTATGCTTGGCTCAGAGTAGACACTCAATAAATATTTGTTGAATGAATAAACATTGACTGATAGCTCCAAGGTGTGGGCACTGGCCCTCATCTGCGTCCTTGCTTGTCACAGCCTGGGCAGACGAACAGGCAGCGAGTGCCTGCTGTAGCCCAGAGCGATCTCTGTGTGAAGCAGGAAAGTCTGTGATGGTGAGTGCGCACGCGGCCAGGCAGCAGCTGTCTCCGGAGAAGGTGGTGGCACCATGCCAAGTGCCCGTGGCCTCTCCACAGAGACATGGTAATAATTACAATCCCTCATGTTCCTTCTGCGGAGTGCCTCTCTTCTCAGAACATGTGGCACTTCACAGACGTTGTCTCAGGGATCGCCGCCACATGCCTGTGAGGGGCCAAAGGTACCACACACTTGCTGCATGCCCTGTGGGCACAAGGCAAAGGAGGATAGTAATGAGACAGGATGGGAGTGGTAGAAGAGGCTCATGTCCTCATCCTACAGGTGGAAAACTGGCAGAGAGAGCTTTCAACCTCTCAGCCTCTACAGGGCATCGGGAGCAAATTCAGGATCTCTTTGGATCTTGGTGCAGCTGGGCAAGTCCATGGGCCCAGGTCAGTCTTGGCTGGGGCTCTTGGCTGTATCTGTAGTCTCAAGGTCTTGGCTTTGTCTCTGCCTCTTTTGTGAATGGAAAAATGCGCCCCCTCCCCACCAAGTGGCAGCCATGAGATGGGAGGAGGGAGATAAAACCTCACAGACCGAGACTGCTCACTAGTTAATAGTTCCATCCCACAAACTCCTTAAAACTCAGTCCCAGGGGCGCCTGGGTGGCTCAGTGGGTTAAGCCACTGCCTTCGGCTCAGGTCATGATCTCAGGGTCCTGGGATTGAGTCCTGCATCGGGCTCTCTGCTCAGCAGGGAGCCTGCTTCCCTCTCTCTCTCTCTCTCTGCCTGCCTCTCTGTCTACTTGTGATCTCTATCTGACAAATAAATAAATAAAATCTTAAAAAAAACAAAAACAAAAACAAAAAACTCAGTCCCAGGGCTTTAAAACTACACAGAAGAAGAATGTCCTATCATTCCCCAGCTCACGTTGGGATGATGTTGTGCCAAGCTGTTTGCTATGCCCAGGAATTCCCCAACCATGCCTCACCCAGACTAGATCATGCTCTTCTGTAAAAGCACCCTGTGCTTTTCCTTTGTGACACTTGGCGGCTTTGTATTGATTTGTTTATTAGCATGATATACATAAAATTACACACGTAGTCTCCTTGACCAGACTGAAAGCTCTGTGAGGTCAAAAAGAACTTCTGTCTAGTTTACTCTGTGTGTGTGTGTGTGTGTGTGTGTGTGTGTATGCACATATATATCCATTACCAAGTACAAAGCACTCAATAAGTTTTTGTTGAATGGATGAATGAATTATAAATTTTAAATGAACAGGGAAAAATCAAGCCAACAAATGTCAAGTTACAGGAAAAGAAACACATCGTACCAGGATGAGACGGTATTTGTTCTCAACATTCCTAAACCATAGCCTTCCTTGTAATTTCGACCTACAGTTGTAAAATGAAATTAGTCATTTCTTTGTTACACAGAATTGAGGGTGTAAATTTCTAGAGCTCTGTAAGGTCAGGGATGCTCTCTGTCTTGCTGATCCATTGTATCCTAGGGGTTAGCATTGTACATAGTACAGATTATGTACTAAATAAGTATTTGTTGAAGGGTGACTGGAAGGAGCCTGCAGATGCTTTAAAATTCATCAGCCCATGGTCCATTAATTAAGAATATTGGATAATTAAGACAGATTCTAATTGGGTTTTTCTCTTTACATTTTATTTATTTATCTTGTATTTATCATTACTCCCCGCCTCATTTAGAAAAAAAAAAAATTGAGATGGCAGCAAAATAAGTCTATTTCACACTATTCTTTTACTCAAAAAATATTTATAGGGTGCCTGTTCTAAGTTTGGTATTTGGTGATGAGGCTGTTACTGGGAGAAAAGACAGTTCACAGTGTCTGTCTTCATAGGTGTTCCAGTATTGAATACATTTTGGCCAACCAAGAGAATAGAATTTGGAGTAGTGTTTAAAATGTATACCAGTTAGCTTTTGCTGTGTAACAAACCACCCCAAAACTTTGTACTTGGAAACAACAACCATTTATTTAATTTGTGATTCAGCTTAATTGTGTCAGCAGTTTGATCTGGGCTCCTCTGGGCGATTCTGCTGACCTAGGTCAGACTTAGCTGCTCTTGGCTGGGGCTCATCTGAGCAGCTGCAGTGAGCTGCTACGCTGGTGAGGGACTGGCTGAGTGTCATCTGGGGTGCCTCTGTTCTATTCCAGGTGGCCTTATCCTCCAGTGTGCTAGTAGGAGACTTATTCTCGTGGAAGTCTCAGGGCTCCATGAAGTTGAGAATAGATGCTGTGAGGTCACTGAAGGCCTAACCACCAGAACTCACATAGTGTCACTTCTGCTGCATTCTGTCCAACAAAGAAAGGCACAAGGCCAGACCAGATTCACATGGTAGAGAACAAGATTCCACCTTTTGAGGGAAGGAGTTACAAAGTCATTTTTGAAATCTACCGCAGCATAGTTTTTTCTTGTGATAAAATATCCGTAACATAAAATTTCCCATCTAAACCATTCTTTTTTTTTTCTTTAAGATTTTATTTATTTATTTGACAGAGAGATCACCAGTAGGCAGAGAGGCAGGCAGAGAGAGAAGGAAGCAGGCTTCCTGCTGATCAGAGAGCCCCACGCGGGGCTCGATCCCAGGACCCTGAGATCATGACCTGAGTCGAAGGCAGAGGCTTAACCCACCCAGGTGCCCCCCAGCTAAACCATTCTTAAGTGTACCATGCAGCGGTACTAAATACATTTGTAAGGTTGTGCAACAATCACTACGACCCAGCTCCAGAACTCTTTTCACCTGGTAAAACTGAAACTCTTCCCATAAAACAGTAACTTTCCATTCTCTCCTCCCCACCCAGCCCCTGGCAAGTATGATTCTACTTTCTGTCTCTTTGGCCACTATAAGTTACTCATATGAGTAGAATCATACAGTATTTGTCCTTTGTTGTGACTGGCTTATTTCACTTGCATTATGGTAAGTCTTTAAGGTCTAAGTTGTAGCATTTGTCAGAATTTCCTTCCTTTTAAAGACTGAATAATACTCTATTGTGTGTGTGCGCGTGTGTATGTGTGCATGTGTATGTATAAATATATATATATATATATATATATATATATATATATATATATACTACCTTTTGCTCATACATTCACCTATTTAGGGACACTCGGATTGTTTTCGTATTGTAGGTGTTGTGTATAAGGAACATGGGCATATTAATATCTCTTTGAGCTCCTACTTTCTGTTCTTTTGGACTGCCTCAACATATTCACCAAAACATGTTTTAAGTCTTTTTATCTTACTTTAGAAGTTCTCGCTTGTATATAAACTAAGCATGATACTTAGAGAGGTACAGAACTGCCAGGAATTTTATTTGACAACTTTTTGGTAACTGTTTAAGATTCCTTAATTCTGAGAGCCTGTCTGCCCTCCCCCTAAGCCCATATTAGGGTGATGCTATTATTCATTTTCACCTCCAGGAGACAGACTGCTTTATCACTAAACGCACGGTGGCAGCATCACTGGCCGGTGTGCAAGGACCCTGTTTGTCCTGCAGCATCTTGCATCAAGCTACACATCCCAGTCATACGCCAGGTATTGAAATATCAGATGAATTCATCCCTAGTTCTGGATGTTTCTTTGTGGCTCATTTGTAGGATCCTTCAGAACCCTCTGTGAAGTGCACCATGTGTGTCTGGGGAGGTCTGACACCCATTAGACGCTCCTGCTGTAATTGGATGCACCAGGCCCCGTTGAGTGGGCGCCAAGGTGTGAATTAGATAGAGATGGTTTTGACTGTCCCTCTGGCCTCCTGACTCTGTTCCTGGGTCACCCTGTGGCAGTCCAGGCCTCCAGGCAGCATGCCTGACCTCAGCTGCCCAGAGATATAGGTAAAACAGTAGGGAACTGTAACAGCTCCTGCATCCTGTTTGCAAACTTACAAAACACAGAGCTCTCAGAGATCTGAGCTTCTGCTGATTCCTCTCCTTGAATGCAGATATTTCTTAGGTAGGGAGTGTTGTGGGAAACAGAGATCCTGGGGAGGCAAGGAAGGCAAGAAGACGTGTAGCCCAGGGTGAAAAGCCAAACCATTTTTGGCTACCATAATTTCTCCCAAATCATGTTGGAACAAGTTGTCTGGGAGAGATTTCCCCTCCATGAAGATATGAGAAATGAATATTGCTTACTAAGTCCCTCTGGGTTCATGTTCTTCTCTGTGGAAGCTTAGGAAGCAGGTCAACACATTGATTTAGTTGGTTGTGAGCACAGAGGCAGAGGGATGGACTGCGTGGTTAGAGGCAAGTTGATTCTTTTTCAGTCACTGTTTAAGGGTAGAAATCGCCCCAACTGGCCACGCTGTTGCCCTGTGTTATGGGGCAGAACTGTCATCCTCATCTTCAGGTAAATAAAGGTGCTCATTTCAGTGCTGCCCCAAAGTTGCAGTAGAAATTAGTCTCAAAAACCTATATATTGTCTTTGAGTATATATATATCTGTGTGTGTGGAAGGTTAAACATATATATATATTTTTAAATGGATGGTCACCAAACCCCTAATTTGCTTATCTCTACAAAGGGGAAAGGAAACCAGAATTGGAAATGGTAATCAAAGAGAATTTCAGCTTTATCTGTAGTAGTCTATTTTTTAAAGAAGAAGAAGGTATTTCTATGTATCTTTTGTAATTAAGAATTAAATTTGAACAAGAAAATAAGGAAAGTCACTTCTGTTATTTGTTTCTGTAGAACCAGCCACCTCAAGACCAAGTGGCTTAAAATCACAACCATGAATAATTTCTCACAATTCCATCTGGGCAGTCCTACTCCACAGGAGACAGCTGGGGCCATCATGCAGCTGCATTGCACTGTGAATTAGGTTGGGGCTCCAGGCTTTCTATCTGCATTCACTGTCTCTTCACTTAAGTCCAAGCTTCTTTGCAGAATAGTTGCTGGCTTCTAAGGAGACAAGCCCAAGTGTAAGCTCTTACCAAGCCTCTACCGCAGTGGAAGGCCAATGTCCCATTGGCCAAAGCATATCACATGACATCAGTGGAGTCCATATGGAAGGCACAGACAAGAGCTTGAATCCCGGGAAGCATGGTTCACTGGGGGCCACCAGTGTCACAGTCTACCACAGTCCTTCAGTTCTTCCAGACCACATGATTCTCCTGGGGATGAGACGCAGACATATAAGATGGTAGTTGCCATCTTTTCCAAATTTTGATGAGCCCTGCTAAATCTCAAACTCAGGATTCCAAAATTACCCATCTTTCCTCATTTGTTTTTGAGCATACTTTTGCTTTTTTATTCTCTGTTCCTTTCTCTACTTTTTCTCCCTCATCCAGTATTTTTTGGGGGAAAGGATGGGAAGTTTATGATACTTCATTACTTCCTTTTGCTTTACTCCACAAACTGTACGGTCAGGAAGATAGAAAAACTGATTTCAGCAGCTTGCAAAGAGTTAATAAAAGGGAGAGCATGAACTTCTAGGCCCTCTCATCAACATATATGGATCTCAGTTATTATGCGTGCTTGTTACTTGTACACCAGACACTTGCCATACATACATGAAGGCCATATTCTCAGGGGTTAACATCGCCAGCTATGGACATGGTTTACCAACTTCAAATGCTGGCTCCACACTCTAACCTGTGGCAATCTTCTGTGCCTCAGTTTTTTCATTGGGTGGTTGTGAGGATTATATTAGTCCATTAACTCAAGATTATCCGCTGTTGTTATAATTACCCTCATCACCATCCTCACCCCTTGTATCTTCCTTAATTCTCCTAACAACTTCAGGTTGTAGATATTAGCTCTCTCATTGGACCTATCAGGAACCTGAAGCACAGAGAAGTTGAATAACTTACCCAAAGCCACACAGCTACTAAGTGGTCAACCCAGGATTCAGACCAGTGTCTGTCTGGTTTAAAACTAGGCACTCAATCAGTGCATGACATGTTACTTGGGTTTATGGCCCTTCAGGCAAGGTGGGTCCTGGTGGGTGATCCTGATTTAGTTTTCTACCAATAGTTATTTGTTCATTTGAAAAAAGCAGCATCTAACAAGACCTGCCCTATGATCAATACCCATCCGCACTGAATCTTTAATGCTCTGTATCAAATTAGCAGTTTCCACCACACCTCAGGGGGAAATGAATAGTTCTCCTGACTTTAAACATATACTTACTTGTGAACACTGTGCTACGGAGCTTTGGTGACTTGTGGGTGAAGGGAGTCACTCCCAGCCACATCCACTTCAACCCCGTGAGAACGCAGCCCAGGTTAATCCATGCCACCCCAGACCCCAGTGAACCCCACAGTCATGGCCCCTCCATCACCAGGCCATCCTGTCCCTTCTTCCAGAATCTGGGATGTCACCAAATGTGCCTGGGTACACAGCACACTGCCAGGTAACCTCTGGTCTCTGCTTTGTCCTCAGCTATATACTGTCAGTATATATACTGTCCTCAGTAATAATAGGAGTCCTCTTGGGCTCCAGGGTCTCACTTTCCTACATAATTCTCGCCTCAGTACCTTTCTTGAATATGTAGCAAGCCAGAAACTTGTCCCCCCATCCTACAGGCTCTAGTCTAACACTTGTCACTACTGTGCAAGATAACACATTCATTAGTGTCATTGCTTCCCAGTCCTCCTCCTCCACTCCATCCAAGTCCCTTGCACTCCTGGTCTCCTATTTTGCTCCAACCTCTTGGTCTGTGCTCACACTAAGGGTCCTTGCTGCAATTCCCCATTCTTTCTTTTGATTCCTACTTAGAGTCTAATAATTTCATGCCTTGTTAGAGCTTCACCACAAAACATTCAAGAAGAGCCTGGCCAGTTTCTTTTCTTTACCTCTTCTAAACCCCTTCAATATTTTGAGTCTCAAAAGCAATGGTTTAGCTATTGTCTTTTACCCTGTGTTGTCGCCATCTCCCCAGGCGGAAAGCAAGATCCTCAATTTCCAAAAATTATATTATGCCTTCTTTTATAATCTTCATAAGAGCAGTAATAGATAACATCTATTAAGTGCTTATTAGGTACCACGTAGTGTTTTAAACAGTTTGTAAGTGTTATCTTGTTTAGTCCTCAGAACCGATTTATAAGGTGACATTATTACTTGGATTTTGCAGTTAAAGAACCAAGGCTAGGGGTCCGATAACTGGCACCAGGTCATCTAGGTGGCAGGTGATGATGCCAGGATTTAAATCCTGGTAGTTGGACTGCAGCAGATGCTCTCAGCCACTAGGCTTTCCATAGTTAATACGGAGTTGTTTTATAATCAATACCTGTTGTGAAATTGTTCCTTAAGGCATACGCTGTCACTGAGTCTATGGAGTAACCACATATAATGATGAAACATAATCTGAGTTTGTTTCTCTATTGTTGCACTACAAATTTCCCCCAAATTTAGTTGCTTAAAACCATGTTTATCACCTTAGCTTCTTTGGGTCAGAAATCCTGGCAGAGCTCAGATGGGGTCTGTGGCCCTGGGTTCCCCACAAGCCTGCAGCCAAAGCGCTGGTCATCTCAAGGCTTGACTGGGGAAGGGTTTGATTCAAGCTCGGTTACCAGGTGGTTGGCAAGGTCCAGTCCCTCTCAAGCTTTTGGCTAGAGGCTCCCCCCTCCATGCCCAGCAATACAGCTTCTCCACAGTGCTGCTCACTACATGGCCATTTGCTTTATCAAAGCATGCCGGGGGGAGAGACAGAGAGAGCACGACCAAGACAGAAGCCACAGTCTTTGTAATCCACTTCTGGAAGTGACATCCAGTGCTGTTGCCATAGTCTGTTCAATAGAAGCAAGTCACAGGTCCAGGCCACCTCCAAGGGAAGGGCGTTCTAGAGGGTTGAAACACCAGGAGGTGGAAATCATTAGGAGCCATTTCAGAAGCTGCCTACCACAAATCCATAAAAGCAATTAGGGGAGGCCTGCCTAAGGAAGGAGCATTCAAGCTGACTCCTGACAGATGACTAAGAGTTGGCCAAGATCCATGCATGGGGTAAGGAAGCCAGGCAGAAGGAAGGGATTGTAGGAGGCCCTGGAAGGAGCCCATTTTGTCCAAGGGACAGCAAGATACTCCATGAGGTTGGAGTGGCAGGTGGACAGGGAAGGCGACCCAAGATAAAGCTAGGGTGAGCCCTCTGGGCATGTCTGGAATCTTCCTTCCACTGAGAGCAATAAGAAGTCTCTGAAGGAATTTCAGGAGTTCCATCAGAGTATGGAGAATGTGTTAGAGAAGACGGGAGTGGAGGAGGGTGACAGGTGGGGGTTGTTAGAGCTGGAAAGGAAGAGATGCAATGAGTTTGAGATATAATTGGGATGAGGAATTGCCTCAGCCAACCTGCTGCCCAAGGCAAAGGACTGTGCAGATTTCCAAGTGCTAGAAATTTCCCACCAGATGAGAATTGACTGCTTCCACACTTCTGTCTGTGGGTCCTAGGTAAAACTATCATCCTTGGACTCTGTTTAGAATCTGGAGGAAAGGGGTCCTTTTATGGTAAATCCTCTTGCTTCCTGGTAGGACCATGCTGCCACTAAGGTGGCTCGTCTAGGATAGGGCTATGTGTCTTCTCCAGGCTCTGTGTGTGCCTCTGTGCATCTGTTTTCTCTGTCTCTTTGAAAAGGCTTTGGCCTTCCCTCTTCTCTTCTTACTTGCCATCCAAGGTATGCCAGGCCACTTTCCTCCCCATTTGTTTCTTTCCAGAAGACTTCCCCATTATCTTCACATTCCCGCTTCCTCTCTCCCTCAATGTTGGCCATTAGTATTGTTAACGCTTCTGTCTTACTTTGGGTTTTCTCAGACACAAAACCAGAGATGAAAGCTTGAGAAATTATCTGTTTGGGAGGTGATCCCAGGAAACCCTAGCAGGAATGTGCAGGAAGGGAAATAGCCCATTAACGTGTGTATTATTGAGGATGTTTCTACCATGGACCCCAGAGCTTTGCCCTGCAGGGCCTCTTCAGGATACAGTGCAGAGCAGACACTCAGAATTGTCCCCCCCAAGGGGTGAGAAACCCCAGTCTGTCACTTCTGGATTGTTCCCCATCTTGTTGGCTCTTTGGCTTCTCCCAAGACAGGCCTGGAGACTCCCACAGCCAGAAGAGAAAGCCCCCCGTGGGGAGTCACCGGTGTTTCCTGCCAACAGCCTTCCTGTGGAGGTTGGTTGAGAGGGCATGAGTGGGACTTAACAAAACCTAATGTAGTAATAATAGCTAACATACTTTCATATAATTAGTCTATTTCATCGTCACAGATATGCTTTCTCAGTCCTTGACACATGAAGGTGCTCAGCAAATGTTAATTATACTTGTTAGTGTTGCCCCTGTGTTGTCCAAGGTCATCCAGCTTGTGAATGTCAGAGCTTGGACTCCCACCAGGTCAGCAGTGCGGAGTCCACTGGTCTTTAGACCATAGAGCAAGGAACATGTGACTGCCGTGAGGGGGTCCTGCCTCAGCTGGGGAGACTAGTTGAGCAGAAAGGTGGAATGGGTAATCCAGAGGACTGACTTTGCAACATGGCCATCTTGCCCTGGGTTAGCCCAATTAGCAGGGTTTGTCTGATAAAATTACAAAGAGGAAAAGCCCAGAATGACCTCTGGGGATGTATAGGAGAATCCGGGAAGAACAAATGAGGGTGAAAAAGTATATACCAAGTGTCTCTATCAAGCCAAATATATCAGATGGGGGGAAAATCATTTAGGCATTATCTCTTGTTTGCTTCTGGAGACCAAACTAACTTAGCCCCTAGCTTTTCTGGGAAATGCACCACTCAGAAAGGGTCCATCCAAGTAAAGACTGGTTGATTCCTTGGTTGTATCTGTTGTTGGCCATAATCTTATTTTGGCACCTCGATGGCCTTTCAGAAATGTGGGTCTCTAGGGTGGATTCTGAGCAGAGTAGCAACCAGGAGCATTACTGGAGGAGCAAAGCAAATGCAGGAGAGAAAAATCCCTGGACTTGAGAAGGATGATGGCTCTAGGCTGGCTCTCTAGGGAACAGTGGCACTGCCCTGAGTAAGAGAGAAAGAGGACAGAACCCAACATCTGGTACCTCTCCTGTGTGTCAGGCAGTGCCCTTGGTGTCATAGGCACAGAGGCCCGGTATAGTAGACATTAAAGTCAGAGGCATTAAACGGCTGGCCCAAGGTCACCTGGCTATTAAGCCAAGAAGCATCTGAACTGAGATCTGCCTGACTCTGACATCCTTGCTCTTTCTTCCCTGCTATGCCTCAGTTTCCTTCTGTACTTTATAGAACTATTTATCAAATGCATGGACATTTTTATTGCATGGACATGCCCTTTTTATTTTTTTTAAAGATTTTATTTATTTATTTGACAGAGATCAGAAGCAGGCAGAGAGGCAGGCAGGGGGCGGGGGACGGGGGAGCAGGCTCCCTGCTAAGTGTAGAGCCCAGTGCGGGGCTTGATCCCAGGAGGCTGAGATCATGACCTGAGCCAAAGGCAGAGGCTTAACCCACTGAGCCATCTAAGCGCCCCTGGAATCGCCCTTTGTAACTATGATCTTCTGTACACATTGACGTAGATTATTGATGAAGCAGTGCGCACCAGCCCCTGCTCTGCTTTTCAGCACCCCTTTCGGAGGAGTTGTCCCCAGAAGGCTCCACTTGGTACCTTTTCTGTACCAAGTGAAGAAGGCTATTACTTGGGAGGAGGGTCTCCTCATCATCTGCAAATCATTGGGACCCCGTCTAGTTCTGGCCAGAGAGTTAGCAAAACCCAAATGGAGTTCTTTTTTTTTTTTTTTTTTTAAGTCAGGTTTCCTTTTTATTATTATTATGCATGCCGGGAGTCCGCTGGGAAAATCTTTATCTGCATTAAAACATACATAAGAAGAGAGAAGAAAAGGCAGACAAGAGTGTGTCCTACAAAGGGTTTCTTTGAGCCCAGCTCTATTCCTCTGTCAAGTTCTTTGCAGCGCTCTCCACAAAGATGGAATCTGGGTTCAAGGTTGAATGGAAGCCGGCTCCTGATGGAACGCATATCCCCTGAACACACCTCTAGGAGATTAGCCCGTCATTAAATATTTGTAGGATAACAGGAGAAGCCTAATTTAGTTTTTGTTTCTTTCTCTCTGTGGTTTAATCACAGATGAAAGAGACTAATAGCACTGCAGAGCTTTCTGGTGATCAAAGGCCAATCAATCCCCTTTGTGGAGTAATTAACTATTTGCTAAACTTGCAGAATTGATTTCCATTTAGGGCTAAGAGAGAGGGTTTTAAATGAAGACCGATTCACCAGGCAAGAGGAGGGAATCTCGGGGCTGATGCCAGGAGATACTCAGGGTGATGAATTGGAATCTGCTAATTAGAGACTGAAAAATACAGCCAGAACCTGACCCTATTCCGGAGTACTTTAGGGGAAGGACAGGCAGGAAGGCGGTTGGACGCTGATGCTGTCTTTATCTGCCAGGCAGCTGTGCACACTTGAAGTGTACACTTGGAGAAAGTGTTGGCATCCTGTTTGGGGCAGAAAAGGCTTGCTCGCGGGCAGCCGCCAAACTGGGCAGGAGACAGAGAGAACGTGGTCGGAAGTCAGGTGGAAGTCAGCAGGTGACAGTATGGAGCCCCGTGACATGAGGGCCCCATGGGAGCATGCCCCAAAGCATCAAGCTGGTCACTGTGGACCCTTGAGATCCTCCTCAGGCACTTGAAGTCACTCAAGAATTTAGATCCTGTTAGCATAGATGACCTGCGAATCTGACCATTTGAATACATGTGGGACCTTAAATAAAAAGTTCATGCCAGCTTGAAACTATGAAGACCTGAGACAACCTAATAATACCTCTCTTTAGGCTTGCCAGATAAAACACAGGATGCCCAGTTCGGTGTGAATTTCCGATAAGTGAATAATTCTCTTTAATATAAGTATGTCCTAAATTATCTGTTGCTTTAGTAAAAATATGTCCCCAATTATTTGGCATTTCTTTGAAATTTATATTTAACTGGCTGTCCTGTAATTTTATTTGCCAAACCCTACAGCCTCACTCTAGTTGGATTCTGGTTCGCCACATCCTGGATTAGGGCTTCTGAGTCTCAGTTTTCTTCTCTGTGTAGTTGGCTTCTCATTAGCAGTGACTGGCTGTTTTATTATGAATATTAAATAAGATAACTGAATGTGATGCCTGGCACATTTTCTATTCTCTGCTCATATTACCTGTAATAATATAGTGAGCACTATTGATTTGATAAATACAAATAATAATCTTAAATATTAAAAATGTATTTCCCTTTTTCCTGTCTCCTCCTGTCCTGTGTCCCCAGCCTCTTTTCTTCTTCCCTGTCCTCCTGCCTTTTCTCCCTCCCTCTCATTTTGCACTGTGAACTAGGTCTGTGCTACCAACATTAATGTTCTGTTATAAACTATAGCATCTCTGTTTTCCCACCTGCGGAGGAGCAGGGTGGGTGAGTGGCCATGAGCCGGCTCAAGGTGCTGATACTGTGATCTTGGCCATGCTCTTTCACTTCTCTGTGCCTCAGTTTCCTCATCTGAAATGATGATAATGTGACATGTGAGATTAAAGGAACTCATGCAAGGAGCACACTCAAAATAGCGTCGGACACATTATTACCATTATTTCTAATAACACATATGTGTTAGTTAGATTGGGTTGCCCCAGAAATAATGCAGAAATGTTCCTCTCTTTCAGTAAGATCACTTGAGTGATCTGGATACTGGTTCATCCTGAGGCAGCGAGTACATGGATGTGGGTCCTACTTTTGGCTTTCCCAGTTCTGCCCTGATGGGAGGAGCTCAGAGGTAAGTAAAAACCAGAACTCAGCCTTTGGTGAGATGAGTGCATGGATGGTTTCACTGTTTGAAGTGAATGAGAACATTCTTCTTGCCTCCTGTAGACCAGTATTAACCTGGTTTACCATTTGCCAGAGCAGAGGCTCTCAGCAGGTCGACTGTGATTGAACAGTGTTTCTTGAGAACATACATGGTCAATGTACCATGTACATTGTACCAATGTACAATGTACCAATGGCCACTATGACCTCTTTGCCACAGCCAGTGTGGAGTGAGATTAGGAGTAAGGTCAGGGATGGGGGACGAGGGGGGTGCATTTTTTTTTCTGTGTCCTGCTTGGCCCCCAAATCACGCAGCTTCTAGAAAAACAGCCCAGCCCAGGCACAGGTGCAGATCGGGGACCCTTGCCCCATACCAAGCCAGTTTAGGGAGACTGGGCTGGACAGCACAGCTAATTGATCAGTGGACTGTGGATTTCACAGTAGATGAGGAAAAGATCTGGACAGGCTGATTCTATTGTACTCTCTTTATACTCCCTCATAAGTAGTAGCCCATCGTACCTTTACTTAACACTTCTATATGTAGCAGGCTCGGTTCCAGAAGCTTGGCACATGTTAACTTAGTTTATCCTTATAACAACCTGATACAGCAAGTACTATTATCACTCCCATTGCACAGGGGAACAAATACAGGAACAGAGAGGTTAAGTTATTGCCCAAGTTCTCACAGCTGTCAAGTGGCCCTATAGTCATTCCAGATCATTTAAGTGGGACTCCACAAATAGTTGCTGAGTCCTCGGTTAGACAGTGCAGTGTACGAGGTGCTGGGTACCCCCAGGATGCCTTCCACCCCATTCCCACCCTCTCTGTGAGCTAGAGGCATGACCTAAGGAGATGTGTATATGATATTGCCAGTATGGTGAGTGTTCAGACTGAGAAAAAGATGGCTGGAACCATGCTGCCAAGAAGCCCGCAGAGAAGGGAAGAGGTTAAACATGCTAGTGTTTTAAAAGGATTCTGTTTGATTCTTTATTGTAAATTGAACTCCCCGATCAAACAGCCAGGGCTTGATACTCATTGGCACATGAGACCAGTGTCTCTGCAGCTCCCCGTAAACAGGAACAAGACAATGGCCACTTAAGACAGAGCCATGCAAAATCTCCATTGCTCATTAAATTATTTAGGAAGGGGAAAGAAAAGTAGCTGGAAAGAAATCAAGAAGGTTTCCCAAGTGGTGTTCGGAGAAGGCACCTTGATGCCGGCCGGCCCCCGACCAGGGCTGACCAGCAGCTTTTAAATGCAGGGGCTGCTGTGAACTGACTCACTGCTGGATAATTACGTTAGGGACCAATACGGCCTGTTGAAAATCAATTCTGTTGGACCAGTGTGTTTGTTCGGGAAGCCACTCAGCCAATTCAGGAGTATATTAGGCAGCAGGCCCAGTGCGGTGACCTCTTCCGGATTGGGGTTGACACTTGAACGAAGGCATTTGTCCAGTTACAGGACAGTACCAGCGGCAGGCCCTTATCTCCCCTAAATTGGATTACTCAGATCTGCTTGTTCTCTTTAAAGGTTGCTACTCTTGGGTTTTTTCCCCTCTCTTTCTATCTGTCTGAGATGGTTACCTAGTGATTACTGTTTAACTTGCCATCCTTATGTGTTCACGGACAGTTAACGCTTAATGCCACCCATGTCAATTCCCTTTCGTCGGTGGGGAAGGTCCTCTGATGCTGATACCTTCATTTTTCCAGTCCTTGGGTGCACCGATGTGGGTTGGGCTCCAGGGAAGCTGGCCTGTTGTATTCCTAAGGGATCGAGAATTGGCAACCCTCAATTCACTTTTCAGGGAACAGAATACAGTCTCAGAGATAACACAGATTTCCCCTCCAACATGCCAATTCCCTCCAAAGGAATTACTCCCAAGATACTTTCCGTGCCTTGAAAACTCTCTCGAGGCTGCTCACCAAGCAGTGTCCCTCGAATGGACATGGCGCCAGGCCACCAGGACCATAGACAGCAGCTGCCTGCAGCCGTCCAGAGCATTAGCACCCTTGACGGAAAGCGCTTGGAGAAATGCGCACCGAAGAGGGCGGCCCTGAGAATCCTGAGAAACCAACATGGGCCCAACTCTGTCCGTGGAGTCTTCCCTACCGAGAGTTGCAACAGCTGCTACCACACCTAAAGTGGTGGAGGGTGTCAAGAAGACAGTGAGAAGCCCAGGGAATCCCGCATACACCTCTTGAAAGAATCCAGGAAAGACTTATTGCCGCAATTATGGTTCCTTTAATGACACATAAAATTAACCGCTTCACATAACCATTCACTTTGACAGCTGAGGATTTCACTGTGATAAAAGTAGGGCCACGAACACTGTCAGTGATTTACATTTCCGTATCCCAAACCCTGTCAACCAATTAGACTGCAAGAGCGAGCGGCACCATTTTCTAATGAAGCTATAATCAGGCTGCTCCCTCACCCAGAAAGAGCAGATATTCTTGTCCTGAATGGAGAAGGTAATCATCAGGGAAAAGGGTTTGAATAAATCAGATGTGATATCAGTGCAGCTTGCTATAGGTCCATTATAATTGGAATCTAGGCTGATGGAGGCTCAACATCCCCTCCTAACTGTTTCACTTAAAGGAAAGTATGCTTTTCTGTGGAAAGAAAGGCAACCTGGTTTCTGAAATAAACAGCTGGGAGGGCAGAAGGCATGGATATCAGGCCTGAGCTCTCAAGAGTCCACTGAAATGTGAGCAGAGGAGAAAAGAGGGGAGGGGTGGAGAGGGAAGATGGGCAAAAGGGAGAGAGAGAAGAAGGCAGAAAGGCTGGAGGGAGGGAAAGAAGAATGGAAGGAAGTGGGGATGGCAGGAAGGGCAGATGGACTGAAGGAGAGATGGAAGAAAGGAGAGGTGGCAGGAAGGGAGGATGGAAGGAAAGAAGGGTAGAAGGAAGGAGGGAAAGCTGAAGGAAGGTAGATAAAACTCACTTTCTACCCAAGCTTCTTCACATAGAAAAACTGATTAATAATATCTATGATCCTTATCTCAAAATGATGGAAAATGAAATGAGATCGTATGGGTGGAAGATACCATGTGATCACCGTTTAGTAGAGTAGCTGCTGACCCAGCTCTTGGGGGATAGCACTACCTACAGTGCAGCAGCTCACACTACCATGGGCACTTGGCTCATGGTAATTCTTCTCATCTGCTGGCTCTCCAACAGGTGTCAGGGTAACTCCAGGGAGAGGAAGTGGGGAAGGGTGTATAAAGAGCATCTAGGGGAATTCCAGGTGAGTATGGATGGCGGCAAGGACAACAGAGCCTCCTAGTTCCTTCCCCTGAGTCCTTTCCAGATTTTAAGATTTTCAGTCCCATTGCTGCTGTGGAACAAAGGTGTGGAGGCACTGGGGAGCCATGCAGACTCCCTTGGGAGATTCCCGGGCAGAAAAGTATAAAAAAAAAATTGCTCCCTGGGAATCTTTTCTACTTTGATCTGTGTTATTGATGCCCCCAAAGGAAGGCCAAGAAATGCAAGATCCTTTGGATCCCCAGACAGGATAATGGAACCATCTCCACACTGTTGCTCCAGAATTTCTTTTTTTTTTTTTTTTTTGAAAGTATCATTTTCACTGACTTTTTAAAGGCAGTCATTGCTTCTCAAGTTAACCAATTTTACTGCCACAAGAAAATACCTGATTCTCTACATAAACCCGTCAACCTCACTTCCAACAATTGAGAATTCCCTGGATTTCTGGCAGCTGACTTGGCAGGGCTCTGCTCCATGCCAACCTTGGTGAGGGCTGGTCATCCACCAGGGAATTTTTCCATCCTTAACTGGGAACACAGGTCCCGCAAGAGCCTCCCAATGAGCGCCAAGGTTTCAATGAGAAGCGATTTGAGTGCACTGCTTGTGCCAATTTGGCTTGTTGGCTAATTGCACTGTGTGCAGAAAATAACACCTGCAAAGATCAGTCCATCCTCTGAACGCCAGACTCTCAAAGTCAACGACAAAGCTCTCTGGGTGAAGCCCATCAGTAGAAACACCCATGGAAACATCAAACGCGGCTTCAAGTGGAAAGGGACTGAGAGCAAAACTTTAAAGATCAAGGAGAAGGCTAAATTGAACCGAATTCTTTCAGGGTCTGAAGAGGATGGAGGCCCAGCCTCGGAACTGGGAGGCATGAGGGTGGGGGGAGGGGTAGAAATGACACACCCTGAGGGTGAAGGACCCTTCCCCGAGAGGTGATTAACAGCACATTGAGGAAGGTTGCTAGTCCCTCCCATTTTTCCCCATTTCCAGGAAGAATGGGAAAATACTGAGCTTCTCCTTCAGACCTATTTTCTCACCAATGTCAAGCAAAGTTGGAGTGGTGGGGTGCTGGAGATAAAATTACATGGGGGATGACTTGACCGCCGGCACAAAATAAGCCATGGCTTTAGTAGGTTGGGGGCAGTTTCCTTTTAAGCAGGCTCCTTTTCCAAGTTCAAGGAGATAAGTAAACAGAGATAGTGAGGCCTTGTTTATAGTGACAATATATAGTGACTGGCCCTTTAAAAAGTGTCTGTGAAGCTGCTTCCCCCCACCCCCCTTCACCAGTGGACTGCCTAAGGAACAAGCTTGATATTCTGCCTGCTTTTTAAGAAATACTTAAATATCAGAAGTTTTCACTCTTTTCTGTGTGTGCAAAATATCAGCTTAAAACCCAATGGGAGTCAAAGTTCCTGCTTAGCATACAAAGGCTTATGAGTTTTATAGTATTCAGGACTTTAATCTACAAAGTCTAATTTAATCCTCTTTGTGCTATCTGCACCACAGAGCCATGGTTGTAAATAAACCATATGGTTGCAGTGAAGGCAGCCGCAGCTGCCTGCCTCCATCACTCACCCTTAGTAAATATTTCTGCAAAACAGATGAAATTAACTACTGTAACAGATAAATAGAGAGTGCAGTTCTCCAAGCAAATGTTTTACCGTGGCATTCATGTTGAAACACAACCAACAGCTCTAGGTTGACACTCAGCCACCTGCCAATGACTTTCCGTCTTCACTGAGCCCCGGGATACCTGGATTCTGGTACCTACCTCCGAGACAAGTGAGGATGGCACAGAGATACCTAGGAGGCAAGGAGGGTATGTGGGAGGGACGGGCTGGACCATCCAGGCTGCTGCACGGGTCTGCTGGCATGCCGAAGTGTGTTGCATTATTCTACAACATGGATGTGGGTGCTGCTAGGAGTTGCAGGGGGTACCCAGTTCTGGGCATCGAGGCCCAGGAGAGGGGAGCGGAGGCAAGTCAAGGAAAGGAGGTGATGCTCTTGGAGATGAGGTGGCTCTAGGTGAAAGGAACAATAGCAGTTGTGAGTCCTGCCATGTTGGGAAGTAAAATGCGATGAAAGAAGATTATTGGGCGTGACCTGGATTGAGTATATAACTGGTAAACTTGGACTTTGTGGTCATTAGAAAGAGAAAATGTTTGAGCAAATCACGTCTATCTGGCTCAGGCATCACGGAGACCCAGATTTGACACCAGATCCTTGTACCTGACCACTGTGGGATTATGTGCTGGCTAGTTTACCTTGCTGAGCTTTCCTTTTCTTCCCTTGTAAAATGGGAATGATCGTACTTCCTTATGCATTTATGAGTGTGAGTATTAATTGGAAAAATCATTATCATTCTTAAAGGAATTATTTATTACTTATGATTGTAATAATGAGTGTTTAATTCATGATATAGGGAGGAGAAGCAGCTCCTATCTCTGCCTTGTGCTTTCTAAGCTGTGGGTCTTTTTGGCTGGGGCTGTGGTCCCCGTTTCTAGCATCTGAAACTGATGATAACCAGGGGTGTCCCATTCCATGGCTCTGTCACTCTCCAACAGAGCTTCAGCCAGTTAGTGGCACCTGTCTCCTTCAGAGAGCACAGGGCTCGGCTGACTAAGCAAGTAAGCTGCTGGTCTCCCTCTGAGCTCCACCAAACACAGGGGGCCCTGTGCGTACAGCTGGGGCAAGGTGGCAGATAGCCGGAGAACACAGAGGGTCATAGGTATGTGAGGTTCTCCAAGCCAAGTGTCAGTGGCCTGTGAGGGACAGGTATTTACCTGAAGACTGAGGAAGTTCCAAAAGGCAGGCAGAAGGTGACTCAACCAGATCACTATACCTGCTCTGTGCTACAGGGATCCTGAGCCTTCAGGGAAAGAAGTGGGGTCATGCTTTCTTCCTGGCCTAGGTGACATTCCCCAGAAATAAAGCAGCACCCAGAAGGGTCTCCGGAGAGAATCTTGGTTTCTTAGGGCTCCGTTTCAGCTGAGAGACAAGAGGTCCAAAATCCCAGCCACAGCAGAAGCTGCAACACACCTGTGCCCCCAGAGGTTGGCAAGACCCCAAGCTGGAGTTGCCGAGGGACACAGTGGATCCAGAGCAGCTCCTGAGAGAGTTCTCACTCACAGATTAACGTCGTGTTTGAAAAATAGCCGGGTCTTAATTGGATAATATTGGATAATATTTTTTTTTTTAAATAAAAAAGATTTAAATCCTAGGCTATGTTGGGGCGGGGGGAGCTCTTAACTGGGAAGAGGAATCTTTTTCTTTTTTTCCAAACCGATCGTATTCACACTGTTTAAGCTGGGAGTGGGCCTGAGTAATTCCACAAACAGGACAGGAATACTCAAAGAGTGTTTGGTCCAGCTTGGAAAACAGAGACCTCAGGGACCCATGTTGTCTCCAGAGCCCCTGGAGACAACTCCAGAGTTGTGGCTTAAATGTTTATGTTGGGATGTGGCATGCATCTATGAAATCATTCTCAATCATTTGAGAATAAGTTGCTGATATTGTACCCCTCTGCCCCTAAACACTTCAGTGTATATTTCCTTAAAACAAAGACATTCTTTTATACCATTGCAGGACGATTATCTAAATCAGGAAATTGAACATTTGTACAACATTGTCAACTAATCTGAGTCCAAATTCAAATGTTGCTCGTTCTTCCAATAATGTGCTTTACCCAGGACTACATGCTGCCTTCGGTTGTCACATCTCTTCAGTTTCTTTTGAACTGGAACCTTCCTCAGTCATTCTTTATCTTTGCCTGTTCTTCCTCTCTCTTTAACCTTGACATTTTTGAAGAGTACAGACCATTTATTTTGTAGAAGGTTACTCGATTTGGGTTTGTCTGATGTTTCCTTGTGATTAGATCTGGGTGATGAATTTTGGGAAGAAACACCCCAGAAGTAATGTTGTGACTCCCTTGGTGCATCCAGCCAGAGGGATTTGACGTTGGGTTGGTGTCATTATTGGTGATGTTATCTGTGATTACTTGGCCAAGGTGGTGTGCATCGGGTTTCTCCACTAGAAAGTTGTTTTCTTTCCTTTTGTGATTAATAAGAAGTTTCTGGGAGATACTCTGAGACTCTGTGAATATGAAGTCTTCATCAAACTTGCACCCTCTGGTTTTAGTCTCCATTGGCATTTCTTGCCTGAATCAGTTATTACTTAGAATATTTGCCAAATGGTGATTTTTCTCATTGTGTCATTCCACATTTATTCGTTCAGTTCTACCAACGAAGAGCCTCCCTTCTCCCACACTTATCTATTTATTGATTCATTGATACCAGTATGAATTCATGGAATGGTATGCCTTATTCAATGGGTTATAATCCATTATGACTACTATTTATTTCACATCCAAATTGCCTTAGAGTTGAACAGTGGGGTTCCTTTCTGCCCTTTTGACATTTATTTTTTGGACACTTTCTGAAATGAGATGTTCAGGTTCATCTTGTATCTTACCTGCCCTGGAATCAGCCTGTCTTGCCAACAGGTCCTACATCCTTTTAGCGAGAATGGAATTTAAAAAACCAACATCTGGGCATCAGGTTCTGAGCATGAAGGCTACAGGGGTGTCATTGTTTCTAGGCCCTCTCCATGGACAGAGCTAAGATCTGTATCTGTTTTAAAAACATACTGATGCTTTTAGTTCCAATCGCATAACATGCTGGCCTTCCTTTTCTTGTATATTAAAAAAATAAATACTACTTCTCCAATAGTGAGACATCTAGCCCCCCCTCTTTTCAATATATTTATTCCTTTGCTTAATCCAAAAATACATACAGAGTAATTTTTGAATCATTCACTCATACCACTGTAAAAAACAAAACCACTAATTAGAGTTCAATATTTTTCTACGCTCCTTTTTGTCTTTAGACTGAGGATATGTAGTCAAAACACTGTCTTCAAAAGTTACTTCAAATAATTCTCCCTCCACCCTTTGTTCAGCATGGTGATGCCATTCATTTGAAACCTAATTTGGTTCATTTGTTTCTGATAGGGCCTTTCTCCCCATCCTTGTGGATTTTTTGACTATATGAAACATGAATATGACTATAAACATCAACACTAAATAAAAAAAGCTGATCTGAAGAAGTGTCACTCCCCCAACCCCTCCTCCCCATTGCCACACACCCCTAACATGGAACTAATCTCCTTCATTTCTGGCTTTCTCCCCCATGTTTCTTTTTGCTAAAATAATTAAATACATGTACCATTTGTTTCCTCTTCTTTCTCATAAAAAAATGAAAGAAAGAGCATGCTATACATGAACTTTTGCAATTTGCTTTTTTTCTTTTAACAAGGCATCTTGGAAATCACTCCCACCAGCTCATGGAGCTCTTCAGTGTTCTTTCTGGGCTGAGTAGTATTGCACTGAACAGGGACCACAGTCTATCCAGCAGGTCTCTTATGTATGGGGATTGAAACCATTTCCAGTGTCTTGCAGTTACAAACAATGCTTCAGTATATAAGCTAGCATATAATATTTTCATATACTTGGACAGCATCTTCCAGGTAATTTCCTAGAAGTGGGACTGCTGGCTGCTAGGAATGCAAATATATAGTTTTGCTAGATATTGAAGAATCCCCCTCCTTAACGGCCATACTGATTTGTCTTCCCTCAAACAAAGTATGAGAGTGCCTATTTGTTTTCCTTTGGCTTCACAAGCAGAATGTTTCAAGCTTTCTTATATTTACCACCAGTCTGATAAGTGAGCACTAATATCTGTGTCAGCTTTTAAGCCAACTTTATTTAGATATAGTTCATATACACCAAAATTCACCCATTTAAAGTGTACAATTCAGTGAATTTTTAGTATGTTCACAGATAGCTACAACCATCACCACAGTCAAGTTTAGAAACCCAGTAACCTTCAGCTACCACTCTCCTAGCTCCTCATTTCCCCTGGTCCTAAGCAGCTACTGATCTGCTTTCGGTCCATAGATTTGCTAGTTTAGGAAATTTCATATAAGTGGTGTCATAAAATATGTGGCCTTCTGTGGTTAGCTTCTTTCATTTATCCTGGTTTCAAGGTTCATCCATGTTATAGCATATACCAGTACACCATTCCTTTTTATGACTAAATAATATTCTATTGCCTAGTCAAATAATAGTCACTGTTGTTTATTCATTTGTTGATGGACATTTGGGTTGTTTCTACCATTTGACTATTAAGAGTAATCCTGCTGTAAACATTCATGTATTTTTTTTTGTATGAACGTATGTTTTTATTTCTCTTAGGTATATATACCTAGGAAAGAAATTGCTATGACCTATGGGAACTCTGTAATTGTTTGAGAAATTGCCAGACTGTTTCAGCGTGTTTCGACTATTTCACTTACATGTCAAGTTGAGCATTTTTTCTTATATTTAAAAGATTATTTTTATATAGTTTCTCAAATTGTCTATTCATTTCCTTTGCCCATTTTCCTATTTGGTTATTGATTTTTTTCCCTTCAATTTTTGAGAGGTCTTTATATATTGCAAACATTACATTAGCCTTTTATCTGTAATACACATTGCAAACATTTTCTCACATTTGTTGTTTGTCTTTTTATTTTGTTTATGGTATTTTCTTCATACAAACCTAAAAACCTTTTTCTGCTATCAGATTTATCATTCTTTTCTTTTCTTGTCTTGTGACATTGATTCAAGTTAGAAATCCTTTCTCCATACCTGGGAATTCACCCATGTTTTCTTCCAGTACTTGTCGGGTTCATTTTTTTCCTGTAGCTCTCTGATTCTTTTCACAGTATATTCTTGTGCATGGTTGGAGGCATAGGTCTAACTTCATTAATTCTACTAACTGGCTACCCAGTTGTCCTAGCAACACTTATTAAAAAGATTATCTACACCCTAGTGATTTTCTGGCGCCACCTTTATATTTAGGATATGCTAAATTTTCATTTGTGCTTGGGTCTCTTCTCACACTTACTGCTTTCTTCCAGGGGTCTGTCTGTTTATTTCGGCTCCAACACCATGCTGTCTCATTTCTTACAAGTAAGTTTGATGACCTCCTCTGGGCACCTGTTCTTTTGCTAAGACCCTTGCTCTCAGGAAGTCCTTCCCTGTATTTGTGCTTTGGTCTCCTACTGCAGCTTAAGCCCCTTTCCTCTGTAAGGTCCTGTGAATACAGGGCTCCCTTTGTACACCTCTCCCTGAGCTGTCAGGTGCTATGAGCGCTCTCCTTTTATGTAAATGTGGCCGCTGATTTCCGGCCCAGAGGTGACTCCCTTTCATTGACAGCCCTGGCTGCAGACTTTACAAGTAATTTGCTGAGTTTGTCAAGCACTGCAGAATCATGTAAATGCCATTATCATTTTTGTCATCATCATCATCAACAGAAGCATCATCTACTTCCCTTCCTTCACCTGTTGTTTAGAGCAAATGAAGTAGCTGCTGATGTTCAGAACAGAGGCTTTATCTGTAGAGTATCCAAAGTCATACCCCCTGTAGGTCAGTTCATGTCTTAAAGGTGTCCTATAGGCCGGGAGAAAGATCATCATATAGCCCCCACTCTTTGTGGTTGGGGAGTTGATATATCTCACAGGAGTTGGACAAGCAGTCCTCTACCTGCACCCCAAATTAATTTTCTTTCCTGCTTTTGGTGTGATAGCAAAATGCCTAATTGGAGATATATTTATGCTACCAAATTAGTTGTTTTGGGGGCACCTGGGTGGCTCAGTCAGTTGAGCGTCCGACTCATGATTTCAGCTCAGGCCTTGATCAAGCCCCACATTGAGCTCTGTGCTCAGTGCACAGCTGCTTAAGATTTTCTCTCTTCCTTTGCCCCTCCCCATCACTTGTGCCTTTTCTCTCTCTAAAAAACAGAAGAAAGAAATTGTTGTAGACTCCATAAACCTATTTTTCTCAGTTTTATAAGGGAGAGTATAAGGTTATATATGCCTGGGACAATTAACTACTATCTGAATCCATTCAACAAATATCTGGTGAGCAACTGGTGTGTGTAAAAGCACTCTAGTAGAAACAGTGAGGGACTAAGAAATGGATAGGATAGGATCCTTCCCTCCAGGAGTTCACTCACAACTGCAGAAGATAATGGGAAAAGAGAGCTAGGCACAAGCAATGTCATGCCAAGGCAAATGAGAACAAGTGAAAAAAGGAAAAGTCCTATGGGAATAGGAATAGAAGAAAAACTATTCATTCTGGGGCCTCTTTGGGAGAGATGAGACTTAAAATTGGACCCTGAAGAATGAGTTGGATGACCCAGGAAGATAATCTAGCATTTAGAAAAGCTTAAACAAAATTATAAAGGCAAAACAAAGCATAACAAACCACTTACATTGAATTGAGCCATATGAAATGACTGTTCTGTTGGTCAGATCAGTCACATTTGGTCATATGTATGTGATTCAATCTAATGCGTCATATATGAGGATACTGTAAACTGTTTGTAAATCTAGTAGAATTAGTAGACTAGGGGCACCGGGTGGCTCGTTCGGTTAAGTGTCTACCTTCAACTTAGGTCATGATCCCAGAGTCCTGGGATCAAGCCCCATGTGGGGCTCCCTACTCCGTGGGCAGTCTGCATTCCCCTCTCCCTCTACCCCTTCTCCTGCTTATGCATCCTCTCCCTCTCTCTCTCTCAAGTAAATAAGTAAATAAATAAAATCTTTTTTAAAAAAGAACGAATAGACTAACATGGACAGGTTAAAAGATTCTACATGGGAGACCAGATTGAATAGGATTTTCAGTGTTAAGTCGAAGAATTTGGCCTTTATTTGGTGAGATTCATTTAATTACTTGTTTATGAAGTATTTGTTGTCCCTATTACATGCCCAGCCTCCTGGTTGGGGAAGCTCTGAGAACAGAGCTGTGTTTCAGGAGGATAATTCTGACAGTGGTGTGCATGATGGGCTGCAGAGAGGAGGCAGTGTGAATGAGAAGACTACTTAGGAGTTCTAGGAACTAAAGGGTGAATGAGGACCTGAGGCAGGATGTGATTGTGAATAGGAATGATGGAAGTGAAAGCTGTTCCAGAAATAGAATTGACATCAGACATTGTGACTGAATCAAAGTAAAGGCAAGGGAGAAAAGGCAACAAAAGTCTCCAACCTGCCAACTCAGGAGAACTGGGAGGCTCCCAAGGACCTCCGTCTGTTGTTCCACCCATTCTGCAAGTGTTTATTGAGCACCAGCCATGAGGTGAGCAATGTTGCAGGAGCTGGACACACAGCAGAGAACAAGAGAGGCACAGAAGTCTAATGCAGAGAGACAGGCAATGAATAGATAATAAATTAACATATGATGTAATAGTAGAGAGTGGGAAATGCTATAAGGAAGATTATTCAAGATAAGAGGACTGTGGGGAGTGGAAAAGGTATGTTCCCAAAGGATAGTCAGGGAAGGACTATTGGAGCAGGTGATATTGGAGCAGAGACCTGAATGATGTCAGGGAGGGAGTGTGGGAACACCTGGGGGAAGGGAGTTCCAGGAAAAAGAACAATGAGTACAGAGTCCTTGAGGCAGGTCCAAGCTTGGAGTGTTTGAGGATCAGCTATAAGGCCAGGATGGTTGGACTGAATTAGAAGGAGGGAAACCAGTAAGACATGTAATGGCGGGATGTGGCAAGAGCATGTCATGGCAAGGAGTTTGATTTTATTTTGAGCATGCCAGGTTTTGAGTTCGAAGAGGTGACCTTTTAAAGTTCCTCTGGCTCCTATGTGGAGAATTGACTATAAATGAACAAGAAAGGAAGAAAAGTGCTGTGGTGGGGTTGGTGAGAAGTGGTCAGATTCTGGATGAACGATGACATTAGAGCCAACAGAAAATTCCAAGGAATTAGACACAGTGTAAGGGAGAAGGGGAAGTAGAGCATGGCTGCCATTTCCAAGTCAGAGGAAGGAGCAGGATCTTCATAGAAAGTCAAGGTTTCTGGTTTGGACTTGGTAAGTTTGGTATGCTCAGCCACACTCAAGTAGAGAGAACGATCAAGCAGTGGGGTGCAGGAGCCTAGAACTCAGAGAAGTTGAGTCTAAATTTGAGAGTTACCAGCATATAAATATATTTAAAACTCTGAACCTGAATGAGACATCCAGGGAACAGGTGTAGACAGAGAAAAGGAGGAGTTCTCAAGCCAGTTATCAAGCTCTGTAGTGGTCAGGTAACAAAGGAAGGAAGAGTCAGAAAAGGACACTTGGAAGGAGGGGCCCGTGAGAGAGGAGAACCAGGGGAGTTTGGTGACTGGGAAGCCCTGCAAAAGAAACATTTCAAAGAAGAGGGGATGACTAGCCATGTCAATGCTGCTAAAAGGTCACGTAAGATGAGGACAGAGAACTGACAAGAAAATTAGCAAGAAGGAGATGTTGGTGACCTTGCCAGGCAGTTTTAGTGGAGTGGTGGAGGAAAAAAAATCTGAGGAGAGAACGTAAAGTAAACGAGAACAGAAAATGCAAACCACTCTTCTTAGGATATTTGTAATGAGGTAGAATTAGAAAACAGAGTGGTATTTTGGGGAGGGAGGTGGTACACATTTGGACATGGAAGGGCTGACGATAATGATCAAAATGAGGGAAAATGTTATGACTAGTAAGAAGAGCACAGGGAGTAGGATTCAGAGTTCAGTGGGGACATTGGACCAAGATAGGAACTTGGACATTTCCCCCATTTTTAAAAAAAAGATTGTATTTATTTATTTAACAGAGAGATCACCAGTAGGCAGAGAGGCAGGCAGGGGGCGGGGAAGCAGGCTCCCCATTGAGCAGAGAGCCCCATGTGGGGCTTGATCCCAGGACCCTGAAATCATGACCCGAGCCAAAGGCAGAGGATTAACCCACTGAGCCACCCAGGTGCCCCCCTTTCCCCCATTTAATGGAAGACACAGATGAAAGGACAGAGATGCCAAATCCATAGATTTGGCAGTAGAAAAAATGGGGAAGTTCTTAGTGTCATTTTCTTAATGAAACAAGAGGCAAGGTGAGAGTTAGGATAGAGGAGGAGGTGCCTGACTTTGAGGAGAAGGTGAAGGGTAGGAGAGAGAACCAAGTGAAGGAACTCATTAGCCATGTATGCTTGGGTTGCTGGTGGCATCCTGTGGTGAGGTCCACGTGACACTCATGGTTGTAAATTTGAAGTGAGATCCATCATCCTGGTTATGTTGTTTCTTTTAAGCACATTCTGCTGCTCACCTTTCAGGGAAGAATTTTTTTTTTTTTTAAGACAGAGAGGTAATGTAACATGCACATGAGTGGGGGTTGTGCAGAGGGAGAGGGAGAGAATCTTAAGCAAGCTCCATGCTCAGCATAGAGCCTGACTCAGGGCTCAGTCTCATAACCCTGAGATCATGACCTGAGGTGAAACTGAGAGTCAGATGCTTAACTGAGTGAGCCCCCCAGGTGCCCCATGGTAAGGATTTTTTTTTTTTTTAAGATCTAGATTTAAGCATTGTTAGGGTTTTGACAAGGACAATGGAAGGTAAAAGGGTAAGGGTAAGGAAAGGTAAGAGGCTGAGGGTGTGCACAAGAGACACATTTTGTTATAAACCCTGGAATCAAAAATGAGTAAGGAGGGGAGTGAAACCTGGGGCAGATGATAGAGAAGGAGCCCAGAAAGGGGTTGAAGATTCAGGGAAGCTGGAATACTAGAAAGAGTGAGGTGGGAACGTGGAAGCTTAAAACAAGGGGATGCTTCAAATAGAGGGTATTAGAAGTGATGAGGTTGCTGGAAATGACAAGGTCTAGGGTACAACTGTGACCTAAGAGGGATAGAGAAAAAAAGCATTAGAAGTGAATAGGTCAAGCGACTAAGAGGCCAGAGTGTTAGATGGATTGTCTGTGTGGATATTGAAGTCATTGAGAATAATGACAGGGAGTGATAGAGACAAAGACAGTTGAGCCAGGCATGAAAAAATTCAGTGAATCCGTAGATGTGCTGTGCAAGGTGATCAGTGACTGCAGTAAGGAGGGGTGTTGGGCGGGAACCAGGCAGTGGCATGTTCCTCAAAGGAGGTTTTGTGGTTTTTTTTTAAGATTTTATTATTTATTTATTTATTTGACAGACAGAGATCACAGGTAGGCAGAGAGGCAGGCAGAGAGAGAGGGGAAGCAGGCTCCCTGCTGAGCAGAGAGCCCGACGTGGGGCTCCATCCCAGGACCCTAAGATCATGACCCGAGCGGAAGGCAGAGGCCTAACCCACTGAGCCACCCAGGTGCCCCTCAAAGAAGGTTTTGAAGAAGAAAATAAAATTAGCCCGGAAGTAGCAAAATGAGGGGCTGTGAAGATACCCACCAACTTCCTGGCTCTATGGTACATGGGATGTGGGAGGGAAAAAGGTCACCCCTTCAGGGGACAACTAGGGAAGTAGTGACTTCCAGAGAAGACTGATGTAAAATGGTAAAACATTTACCCGAGAGCTTCAAATGTTAGGGGATTTGGGTGGTAACAGACCATGAGTTACAGAGATCATGGTGTAAGAACTTGGGGGATTTAAGGATTGGTGGAAGATTGGGTCAGACTAGATTAGAACTGGACAGCCATGGAGGGCAAGCATCTGGGGATGTAGGGATGATTTGGGGTCTTGGATTTAAAGTTAAACTGAGGTAAACTGGGATATAAAAAATGATGGTATTGAACCTTTTGGTCTTTATAAGGCAAAGTTCTGAATTATTCCTCGTTCTTGAGATATCTCTTAGGCAAGGTGGTGGTGGTTAAGAAGTGATGGGTGATCAGACCAAGAGACCAGGGAACCCTGCAGGCCTGCCCTAATCTTTCTGTGGGTAGCATTACAACTCTTAAGGGGGAACAGTGGAGGCGTATGGGATGGGGGAAAAGAAGGAAGTTGAGGACATTGGAAATTATAGCCATTGTACATTTGATAAAGCTGATAATCCTTGAGATTCGGGGAGATGGGGTCTCCAAGATGGCAGAAAATGGATTCAGCTTTAGTTGGTGGGAGATTTTGAGCACAGGATTATGAGGAAGGTTGACTTCCATCCATCAGATAGTGAGATAACCACAGTCCCTGGTACTTAGTAAGTGAATAGGGTTGGCTCCCTCCCTCTCCGCTACGTTCTGTGACCTCCAATTCCTCTGCAGATGCATCCAAGTGGACCCCACAGGGGTAATGGCAGTGTAGCTATGGATCAGTATAGATCCATCTCCAGGTGTTAGAACAACTTAAAACACATGCACTGCTGCAGATGGCTAGAGGCAGAAGTGGGCATTGAGTTAGAAGAAAAGGAATCTGTAATGCGCAGTTTTATAGAAATGTGGCTCAAACATTTCAAGGCAGTTTCAAAAGCTCATGATGTTGAGCCCAGCTATTGGGAGACTCTAATGGGAAAACCTTTAGTATATTAGGGACATTATTGTAAGTGCATGAAATTTAGCCAGAACATATACAATCAATATCTTGATCTTGGTCTTCATTGGCAACCAACGGTAGAAATAGCTGTCAGAATTATATTTGAGTTTGTTTTGATCGCTTCAACTATAAAGTTTTAGATGGTTATATCAGTACCTTAACTACATCAATTAAATGAGACAAATATTATATAGCTGATACTTGGCTCTTGGAAATATTAGATGCAAAACAGTTATAGAATAAAAAGTAAGCCTTTTGAGGAGTTCTTTATCACTTTATTTTTTTCATGTCCAATGCACTCCAGTGTTTGTTGAATTCAGAGTTTTAAAATTTCTGGGAATTTTGAAGTCACTAGGAATAGAAATTTGTCCTCATATGTTTATTCGATTTGTTTTCTGGGGTAGAAAACACAGGACCTCACACATAACACTTGGTAAACATTATTTTATTATTACTGTTATCACTATAAAAGTTTGGTGCCCTTTTCTTAAATTTACCTTGTCAACCTAGGAAAATAAAACACTTTATGTATTTTTTTGCTTTCCTGAAAAGTAATCACATTTGACATATTTAAAACCATGGTCTTGTCACATAATAATTGATCCCACATTTGCTAACTGAATTTATCTTTAAATATTTTAAACTTTGTTGTGAATAGAACTGCCTGAGTTTAGGTGTTTTGTTTTGTTTTTTCCTCCCCCTCCCCTCCTTTTGTGAGAAGCAGGCAAACTCAAAAACAAAACAAGCCATCAACATTAGGGTGGAACAAAGAGTTCTTACATCAAGCAGATTCAAAAAGCATTCATTTTCCAAAAAAGAATGAGAAAGAAAAGGAGGGAAAGGGATCCCCTTATCTAGTTTAATGGAAGATCCCAGGACTAAGGGGAGGAGGGGCCAAGTTCAAACTTGGAGACAACTCTGAAGCCTGTGCAGTTGCCCCTTGCCTCTGTCTTGAGCCTCTTGAGCCTGCAGCAACTTGGTTCTAATCTCTCCAAGCACAAAGGAGAGCGACCACAAGTGGCCACTTGGCCTGTGGTCCTTGGAGCAGCGGGCAGACAATGGGCTCTCTGCCACCCTCCAGAGCTGAAGGGGGCAGGAAGTTGACAGCCGTAAAGGAACCTAGTTCCACTTCCTTCAGATCCTGGGACTGAAGTGGTCTCCTGGAGGCAAGGCTGTATTTCATTCTGGCCTACAAGTTTATTATTCTGTTTGTCCTCGGCATTTAGGATAGTTAATGAGTTTTTTGCCCTTCCTGACTTTCTGCCCTCACCATCCCCTCACACTGTAACACCCAGCAGTCTGTCCTCTCTGCCCACCACGGATCAATAAACTCAACAGCCTCTTCTCCCTTCTTACCCTGTGCAGCTTGGTAATGAAGCTTACCCAGAAGCCGCTGGCTCTCCCTGAGCTCTCTGTTTTCTCAGAGCTCTCTCCTACTCTGGCCCTGGAGATTCTGTCCTCCTCTTCTGCTGTCTTTTGTGTTAACTGACTCTTCTTTCCTCTTCCTCCTACAGAACGAAGCTCTGCCCCCAAAGACCTGTCCTTGGCCCCTTCCTCCTTGCTCTCCGGTTTCATCCCGGACACCCCCCATCTCGTGTTTATTTCCGTGTGCATTATCCGATCTCCATTCTGCATCTCCAGATCATGTTTATTTGAAACTTCACCTTTCTAAACATTTCACCTGCATGAGTATCAGGACCTTAAATTCACTGGATATAAAGGTGGAAGTCAGCAGCCTGTCCTGAACATGCCCCTCCTGGTAAATGCCTTATTCCTCAGAAAGGTTCCATTGAGGTTTTTTGTCACTCAAAACAAAACAAAACAAAACAAAACAAAACAAAAACCTCCTTTGACTTCCTGTTCTCCCTCATCCCACATCCAGTTTGTTGCCAAATCTGTCTCTGTTTGAAGTAGCTCTCTCATTCGTCTTCCCCTTTTCCATGCCCTTTTGCCGTTTCCTCCTAGTTTGGGGCCCTTGTTACCCTGGAAAATCAAAATTGCCTTTTGACTGTACCCCCCCCAACATACATTCACCTTCATTATCGCTTTATGTACTCATCCTGTACCCCACCATCTGATTAATATTCCTAAAATAAGACCATATTAGGACATCAAGAGACACCATATGCATAGCCCTTCCTCCCCTAAAAGTATTTGGCAAATAAATATAGAGGGAGGGAGAGATGGATGGATGGAAAGAAGGAAGAAAGAAAGGAAAGGAAGGAAAGATGGAAGGAAAAAGGGAATGGAGGAAGAGAGGAAGGAACTACAAGACAGCAGCCATAGATTTATTTCTAAGTTTGTTGTTAATTTGGCCTTGGGAAAAACCACTGACCCTTCCTATAGCTCAGTTTCCCTCTTGGAAATTGTGAAAACCCTTGTCACCAATCTTGTTGTATAGAATATACTCTTCATTGACTACCACAAGTGTTCCATGAGCCCTCATGGAAAGAGATCCCTACACATTTATTAATACCATTGCCTCTTCACCTTTGTTGGTGGTTTTGATTAGTCCCAAGCCAAATTAAGTATTTGCTGGTCTTATGGTTTTTTTCCATCCTGTAGGGTGAACACTCTTTAACACCAGCAAAATAGTCCATTTCTCCTCCTAACCAGATAAAAGTTTTGAGAGAACTTCAAAGAAGGTTTATTCAGTAAATGTAGTGGAAAGAAGCAAAAAGAAAATTAGTTTAAGTTTTTCTCTAGGGTAGTAGTTTAACCAGAGGCCTTTGTGATTTTAGATACTCCAGAGCATTTTCAGCCAGTGAGATTGGCAAGCCAAATTTCCTGGTCCATCCTTCTGGGAAGAAAGGGCAGCTTATGGCTTCATGTTAATCTAAGTGATTTCATTGCTCATGAACAAGTTTGGGTTCCTTCCTATCCCTCAACAGCAGATAGAGTTGGTTATATGATTTCTTTCTTCCCATGTATAATTCCCATATAAAATCCCCATCTCCTGAAGATGACTTCCTATTTATTTAACTGCTCCAATTTTCCCCAAATTCCATTTGTATCATCTGACTTCATTATGTAGCCAACTTTTTCAGGATACTGAAAATATCTCCCAGCCAGCCCTTCCTTGGGAAGGAAACTTTGGGAAGGAGAATCAATTACACATTTTTTACTGCTTGGGCTCTTTAAAATGCATCTTGTCTACTTACCCTCAGACAGATTTGAATGTGGGTAGGGGAATAGCAGAAGATATCATTGCTTACTTCTGCTTTGCTTTTTCTTCTAATGTATGATGCAGTACTTTTACCTACTGACTAACCATCTCTACTCCCGTGTAACCCTGGTTTGTCTTTTCCAGACCAAGGGTGACACTGCTGAGATTAAGTTGTGGCGGTCTTTTCTCAACTCTCAGATACAAGTTATTGAATAGAAATGTCAAGACTTAAAATCTCCTCCATCCCCATAGCATTCTTAAATTTTGACATCTTGTCTACACTAGCCTTAAGTGTCAAATAACTGGAAATATAGCAAAAATTGCCTATTATTCTAATATACTATATTCACAGTCCATGTTCTTCCACATAAAATGCCAACACTTCTAGGTGTTCTCTCCATTGAAATAAGTCAGAGGATTACTCCTCTTAACTACTCTCATGGGTAGATCATGACACTCATGAGATCCAAGTTGTAGAAACACCCTCTGTATAGACCAGTTAGCATGGTTTTATTCTGAGGCATCAGAAGAACAAAGGACTCCAAGCAAAAGGCCAAGGATGATTCAACCAAAGTAGTGCTCTCATCACACCAGGGGATGCTGAACACATTTTTTTTTTAAGAATTTATTTATCTATTTGACACACAGATTGAGATCACAAGTAGGCAGAAAGGCAGGCAGAGAGATAGGAGGAAGCAGGCTCCCTGCTGAGCAGAGAGCCTGACATGGGGCTTGATCCCAGGACCCTGGGATCATGACCTGAGCCAAACGCAGAGGCTCTAACCCACTAAGCCACCCAGGAGCCCCAACGCCAAACACATTCTTTGTAATTTTCTCTCTTGTACATTTTCTGCTCTTGGAATGCCCTTTCTACAAATGCTGCCTATATCTTTCCCATCAAAGATAACTGAAATAATCTGTAATCAGCAAGAAAAACAGAAATATAGGAATTCATCAGAATAAGACCAAAGTGAAGAGAAAGAAAGAAATGCAAAAGAGTATGGGTTTGATGCCACTCTTCCTTTCAGAAGAAACATAGCCAGACAATGGGGAAAACCATGGTGCCTTAAGCCTATTTATTGTCTTGGCATCTTTCTCTCCATTATCTCCCTCTCCTTCATCAAATCACAATGACCCATCTTCCCCAACACCGACATGTCCTCACCACCCCTTTATTCAATGGTCATATTATCTAAACATATCCACATCTACCTATGGACTGGTAAGCTCTTTCCCACACAAGCTTGCTCTCAAAATTCAGCCAGGCCAATTGTATCTTAAATAACAATTGGGGCCCTTTCTGACTACAAAAGCCTGATATTTGTATCTATCCCATTCCGCGTGTGATACTTAACGTAATAGACTATCTCCCAACACGTGTATGTATTGCTTGCCTCCAATTTGCTTTGCCGGCTCTACTCTTCACCACACCTGCAATCAATCCCCCTTTTAATATCGATATTAACCAGAGTCTGAATGACAACACCCTAATAACCCTATCACTTAACCTGCCCGGGCTAATTTTGAAATCCACTTCACTGGCTGCTTCCTCTTTGCTTTTCTCCTTCCTTCCCAGTCATTAGTGGCTCCCTCGGCCACCTGGGCTGTTTCTCTTGCCCATCAGTAGGTGGCTCAAGACTCTCCTTTCTCTTTCCCCCCTTCCTGCCCCAAGTGTGCGGCTCTTAGAACGGCGCTTAGGATGACCCTACTTGATCCCTGTTACATTCCTCCAGGCTTGTCAAAGGTTTGCATTGTGTCCCTGAGTAGCTGGGGCATGCCATGAAGAGCGAGCACGGCCCAGCCCTAATCATGACAACCTCCGCCCCAGTGAAAGATGAATAATAACAACTGCTCTAGCCAGTCCCAGAAGAGCCTACTGAGGACGTTTGTTTTGGAATAATGAATATGGAAATTTGGAATCCATAATAAACTGCAAGCAGTCTTTCAACTCACTCGTGCCGAAAATTCACACTCGCCTTTCCCATAACTTGTCACTTGTGTTTTTTATTGTTCGATATGTAAACAAGGCCGGGAAAGCCTTTGTTCCTTGGTGCCTACTTAGATTTGCCCATTAATCCCAATCCCCCTCCCTTTCCCACCAATGCATGCAGGATTACACAAAGCAAAAGTCATTAATTTTTATCTCTGACTATCTGTAGGGTTTTTAATGTGGCCTGGCTTGCTTATGCACCACCAATTACATGTCATAAGTGCTTGTAGATGCTGGAGCAGTATCATGGGCTGATGAATCACTGCCTCCTCTCCTGATTAGTATGCAAGGGGCCGTGTTCCTCTTTGAGCAGCTGGCATGCCAATGAGGATCTGGCTCCGCCGGTCAAGGCATCTGGACATGAATTCAATATGGATTGCTTTAATTAAATGGCTAAGTGCGCAAGACGCTAAGAAACAACTCCATCATTGAGTGAAACTCAAAAATATAGTCGACACAAGCGAGAGGGTGGAAAAGGTAGGAAGGTATTCCATCATCACTGCCTACTCTACCTAAAATCCTTGAAAAGCCCCTCCCTGAACCCCCCCCATACCATGTGAAGCACAACCACTTGCTAAAAGCATGATTAATTGTGGAATCCCTGGTGAAACACCGGAGGTGAATCTAGTTCATCACCCTTAAATTTAGAAATCAAAACAGCAGAGCAAAACCTACTCTTCTGCCCTTTGAAAAGATTTTATTTTAACTATACACTTGATTGCAAACTACCGATGCAGTGGATTTCAAGAAGGAAGGATGCCAGGATAAGTGGGTAGTAAAGTCTGAATGTACCTGTTACCAGCAGTCTTGAAGGAAAAGAACAAGCTAATGCAGCTTGGCAAATATCAGGAGGCCAGAGTGGTCCGTCAGTGTGCTAATTGGCTGACGAGGAGAAGGGAAAAGCAGCATGGATTCACACTGTCCACTTGGGATGGGCTTTGCATAGATCAGAAAGATGAAGTATCTGCCAGCTCATGTTTGCTTTCAGCCTACCTTTTATTAGTCTATTTCCATAAGGAAACAAATGGAATATTTTCATAACGAATAGCTGTTGTAGCAGTAACCCCAGTTTTATTCTTCTGAGCACTTATCTTTAATTCTGTTGCAAGTTTCCTCTTATTTTTACCTTCATTGTATTCAGTTTGGTTTGAGTGTATATTTCACTGGTAGGCAGAATAGAATAATGGCTGAGAGTAAGGGCTTAAGATTCAGATGCATCTGGACTCTTATCCCAGCTTCATTCATTTCCAAATATGTGGTTCTAGGCAAGTTATGGGACATCTCTGACTCTCCTTTTCTCTATCCCTAACCAGGATAAGAATAATACCTACCTCACCGACATTTTGTGAAGATTGATTAGTCCACATCAAATCTGTAACACACACTGGAGACTCTCAAAAATGATGGCTACTATTAATGCTTGTAGAACGTGTTCTTGTCAAGTGTTGATGTTTTACTGACCACATACAGGGAATACCTGCTTCCTGTAATTGACTAGATTTACCTACATATAGCAGCAAGGATTTTAAAAAGACCTTTAAAATATATTGCTATGCAACCACTACCTGTCCTGTTTCTACTTCTTCTCTACTCCCCATCAAAGATCTGGTACCTTCAATAATAACATGCACTACAGATGGATCTGGGGCTCTATTTTCTTTTTTAAATAATTTATTAAGATACCATTGTTAAAAAGACCCTGAGGCACTCTGCTTTAAAAGGGGGACAGGAGTGATTTTAAAATGATAAAGCATTCTTGCTGGTGTTCCTCCCTTATTCTAAAGGTTGATAAACAGGAAAGGAAGTTCAGTGCTAGTATCTATGCTTTCTCTGTTCTTGCATAGTTCATTCCCAGATTTTATAAATCCATGGAGGATCAGGACAGTCGACATCAGCAAGACAATCAGGGTCTGAAGAGCCCCCCCGCCTCCAGGGGCATGTCAGAAAGCAAACTGTCCATGGTGCACAAAATTAACTTAAAGCACACGTGGACAGTACGTGAGATTGCAAATAGTAATCAGTCACAAGGAGTCCATTTCAGCACAGCTCAACATTTGACACAGCAGCCTACCAGATCTAAGCTTGACATAAAGGCAGTATTCTTGAATAATGAGGCAAGACACTCTTTGGGGCCTTTAGAAGATAAAAGTCCAATATGGGTTCTCCTTGGAGCACCATTCATTCACCTGTCAGGTGCTACCTTTGGAAGGAAGCATGTTAGTAAATATGGCTATCATTGGAGAAGGGACCAATGGCATGATCTAACTATGTGTCTTCAATGTTCTAGAAATAGTGCACCCAGGTCTCCTTCTGGAGAAGTTGGAGGAGAAGATAGAAGAAGGTTGTTTGGTTGAAAACTGACTCTGAGGCATGGGAAGGGGCTCATATCTGGTCTCATGGAGTAATTGAGACATTGAGCAGCAGTCACTACAGTGGTAGGTAGGACATAGGAGTAGAAAAGAGTCTACTCAGGACTTTAAGTCAGCTTATATGCCATAAATTGCTTCTCCTTGTTCCAAGTAGATAAGAGTAATGTAGGGCAACCATAGAACTCAAGAACAAGTAACCCAAAAGTCCTATCAGAAAACTACTGTGCTGGGGCACCTGGGTGGCTCAGTGGGTTAAGCCATTGCCTTCGGCTCGGGTCATGATCTCAGGGTCCTGGGATTGAGTCCCTCATTGGGCTCTCTGCTCAGCGGGGAGCCTGCTTCCCTCTCTCTCTCTTTCTGCCTACTTGTGATCTCTCTCTGTCGAGTAAATAAATAAAGTCTTAAAAAAAAAGAAAGAAAGAAAAGAAAACTACTGTGCTAACAAATGAAAACCAAAAATAATTTGAACATTAAGACATATAACCATTTGTCCAGGCTTCTTTCTAGCCAAATGTTCTGTTTTATGTTATTTAGACAATGCCTTTCAAAGAGCCCTTGTGGGATATGGTTTTCTCAGGAGTGAGACTTCTTTCCCTGCAAACACATTAAGCCCCATTGAAGTTCTTTAAAACCACGAATACATGTTGAAAACCCTCTAAGGTGTCAAACAGGAAGTTCTGTGAGTTTGACAAAGGGATCAATTGCATTGTCTCCAAGGTAGGTTGGTGTAAGTTGTTTTAACAGGTTAATTAATATGGTAAAGATACAAATGAAGACTGTAGCACCTTCAGTTTTTTAAAGAACTTTATAATCTCAATTATATAATTAAGAGTGGTTAGTATATTCAGAGTTGCATAATCATCCGCACATTCTAAGTTAAGAATATTTTCATTACCCCCAAATGAAACCCCATACCCATTTGCAGTTACTCCCCTTTCTTTCTTCCCTCCAACCCTTGGAACCACTAGTCTACTTCCTGTCTCTATAGATTTAACTATTCTGGACATCACTTATGAATGGACTCCTACAATATGTGGTCTTTCACAATTGGCTTCTTTCACTTAGCATAGTGTTTTCAAGGTTCATGCACATTTAAGATGTATCAGCACTTCATTTCTTTATAGCTTCACTTTTAAAACTTACATGCACACACTATCCATTGCAGAGAGAGCTGGAATGTCAGCTCAGAATAGATGTGTTAACTTGCTGATTGTTGGACATTAGCCTGTTATTAAACTTAAGATATACGATTCAGTTTCTTCTGGTCTGTCATGTAGATTCCTTCCACGGTCCCAAAAATCTTGAATGGCCCCTGCATATAATAGGAATACAGAATAGTATTATTCTTTATGATTTATCTATGTTAGGAAATACAAAGTGTCGTTGAAAAAATCTATTATAAAAATCATATTGGCTAATCCCAATATTCTGGATTTGTGAACTTTCACGGAAAATTACTTGGAGAAAAAATAAGCACACATTATATAAATACAATGAGACTTTACAGAGGAGGTAGATAGGAAACAGGAAGAACTCTGAGTCATGAGGGAGGTGATCTGCACCACTACTGCTCCCACCACTGCAGACCTTGAGATCATGGACATGTCACTTAGCCTCTTAGCTGCTATGTCCCCATCTGTAAAATGACTGTGCCTCTCCCAGGCTTCAAAACTTCACTGGCATTCCCACTGCTTGATACTCAAATGCCAACTTCTTAGCATAATCATCTGAGTCTCTCTTGATATGATGTGGTCTCAGCACACTTGTCTAGCACCATCTCTCCTTTCCTCACAGATTTGGGCCACATTCCCTAATAATGGCATATGTGCACTTCTTAATATCCTGCTGCCTCCACCTGGCATGCCCTCCTGCCTTCCCCTTCCTGGAAACTCCCCTCCCAGCCTCCCAGACCCTATGTCCCACTCCCCTATCGGAAGTCGTCTCTAAATTCCACAAAATTATCAGACTCACCCCTAGTTCCAAGACACTTTGTTCATACTTCAGTCAGTCATTATCCCATTGTGCCATAATTATTTGTTTCCACATCTGCCCCAGCACTTCCCAAATCTTAGTCATTCTTTGTAGACGGTATCTCTAAGCACCCAAACCCTGTCACCGTGTCTGAGCTATAGTAGATTTCTATAAATGTTTGTTAAATTTATAAATCAATGAATTTGAGAAAAGTGACTTTAAGTTAACCATCCGCTTCTCTCCATCTTCATGTCACCATCCTAAACTACACTCCCATAATGCCTTTTGCGTAGATGACTCCAGACTACCCTCTTCCTCTTCCTTCCTATAATCCATCCTCTACCCAGAAGTCCGAGAGGTTGTGAAAGAGTCAAATGCAACCTTATATACATGGAGGAGATTTGTTAATCCTAAAAGCATTATACATATATAAGATTTTTAATTGTTTAATTTTATGCCTGTCCAATTTTGATTTTTAGAATAAAAATGATCCAGGGTCAATGTTGCTTTCTCGAAGATAATTGGAAGCACTCTTAGCTCTCACAGAACTGGGACTGAGAACCACAGGATGTATGATTGTTTTCTTAAGCCTGTGCTCCATATCCAGAGCCTGTCAACTCTAACATCACCCTTTCAGTCTTCATGAGTGTCCACTCCAGAAATTCTGTAGGTCCTGACAGTGGCTCTGAAATCACAGAGTTCAGGAGAAGCCTCATCTGTTTCTGTACCTCCTACCGGTAGCCTTTCTTACTGTGTGTAATGTTAAGCATAGTGGCTAATGTCACACCCATCCTAAATCAGTAGGACACTTTCCTTCTGCCCACTTTTGTCCCTGCATTCTCTTCTCTCTCTTTATACATTCTGCTATGCTCCTCAATCTACTTTCCTTATTCAGTTTTATTTTTGGAAACCACTCTATAACTTCTTGCACAGTGTTCTTTCCATTAAATTGACCTTATTCTTTCTTCTGCCAGAAATTCTGGCATTTTCTCATGATAAACACTATAAATAGAAATATGAAATTGCCAGTACACTGTGATTCCAACCTTTATTGCCACCCCAAAAAAGAAGCTACTGAATCAAAATGCCCAAATCCATCTGCTTCTCTCCATCCTGGATTAAGGTGCCATTGTATCTTGTGCCTGCATTAGGCAAAAGTCTCCCTGTTTCCATTCTTCCCCACTGTGGATCATTCTCCATACAGAATTCTGAAAACAAAACTCTTCTTAAAACTAAAATAAAACTGAATCAGATATATCACCTCCTTGCTTAAAATTCCACAGAGTTTCCCCAGAGCCTATAAAATTGAGTTCAGACTCCCTAACCCAGACTATGCCCTCTATATGATCTGGCCTTGACCTTCACTTTGCCTTTTTATCTCTTCCCTTGCCACAAGCAAACCCAGTACTTTGTACTCTCTGTGCCTTCAGCCTAGAATGTTCTTCTTTCATTCTCTCCCATAACTAGCTCCTGCTTGCCATTCTGTTCTCAAATTATATGCCATCTCCTCAGAGAGCCTGTTTCTGCCATCCAACCTAAAGTATCCCACTATATTAATCAGGCTGAGGGATGTTGTGCTGTGGTAGCAAGCTTTCTAAGAGAGAGAGAGAGAAAAAGAAGATTTGTCTCCTGTATTATTTTTCTAGAGCTGTCAAAACAAAATACCCCAATCTGGATAGCTTAAACAACAGAACTTTCTTTTCTCATAGTTCTAGAGGCTAGAAGTCAAAGATTAAGGTGTCAGTAGGTTTGGCTTCTCTTAAGCCCTCTCTCTTTGATTTGCAGATGTCTTTTCACTGTGTCCTCACTTGGTCTTTCCGTTGCACACACATATCCCTGATGTCTATTTGTATGTCCAAGTCCCCTTTTCTTATAAGGACACCTGTCAAATTGGATTAGGGCCCACCCTCCTGGCCTCATTTTGTTAATTACCTTTTCAGTGGCCCTATCTCCAAATATAGTCAAATTCTGAGGTCCTGGGTTTAGGGGCTCAACACAAGAATTTCAACAGCATTATTCAGCTCATATCAACTCCTTCACTCAAAGTCTGCTGAGGGTCCAAGTAACTCACCAGCGCTGTTGACCTCCATTCTTAGAAATCCATGCACCTACCATTTCAACACAAGGCCTCTTCCATGAAGGACACAGTAGGGTTAAAAAGTTCTAGCGTATTGGGACAGCTGGGTGGTTTAGTCAGTTAAGTGTCCAGCTCTTGAATTTGTCTCAGGCCATGATCTCAGGGTAATGAGATCTAGTCCCACATCTGGTTCTGCACTCAGTGAGGAGTCTTCTTCTCTCCCTCTCCTTCTGCCCTTACCCCCATTCATGTGGGCTCTCTCTCTCTTTCTCTCTCTCTCTCTCAAATGAATAAGTAAATCTTAAAAAAAAAAAAAAGTTCTGGAGTATCGCACACTGAAAATTAAGTAATCCAGCCAAGGAGTGATATGAGTCACACCTATTCCCATTTCATTGGCCACATCATATCACATGGTCGTGCCTTACTTCAAGGCAGGGGGAATGTACCCATCTTTAAGTGCCCAGAAAAAGAGAATGGATATTCTTGAATGGTAGTAATGCCTACCACACTGAAAGATTAATCCTACAACCTACAGCAGAAAACAGAAACTGTCAACTTGTCCATGATGATTAAAAAATGGGCTGAGCCTTTTGCGCTCCAAGAATGACACTCATGTTTCAGGAAAAACCAATCTAATAATATAAAGTTGTGATTTCTCTGCAAATTTCAGAACCCTCCAACTCAATTGCTGCCGTGCAGATGAGTCCCCTCCTGTCAACCCAGTCCATTAGGTCTAGTCTAGCTACATTTGACTGCCTACATGATCCAGATGTTCTTGTCAGCCACTCTAGTCCCTTTTCACTCATCTCAGAGATGCTCCCATCCATTGAACTTTCTCCTGGGCCAATATCAACCTGAACCACTCTAGCATATACTCGGACCCAAGCCATAGACCCTTCCTGAGGTAAGTCATCAAGGCAAGTGGATATGGCCTATGATGGAGAGATGCTGTGATACTCCATGATAACTCAAGGAGCCTTTATAGCTCATGAACAGATCTTGAATTCACTAGTTTCATCTTCTTAGCCCCAAGCCAGCTCCTCCCTGCTGTCTGCTGATACCAAGGAGCATTGCCCTGCTTATCCACCCCCTCCACACTCACCTTCTCCACACTCTTCATTTCCCAGCTTAGAGCTCCTCTGTCCCTTCTGTATGCTTCTTCCTCTTCTCCCCTAACCTGCCAAAATCTGCATTCAATTTTGCCTTTCACTCAAATTACCAACCTGTATCCTCTTTCATTTCTTAGTCAAACTTTCTGAGCAGGTGACCCAAAATCACTGCTTCCTGTTCTTTATTTTCCTGTTACTGTTTTACCTTCCACACTCCTATTCTGCTGGAAGATAGCCAGGGCCTCCTTCTTCCTCACTTCCTGCAAATCCACCTCCTCCTTGCCTTTGGGAATCCCACATTTTGCTGATTCATCTCCTACCTCTCTGACCATCCTTTTCTGCTGGCTGCTCTGGAATGACACTGGCCACTCTAAGCAGATGGCTCTCCTTCCGTCCCTCAAACCACAATGTTGCTTTTTCCCCTCTACATCTTCACCCTGTTTCCTTCAACCAAGAATGGCTTCTCCACTTCTTTTAGGCTTCTTTTACTCCTTTCAGGTCTCACAGGCACTATGAAAAGCCATCTTTACTCCCAGCCACTATGATCACTCCTTTTCTGAACCTAGAACATCTCAACTAGAGGTTGACTATCTCTTTTGGTAAAAGACTAGATATTTTAGATGGACCATATAGTGTCTCTAGAAACTCTTTGTCTCTGCCACCATAGGAGAAAACATCCATAGACAAAATGTAAATGAAAGGGCATGACTGTGTTCCAATAAAAGTTTATTTACAAACCCAGGTAGCAGTCCAGTTTGGACCCACAGGTAGTAATCTACCAACCCCTGATCAAGCTTTAATTTTTAGCCTTAATTTTTTGAAATAGCATGTTACTCTGCACATATGAGCACCTTGTTTTCCAACTAAATTATGAAGTAGGTAGAAACTCTACTTCATCTTAAAAGCATGTTGATATACACTTAGCAAGACTCTATAAGCATTTGTAGGTACTTGGTAAAGGGAGTGAATGAGTTTGGAGGCAGGCCTTAGAATGATCGAGACAACTGGATGCTACGTGGTTGGAGCACCCAGAAGAGCTCCCAGAACACATCAGGAGTTCAGTATTTTCTGTTGCAGTTCTTCCTAAAAAACACTTCCCAGATCAAGGCCTGTTGAAGAAGATTGGAAACCCAGAGCAAATCTGCCTACAAAACCGGAAACCATGTTGACAGTCCCGGGTTCACTAGGCAGCTGCAGGGAGACATTCCTTTCGAAATTTCCTCCTCACATTTCAGCATCTTCCTGTCACCATTCTGCCTGATGGAACCGTACATCAAGACACACTGCATAACCTTATTATTCTGTTATGGCACATTTAAATGGGGAAGTTTCTTTAAACCTAGCTGCCTTGCCATTAAACGTGTGAAAAATGCATCAGAAGCTGCAAAAAACAGTCATGAGGATTCCGATGTCTTCTCCCTTTTCAGTGCTTTCTGACTGATTCTCTTCTGCATCTGGGCTCCCCTTACTCTCCCTTGTCTTAATTATGTGCACCAGACTGGTCCACCAACAGGTCTCAAGGACTCCCTCCCTCTTCGTGCTGGGTGCACACCACTAGCGCGCTGCCTGCTTACTGAGCAGAGGCTGATGTGCCGGCCCCGAGTGAAGGGAAGCAAATGAACTGTGAGGGCTGGACTTTGATGCCTTTTGGTTGGGAAATCACGAGTTTTATTTCCAGCCTCTACCTCTGGGATTTTTATGTGCTTAACGATTTCGTACACTTTGTAGTTATTTTGGTCCTCAGGAGGGAACGTGAGTGTAGCTGTCATGGGAAGTTGATAGACACCAGAAGGTCTCCTTCTTCTTTTTTTGCATACAGTATACCATGCTTATGAGGAGATGCTTCCCCACCATTTTGGGGAGAGGGACAAAGCTGATATTTTGTCAGTAGTCAAAATATAAAACAAAATGAAAGCTGTTTAGCAGAGGAAGGCAATTTGAGCTGTCTGCCAGGCCTGCCTCCCAGGGGGCATGCAGGAAGGAAAGTTCTGGAACAAATATATCCAAGCTGTGTTCTGTACTGGACTCTTCCAAAACAGGTTTTAAAAAAAAAAGAAATTGTTGGCCTGTTGGTTAAGAAAATCCTGCTTTTCTCTGTTGCTAAAGTAGCAATGGGATTAATGCTGCCTGCCACAGCCTGGCTAGGTCAATAGGAAGTAACGACAATTAATAAAATGTGAATGCCCTGGATTGGGCATATCTGTTTACAACTATTACCTCATTTAGTTCTGCCACCCACCTGAGGAGATCAGGTACTCTTATGCTCCCACTTTTCAGATCAAAAAACTGAGGCTTGGAGAGGTCGCCCAGCTAGCCGATGACAGTACATGGCCTTCCCCCCTGAGTTGTCCTGCCTCCCGCACACTGGATTTGTTTATATAGATTTATGGGAAGCCAAAGCTTGTTACAGGACCCTAAGAAATATGAAAGAGTGATGTTCTTCAGCCCGAGACTCAGGAAAACCTAGTGTCTGGAGTGGAGAGGCGGAAATTGGCTTTGCTATCTGTCCTAGTACTCGTCTCTGTCTGCTGGTGTCAGAGCTACATGTCCCCTCTCCTCTGCCAGGCTAAGGGCCCCTGGGGCCCAGGTCCCCTCTGCTGGCCCCTGTACATCCAGAGCATTGGCATAAAGTAGGTGCCCAGTCAGTGGCTGACACGTAGAGTTGAATCCTCTGACTCTAGGACAAGTGTCATTTAAAAAAAAAAAAAAAAAAGTGACGATACCAAGCTCATCTTTCTGCTGCATCGTGTTTCCAGAGTAGGAGAATTTTGTGGCTTGTGAGGCCACAGGCTTTATGGTAATGTGATTTTTAAATAAAGCACGGCCAGCCATAGCCACAGAGAGGTGGGAAGGGAGGCAGAATGAGTGAGGGGAGTGGGAATCTGGGGGTTCGGGCATCTCACAAATGGTTTATGGGATCACTTGGAGCCCACAGTGGGATTATATAGCCCTGTAATTCCTGGCTTTCCTTTCTGTATGCCATAGTAGTGCTTGCTCAACAGCAGACAGAAATCAAGCATGGGTCGGTAGGAAGGATTGTTGGGATAATATCCGCAGAATTATCGCCACCCCTCGACGTCAGCAGGGGAAAAAAATTGTCACCGCATTAAAGGAAATGTGAAACCAGATTTCCAAAGGAAATGCTCCCCACTAACTCCGAAGTGATATGATGTGGATCTGGGGCTGTCAATGGACTTTTATATTCAATAAATAAATGCTGTGTAATTTGCCACCTTCGTCGTTATTAGAGCATTTTATTTAAGTGGCGGGAGCTGAGCTGTTCGTTACAGCGGCAGCTCGTGGGTTTGGTTCAGATCACTGTTGATGTTTTCTGGAGCCAAGGTACTGCAGGTTCATTTGGACTGTGTTTTTTAAATAAGGAGTCATTAGCCCGATGGGCTGATTTGGATGATGAATTCCATATCAAACACGACTCGGTATCTGTCTTCTGAATCTCAGGCCCTCAATTTAGACACAGAGCTGAGGATCTTTCTTTTCAGTTATTGTATCCCTGTGGTTTTTCCCTCTTCCAGACCTCCAACCTTTTCCTCCTCCTTCTTTTCTCCCTCATTTGTACTGGTTGCTAGTCTCTGTCCAGCTCTCTCTGGAGATAAAGACTCGCTTTAGCATACAGCGTGCTCTCCTTAATGCAACCGAGTTCACTCTCATCATTTTAATAGTGGACCTAAGGTATGTTGCCATGTGAACAAGCCATCACGTCACCATAGCAACCAGCCAGATTGCAGCACACCAGTCTAAGGACTGGACCTTTTTCTCCCCCCTCTCTCTCTCTTTCTCTTCCTCGCCTGGGCTCTTTCTTTTGTTAAATTTGCTGAAGTGCTCACAATAGGAAGATTCAGTCTGCTTTTTCAAGCGGGGTTTCGTTTAAACCTGTAAATTGTTGTATAAACAGAAAGGCCAGCATGGCACTAGACTTACTTTCAAAGACGACTTGATGAGGACTTTGAATGGGGACCCCACCCCCACCCTCTGCTATGCCTTGCAGTTTGATCAAAAAAGGGACGATCACACGTATTGGCGGCATTTAGACTTAACCAGCCCCCCGCCCCTGAGTTTCTTCTTAGCTTCCCCCAGCAGGGACTCCGTGACTCTCCCACACAGGCCTGGTGACCATAGCTAAGCCCTCAACTACGCTCGGAAGCCCTTTACAGTTTCTGAGCTCGGTAGGACCCGAATTAGACCCAATTAAAGATGTGGATTCTCCTTCTCCGTTCCCTATTGCCAAGTAACCTGCGCCGGTTCCAATTCCAACCGCGTGGGGAGAGCAGGGATGTTGAAAGGACAAATGATAAAGGGACATGTGTCGTGTCCGCCTGCCCATATTCATCAACGTTGCTTGGCCTCTGATGCTCCTAACCTTCTCGTCTTTGTTCGGGGAAGCATAAAGATTCATTCTCCCAGGGCCTCACATCTTTTCCCATTTTATCCCCCTGCTCTCTTGCGCATGGTGCATCTATTACCTGCTCCGGTCCTCACACATCTCTTCTCTTCCTCCTCCCCCCGCTGCCCTGCAACCGCAACACAGCTCCCCTCCCCTTCCACTCCTCGCCCCTTCTGTGGCATCACTGCTGAGCATGTACTGACAGATGCACCGAGCGGGCCAGGCTGCGTGGGGGCCCGACCGCAGGCTCAGCTGCAGGCAAGCCCTGGCTGGAGGGTGGAGTGAACTGCGCTCCGTGGACAGGAAGGACCAGTGCAGCTTTGTGCATAAAATTACAGCAAACAAGCTTCAAATAACACAGGACACTTTCATAATTGATTTATGCAGGGGCGCTGAAAGTTCTATTACCTTTTGTTTAGCTCAGGGGGCCTGACTCTATGCAATCCATTGCTGAAACTAATTACAAGATATAATTAAACTGTGACACAAAGATATTATACCGTTAGTTTACTAATGACACCGCGAAGCTGTACCACCAGCACAGGACAGTGATTACGCTTCATTTATTATTTATCCTTTTGCTAAATGAGACGCTGACATTTTCAAAAATTACTTTGAGGTTTCTTAATTGTCGGCAGCAGGATGGACTAGAAGGAGATCTCCTTCCTCTTAGTTACTTATCCAAACCTCAGAAGCATTATTAGCCAAAAGAAAAGAGAATAGTGGAGAAAAAAAAAAAAAAAGAAAGAAAGAAAGAAAAGCAAAAACAGTCACCCAATAGTAATAAGTAAAACCTAATTGCATCTTTGGACATTTTTGAGTTTTTACAAACAGCACTCCGTGGTAGACAGGGTTGCTGACCCAGGGTTTAGGGCCACGGGAGAGAAAGCATTATTGTGAGATTCGAGGTGACTCTTATTCTGTCACTCGGACAAGGGCAGGTGGCTCTGGGCATGTATGAGCAGAGGCTGGGCGTGAATGGGCTGGAAGCTGACCTTAAGGCCTTTTCCAGGAGCCTGTTTCAGGAGGCAGAAAGCAGGTAGGGCTGGAATGCTAATATTATTGTTGGGTTTTCCTTGAACAACTTTCTCCTTCTTGATTCCCCCCAGACAGCACACTTCATTAGCAATACTGACATGAAAACTTGTGTATGTGTGGCAAGATAGGTCTGCTGATGGTTGGGACTAGGGCTAAGGTAGTTCTGTTTTGACCTTTTCTGTTACATCTTCTGTGGATGGGGGGGATTTCCTATAAGGACCCACATGCCTCAAATGGATGCTTTTGCTTCACTGAAAAGGTTTCCTGTGTCCTTGTCTTTCATTGTCCATATCACTCTGGCTATTGGCAGAAAGTACCCTGGAGAAGGTTAGGAACAGGAATTCCCTGTGTCAGCTCTAAGGACTGGAATTCTCCTGGCTTATTTATCCACCATCCCTACATCTCCATGCACAGGCCTTGCTTTATTATTCTCTCATTCATCACATTCTCAGAACAATAAAAGATTAATTTACTGGCCACCGTTTGATGAGTTTTTGATGCGGTGAATCTGTGTGCTCACGGGTGTGTCTCCTTACAGCTCTTCTGGGTCAGGCATCCTACAAGGTACCGCTGGCCCCGAATGGCCACTAACCTCTCGGTAACCCCAGTGGTGATGCAATCGCAGCAACCACTGGTCGGCTTGAGACAGGGTTTAATTTCTTCTGAGTGTAATGGCATCCGGCATCTATAATTATGCTATTTTCTCTCCTGTGCTGATTAAATACGATTTACCCAGAGAGCTAAATGATGAATATTTGAGTGGAATGTGTTGAGCCAATAGCTGGTAAAATAGCCACAATAAATAAACCTGGAGGGGGGAAGGGGCTCTGCCAGGTAGCATGGGCAGGTGCAAGTGGAAAGAAAGAAAGCAGGATTAATGCTGAAGCCAGAACAATGCCCACCCCCCACCCCGCCCCAGCTTCTATTGAAAGGAAAAACAACCCTGGAACCTGGAAATCTCACCTTGAGATCTTACTGAACCTCAGCAGCAGTTAAACAATCAGACCCCCTCCCATCAATATCGTGGTTGGGTGTTGTTTCCAGTTCTCCCCCGCCCCACCCCCACCACCCCACCACCCCCAAGAATCCTCCTCATTCCCTAGCATATAGCTGAGAAATGAAATTCAATATCAGCTCTTCCCTGACCCTGGACCTGCTCATCTCACAACTCCTGTGTTTATTAAAAAGAGGCCTGACTTGTCTCAAGGTTCCTCTTTCTGTGTTAGAGATTCTCACAGATTGAGCAAAATGTCTGTGCTCTTCCGATGGAAGGGCCAAGAGCCCGCTACCAAAATCAGTCAGGAAATCCTTGCAAGCCTTTCCCTATTCTTAGCTCAAAACCCAAACAAAGCATCTTCAGCAATTGCACTTCCTTTCCCCACCCAGACCATAATTTCTATATGAGATTATGACTTGGGTGAAGGCCTACGCATTGCGCTCTGGAGGTATGGACGTGGAGGCGCTACAAACTGAACGGTTTGTCAGCAAGAATTTACTGAGGTCACCGAAGTATGAAATCTGGTGAGGGTGGAGAATCTCCAAAGAGTATATGACAGCGTCCTTTCTTTCAAGGCATGCAGTGTGTTCTTTGGTAGAAAAGACCCTACATACATGGTACCATTTGAACACAATACCAAATAGCATCCAGGTTGGAGGGTGGAGATGGCATAGGTCACCTGAGGTCAGAGACAGAACAGGTCATTGTGGGTTGGGGGCAACAAGGGTGACCCAGTGCCCACACAGTGACCCTTGAGGTGGGTGGACAGTGAAGGCCTTAGGGGCAAGGGCATGGGGGGTGGATACAGGGAAGGAGGAATGGGGAGGCTAGGGTTGTAAGAAAGACAGACAGCATGTGTTTGTATAAAAAGCCCAGTGTCCCATTGCCTTTAGATTTTACTGCTTAAGACCCCACACTTTTCCTGCCTATTCAGTTTGGCTTTCCTAAATGGCATTCACTGATGCTCAAGGCTATATTGTTATGGGAAACGGTGCACAACGGAAACTTTCCACTGGGTTGAGAAACCTGCTGTCTCTAATAGAACACCTAGGGTTTGCGTTGGATTAGAAGCTCTTAAATTTGTTTGCCTCTTCATGTCCACTTAGAAGAGGCCAGCCTCTGAGAGCCTCTCACAGTGCACCGGCCAGTGTGGCCCAGCTGTTCATGGCTGCCACTGAGGCTGAACCAGACAGGGGCACCCTGGGCAACAGTGTGGCGTGGTAGATGAGGTTGTGTCTTGCATATCTTTGACTTTCAGGCTTAGCATCTCCTACTTTAGCGGCAACACCTTCCTCCTTGCAACTCCCACAGGGGCTGCAAATGGATTTAAAAGCTTCTCTTACATATAACTGTAAACGGGAAGTGAGCGGGCAATGACATCCTCATAGGGAAATACTCTTTGAGCATATGTTGATGCATACAAAGAAAATATCATTTCCTTAGGCACTTTGCGTTTGTTAGTCATTTTGCTTTCCTTCCTTCTTTTGCTAACCTTGCTTTTTTCTTTCTTCTTTACTGCTGAAGTCTCATATAATAAAACCATTGTATTTCTGTTTGGGTCTGTTTCAATGCCCTTTTTTTTCAATACCTGGTCCCATGGCATGTTTTTGTGTTGCTTTTGTCTGTTTTGTCTTTTTGTTTGGAAATTATGTGAAAGATGAGCCACCAAAAGAGAATACACTTTGGATGGTCCAAAGAGAGACCGGTATTAATGGAAATATGGCAAAAGTGAAATTTAAACTGAGAATATCAAGAGAATTTTTTTTTTCTCTCAGTGAAGGGTTTAGTAAACCCAAAGGTAGAAATGTTATCAGAGGAATTGCTGAAATCAGGGAAGACTCGAAAAGCTTTGGAAAAATAATAGCACGCAAGCTTCTGCTTTTTCATCAGGTAGAAGTCGAGAGGAAATTTCATGTAGTCGGATTATTTTGAACAGTCTGTATTTGGAACATAAATTGTCCAATGAGTGTGGAGGGTAGAGGTAAGAATACAGTTTCCTCTTACTGAGAAGCATAAAGTAGTCAGTGAATTCTTTCTCAGTTGAATCAAATGATAACAGGAGGAAGCTAAGGTATTGGGTCTTACTGCCTTTGATCTGTCAGTTATTGAGAAATGTCCTAAAGTGAGAGAGGCTATCTAGAAGGGGTAAAAATGCCATTTGGTAGAGGGAGGAGCCCAGAGGTGACAGCCTTTCTCCCCAGCCAGCTCTTCCTTTTCCTGCTTCAGGAGTTTACCTCTACTAGTCTCCTAATTTCATGCCACCCAGTCAGGAAAACATGCCGTAACTGAGAGAACAAATAGCTCCAGAGAACTTCACGTAGGAACTCGGACAATATAGCCAGATGGTTAGTTTCCTTGCTGGCTTGGCCATTTGTTAGTCGTGAGCAAGCCATTTGATGTCCAAGTCTCTGTTTTCTCATGTTAAAAATGAAGACAATGATCGTACCTACCTGCACTAGTTAGGGTTCTTTAGAGAAACAGAACCAATGGGGTGTGTGTGTGTGTGTGTATGTGTGTAGAAGGAGGTTTATTATAAGGAACTGGATCACATGATTATAAAAACTGGGTCTAAAATTTACAGTGTGAGCCAATAGGCTTGACACCCAGTAGAACCAAGAGTACAGTTTCAGTCTGAAGGCCAGCAGGTGGATACCCAGAAGAGTCAATGGTGTAGATGAAGTCCAAACACAGTCTGCTTGAGAATTCCCTCTCTCCTAAGGAGGCTAGGTTTTTGGGTTCTAGTCAGGCCTTCAGCTGATTTGGTGAGGCCCACTCATATTATGGAGGGCAATCTGCTTTACTCAGAGTCTACTCATTAAATTTGTTAATCTCACCAAAACCACCCTCCAAGTTGACACATAAAATTAGTGAGCACACTACCTCATTTGGCTGTTGTGTGTCCCTGACACACAGTATGTGCTATATAAGTGTCTGTGCCGTTACTGCTATGACAGTGATGATGATGAGAATTATTAGTAGCTGTTACTGGTACCATTATGGAGTCTAATGTACCAGGTTTCAAAACCCAGATCTACCGCATATGAGTTATATGACCTTGAGCAGGGGCTTTAACCTTCCCAAGTCTACACTTCTCATCTGTAACAGGGTAAAAAGAGGAAGTTGTATTAAATGAGTTTACATAGGTACAACATTTGGAACTGCGTTTGCCACATGGTAAGCACTACACAGGTGTTTGCAGCTATAGTTAATATAATGATGTTGATGAATATTACCATGATTAGCACTGCTACAGATTCTGACATGTTTCTGGCCTTGGACAAGATCCTCAACCCCCACCCCCACCCCAGGCTCATCTGTAAAATGGAGATGCAGGTGTACCATTTTAAACTATGTTTGGTTATAGTAAGCATTATACAGGTGTTTGCTGCTGCAGCTATGATGATGCTATGAGTGTTGCCCATATTAGAATTGCTATAGACCTTGATAAGCTTATTAGCTGTTGCTTTGGGCAGGGTCCTCAACTTACCCCAGTCTGAGTTTTCTCATCTGGGAGATGATGTTAAGTTGAAAAGAACACATTAGATCATGGGAAGCCCTTGGCACCATTCCTGGCACATGGCCATGGAAAGCACTTGGTGAATGTTGGCAACTATGCATTTCTTCATGTATCAAGTACTAGGTACTGGGAACACATTAACAGCAACACTGCTGTCTCCTTTTCTCAGCTCTCTGTTCACTCTCCACCAACCCTGACACACTAAGTCATTAATGGGGGCCATATGATGTCCCAAGTTGGCCACCCTCTTTTCGGACAACTCTTAGATTTAGAACAGTTTTCTTTCCTTGTTTGGAAATTATGTGAAAAAAATAAGTTATCAGTTAATCTCAGTGGTTAGTGTTAGCTCTGTGGTCTGGGCCCATACAAAGAACATTTGTCCCTTTTCCATGTGACAGCCCACCAAACATTTGAAGACAGCACTCACTTCTCTCCTAAGCATTTTTGTCATCAGACTAAACATCTCTATCTCTTTCACCCTTTTGTCACATAACACAATTCCTAAACCCCTCACTTTATTGATTGCTCTCATCTGGACCTGCTCCAGGTTTTCAGTGGTCACCCTAAAATATGTCATGTGGCCTGCATTCAGCCCTCCAGAGGGACACATTTGCCCTAGTGAGGACTGCTACCTACTTCATCCTGGTACAATCTTAATTTATTAAGCTGTCATAGATTTGCTATAGTTATTTAGCAATCCCATCTGGCCTCTCCTGCTTCAGTTGACTGACACAATTTATACTTGGACTGGACATAAGCAAGACCATCCTCCTCCTGCCTTTGATAATTAAAGCTTCGAACCTATGTGTGCATATCTCACAGTCCAGTTATATTTTATCTTGTTAAGTTTGGCTTATATTTCAAACTATTGAGATATTTGACAATTATTACATTTTTATTAGAAAATTATTTCATCCTTATGGTAAGATATTTGGGAGATACAGATAAGTGCAAATAAGAAAACGAGTATCATTTATTTCTCACCATCTAGGGATAACTATTGTTGGCATTTTGGTGACTTCCCAGACTGGTTTCTCCTGTTGTGTACATGTTGTGTGTATATGTGCATTTGTTATTACAAAATTGGGATCACATTGTTGATAGAGTTTAGATGCCTTTTTAATTTAATATTAAACTGTGAGAAATTTCTTATATAATGAAATTATATTTGGAAATTTGATGGCAAAGTATATCCAGTGGAGATATGGATACTCTGTGCTATATTTGACATTCCTCTATTGTTAGCGATAAAGATTATTTCCAAGATTTTGGTGTTAGAAATAATGCTTCAGTGAGCATCTCTGTCTATATCAGGGTTTCTCAACCTCAGCAGCATTGACTTTGGGGGCTGGATAAATCTTTGTTGTGGGCTGTTCTTTGCATTGTAGGACAGTCTATCTCTGTCCCCTCCCTAGTAGATATACACCTCCATGCCGAGTTGTAAAGACCAAAGATGTCTCCAGACACTGCTAAGATTCCTTTAGGGTTAAAATTGTACCCCCACCCAAGTAGAGAACTACTGGTCTTTGTCTCTTCAGCTGAATGAGGGGGAAGGAGGACAGTGAAAACAGTCTATCCCAATTGCAAAAAGTAAGATGGTGCATCATCAATAGAGTTTAAAAAATAATAAAACCAACTGAAAATTGGCCCATTTTTTATTCTCATCATGTCCCAATAATGTCAATAATGAAATTCCCCTTCCTACCAGCGTTGTATGCTCTCATTTCACTTCTATCACCAGCCTCCCGCAAAGCATACTGTTTATGTTCCCCTGAAGTTGTATAGAATTTTAACAACACAGCTTTCTGAGTGAATTTTGTCTATTTTTTTTTTTTCTTATAGCTTTCCTGTCACAGATCTCAGACCCACTGGGGACAGTGCTAGGAGATCCTTGCTGTACTCACAGTTGTCTTGTCCCTGTGTTAAGTACTGTTTTCTTACCAGATTACGTTCTAGGAGCCTAACTTCCTCTTCTCTTAGGGTGTATCAATCTCTTCAATTCCTGGGAACATATGCTTGTGGGTTTAAGATACTTTCTTAGTTTGTCAAAATATGCTTTCATTATAATACTCTTCTATTTTAAAATATTAACTGGTCTCCTTGCTGCTCCATGAGCATACATTAGACTTCATGGCTTCACATATGTTGTTCCACTTCACTGGAATGCCCTTCCTGTTTCCTACATAAACCCTATGTATAGGAAGCCTTTCTTGGGTTCTAAGTCTCTCATTGATATTCTGCTTCTCTAAGTTCTTTCTTACATGATCTGTATCGCATCTTATCATTTAGTATCCTTTGGCACTTAACTTACCCATCTATGTATTTTTAATTATTTTAGTAACTTAGTCTTATCTCAACAATTAGAACATAAATTTCCTGAAGGCAAAGATGTCTTACCCTTGGAAATCTTCTCCGAAACAAGCCTGTAAATACTCAGTAAACAGCTGTGGTTGATGTATAATTTGTTCTGTTCTAACATTACTTAACTTCCTCATTTCCTAGCTCAGCTCTATAAAATTCAGTGAAAGAATTAAAAATTTGTGTGTGTGTCATTCAAATTTCTTAATTTAACCTTAAAATTAGCTACACCTCCAAACCTAAATTTCAAAAAAGGTCTCCCAGATATTTCCATCACTTATCTATCTGACAACTATTTTCTGCAGGAATCAAATGATCTATAACTATCTCTAAGAATTCCAGCCCCCACTCCCTGGCCACTTCAGTTATTTTTGTCCTTCAGCATTCATAGCCAAGCTACCATAGAGCACAAGGTTGTAGAAACCACAGCCGCTGGCAACTTTACTGGCTAGAGTGCTGGCTCTACAGAGTCAAGAAACTTCCTAAAACTTCTGTTTAATGTTCCTGTAAAGGTAATTGCTAACCTTCTGGGTACCTGGTACCCATTTCCAAATGTCATCCTACAGTTCATTTTACATGAAAATAATATCTAATACCTCTTGTCATTCCCCCAATTTTTCAAACTCTGAACTTTTAAAAAATTATCATTATATTATGGGAGCTTGGAATGAAGGAAAGTTTCAAGTCTAGATTTTAACAACCCCAAATACGGAGAAACCAAAAAGATGCTGTAGGAGGAGAAGAGATGACCAAGGTGAGAAGGGAAGAAAAAGAGAGATCTTGCTGCTAGGCTTTGCTCGGTAGTCAGCATATTGCTTTTTTCAATCCATCTGTTGTTCCCATTGCCATACTGCCATTGCAAGTCACAGGGGGAGCCCCGAGAGTACCCCAGAACAAAATGAAGTTAACCTTGACTTGGTTACTGGCATGAGAGATTCAAAGGGCTGTCCTAGAACAGACCAAATTCTATTCTAAGGATATGTTTTTGCAGAAAGAAGCAGATTTCCCAGTTTCAGAGAAACAAGAAAGTTCTTTTAAGTCTAGCCTCCAAAAGCTCCTTGACCAACAACCTTCAGTGCTCACTGTCCTCTTGGGGTCAGCCCAGATTGATTTAGTGATTAACTCCAACATTTTTCTGGCTTCTCCACTACACCAGCACATTTCAGGTTTCTAAATATAGGTCAACCCAGGCAATTAGGAAAGAGCTTCTGTTTTTGAAAGGTATTCAGCAGGCAGAAAGCCCAGTTTACAAATGAGTGATCATGTTTGGCCTCAGATGACTTGACTGACAGGGACTGCTATATTCTCAACGACACGTAGGGATAGATGAGAAACTTCCACAATTGTTACATCAAGGACTGTATTAACTACAAGAAACTTTCAATTCCCATCAGGAAATACATTTGTCACTGAGCTTTGTTAAGCATCTCCATTTTAGGTTGCCTGTTTTGTGATCTTTCTGCTCTTACAGCATTGGAGAGAAACAGGTTATGTTGAACGAACCCACAGTCCCACTTTTCGGTTGGCCACAAGTAACTTAATCAGCAAAGGTTTCCATTTGGTTCCCACCTTGCTCCACATCCTTCTCTCAGTACTGTCCCAAGCTGGGAAATTTATCACACTGACCTGGGAGGTTAGAGATGATAATGTGGCACTGACTCTGCCTGGGTAGGACATTATTTAGGAAGCCTCCTCTCCAGGCCAATACTCTGCATAAACCATCAGAGTCCCTCTGGATAGGTCTTGCAGACTGTCATTGCTGGACCCTGCAGGTCAGTTGATCGAGATCCATACCCTAACAGAGCCTCAAATGTGCACTCTTGTCATTATCCCTAAATGGGATGAACATTTCATTTTGGAGAATTTTTTAAGTTTTAAATGTGAATATTCAAACTACCACAATTTTTGAAGCTTTATCTTGATATTAACTTTGAAAAAAAATATATGGAGAACCAAGAACAAAATATATGGGAACAAAGGAACAGACGGGCTCTCTCCTGGGTTTGGAGGGAAAGAGAGTAGTACTGTACATACAAAAACTTGGTAGAACCCAAAACCTTGTTTAACATGTGGTCCAGCAGAGTCAGCAGCACCTGAGAGCTTGTTAGAAATGCAGACTCTCAGCGCCCCCCGCCAGACTTACTGAACCAGAATCTGCATTTTAAGATCTCCAAGTAATTCCTATGTACTTTGCAATTGGTGAAACTTTGATCTAGATGTCTGCCAAAGTTTGGGTTCCATCATCAGACTAGGGTTGTGTGGATTTCAATGTACATAGTAGCTAGGACTAAGTATTATTCCTGCCAGGATGCTAACTGAATTTTTCCCTCTCTGAAGAGGAAGCACCATACAAAATGATTACCATTTTCTCATAATCTACCTTTGTGAGATGTTAACATATCAAAGTCATATTTCTTCTTTTCCTGTGCTGTCTTCCACTGTAATGGATATGGCTGGCATGTGAGTAAAGCAGAAACTTCCTGGAACACAGGATTTTTCAAAGAGGCGGAAATTCTTGGGCATCGAGGTGGTGAATTTAGCTTCAGCCCTGCCAGGTCTCAAGTTGCGGAGATGATAAAACACACCTGACCATGTGGGCACTTGTTTCTAGCTCGACAGAGACACGCAAGTCGGTGAAATCTGGGAGTCAGCTGATCATAATTCCTAAACTATAGTAGTGTCTTTCTTCCTCATCTTTAGCTTTCAGACCACAACAGCTCATCTGAGATGTCATCTCTAGGCTATTTCTGATTCCATTGTCCTCTTTTCATGGACCGATTGCCTAGAATCTGACCAGTGAAATGACAACCTAATGGAACCCAAGAAACTGATTTCCATTGCTCTTCCTTGCAATGCATTATTGACTCAGAATGGGCTTTCCTCTCATCCAACAGCTTTACCTGGTAGAAACCCCTTTCTTCAACCACCCCAGGCAAACTGCTTCCTTCTTGAGGACTCTGAATTGCCTGGCTTATTTCTCCTTCCTCCCACCTAGTCACTGTGGTCACATTGGCGGCTCCCTCTGCTATTGTGAGGTAAGCGTGGCTCCTTCCCTCTGGTCTTGGGCCATTTTTCCTAGGCTGCTTTTTTTTTTTTAATTTTATTTTATTTTATTTTATTTGTGGTCTCTGTCATTCTGCCGGGGCAAGGGGGTAAAGAGATCTGACACTAAGTGCGGGGAAATGCTGAATCTGGAATCTATCTTCCAGACGGCACAAGAATAAAAATTCATGGCAGGACAGCAGCTGCTGACACACTCCCAAAGACATATTGCAGGTAGCATTATTTATTGTGGCAAGGAGTTCATAGAAGTGCTACCTCAAAGCACCCTGAGAGATCCTGAAAAGCCCATCTCCCATCACGTGAGGCAGATTTATGGGGGCTGCTCTTAGAGAGGTCAGGCGGTGCGGCTCAGGACGCAGCTCCTTCCAGAAAGGCTGGATTCCCTTAACATATTCAGTGCAGTTTGATTGGTTCAAAGGAGGGCTTGAGTCTGTAATGTTGACCATAAAATTGCAGTGACACGCTGCTTTAGATAAGAGGGCTAGAGGAAGGGGGCAGGGAAGCTGTGGGCGCAGGAGCAGCTAGCACAGGCAAGACCCGAGCATGCGCTCATATTTTAGGTTAATGTGCGGGAAAAGGATGGGGGATGGGACCAGGAGGATTAATGTTCGCACAAAGGAAAGCTGAACCCACCAGCCTAGACAAGGCAGACACCCTGCCTCTGTCCACATAAAGCCACGTGCACACAAACACATGGAGACATGCAGGGACCTGGAGATACCACCCAAACAGGAAGAGCCAAAGCCGGTCTAGCCAGAATGACTTCCCCGTTGTCCTGGAGTCACCGGCAGGAGGGACTGCTTTCCCCATGACCCTTGGCAACTAGATCAAGTGTCTCCCAGGCTCTCCATCAGCCCTATTTAAATGGTGTCATTCCCTACACTGCTCACTAACCAGGCTCAGACATACAAACTCCCCATCCACACCCTTCACCCAGACACAGCTCTGAATTGAGATTCTTGTGCAAGCTCAGTGGGGGCTCAGACGGATAGGAGGCTGCCAGAGAAGGGCATTGATTCCACTTTACGAAGGGCGCTGATTCCCCTTTTCTCGAATGAGTGACATCCAGGTAGGCCAAGAGAGGGCTGGCCGTGAGCAAATGACCTCCATGTCTTTTCCTGAATCTGGGGTTTTAGAAATTCAATCAGATGGGTGAGCATCACTCACTGATTCAGAGTGAGTGTCTTCAGTATGAATGTGTTTATCCTGGTCAGTCTCTACAGATAGTATTTCAGCGCCACTGCCTTTGTAGCCCAAATCCTTGGCCTTCTGTGGGCGGCTTGGTTAAGAGATTTAATTGCTGTCAACTTTCTACATCTGAGTTAGAGAGATGGACTATATAAGGGGAAGAGATGGCCATCTAAATAATTGAGGTGATTATCTTTTTCTGAATTATTCAGCTAGGACCTAAATTGTCCTATAAATTCACAGAAAGGTAGGTTTTGGTTTGAATTATACAGATAATAGCCTTAATTCTTCACTTCACTCAATCCTGTAGGTCCAGTTGAAAAGCGACTCTTTCTTCCTTTGTTGAAACTGACATCATTTGGGGTTTTGCCTCTCCCTCATTTGAAACTGTTGCTCACAACCACATCTCTCTTACAACTTATACATGAGACATTTGGGCCGTCCATCTTGGTTCATGAGGTCGGCCTTTGGAGTGTGAACTGTGGCAGTGGGAGCATGAGGGTTTTTAAACTTAAGGAAATGAAAAATGGAGAACCTATTAAAATCTATCCATTACTTTTTGCTCCTTCAGAACCCATTTCGAGACTCCCCATAATTTGGATACTCTGCCAATCTCCCATCTCTCACCCATGAATTTTAAGTTAGAAATCGCTGCCACTGTTTAATGTTGCCTGCTCACAGTGGATAGTCCAAGGCACTGTTATTTTTCTACTCAGTGTCCAGACCTTGCCTCTTTGCAGGCTCTGCCCTGAGGGATGTGACCACTGACTTCGTCAAATCCAGGAGACCACTCGGAGACTCTGGGCGCCACTGCTCAGATGGTCATCCTTGCCCGTTGGCCTAAACAGTCGCTCCTCCGAGTACCACTGTTGACCCCCTGAGGTCCAACGCTTGACCTCATTAATACAAAAGGGGAGAAAGCTAAGTGAATGTTTTCACAGTCGCCTTTTTGTGCAGGCCACCTGGAGGTTATCAAGGCCAGAGGCTGCTTTCTAGTTCATAAACCTGTTAGGGTATTCAGAGTCATGATTCTCTTATTCAACTGTCTGTGCTTTTCCTTGGGACAACTAATCCCTCAGCGTGACTGGTGGAAGCCGCAGTATTGATTTCTGTGTCTCTCTAAACCTCAGTTGTGTTCAACGCTTGTTAGACATCTGAAGGAATATCCAGTGGGCTCTGGGGGCAATTTGAGAGCGAGGCGCAATAGGCCTGCTCTTAAGAGAAGTTTCTGTAAGGTTGCTGGGCAAGCCAATTGAATAAAATGAGAAAGAGAGGGGATGGAGAGGATGAGAGGGAAGAGAGGAGGGAAAAAAAGGGAAAGAGGAAAAAGAAAGAGAAATAAGAGAAATAGGAGGGGAGAGGGAAGAAAGGAACGAAAGGAAGGGGGAAGAAGAAAGAGAGAGGGGACTCTGTCCCACTAATAGGAATCTTGAAGGATTCTCATCTTTTCTGCTCCTTTAAGTCTGAACTCGCCCTTTGTTAATAAAAGAGTATTTTTCATTTTCTGGTCAGTTCCAAATGGAATGAGAGGAGGGTGACCACAAGTGTGGCTGGTGCACCCACCACGATGTACCTGGAGAATTCACAAGGGGCATGGCCTCGTGGCTCCTATGTAAATGGAGGAGGGCGTGGCCAAGGACGTTCCTGCCGGCAAGTTGAAGCCAGGAGAAAGGTTGGTGCAAAATACAGGGTTCTCATCAGGGTTACCGCACTCTTAAAAGAGTGCTTCCTATAACAACAGCAACAAAAGCACTGGAATATGGTCTCCTTGCAGGAATTGCAATCTTAAAGTGAAAGACTGGCTCACTGCAATAGGACATCTGAGACTTGGCAATGATTTTCCACTGTCATTCAGTAAGAATGTCATTCACTTCTTTAACATACCTGGGCTGCAAAGCCTCCGGTCTAAGTCAGGGGTCCCCAACTGGGGCAGTTTTGCACCTCCCTGCCTCCCCTGTCCAAAGGACATCTGGCAATGTCTGGAGACATTTTTTATTGTCATGACTGGGGCATGTGACTGGCATTTAGTGGATCGAGGCCAGGGATGCTGTTAAACACACTACAACAGGCAGGAGAGCCCCCCACAACAAAGAATGGCACAGTTTGAAATGCCAGTACAGCCAAGGTTAAGAAGCTCTGCCTCAGCTCTGAAAAAGTATGATTTCCCATTTTTTTCTCCCTTATTTGCTTCCCACCTTTAAGCCATTTCCTCAGCCAGTTGTATATGATAGCCACCTCTAGGGAATTAAAAAGAAAAAAAAAAAAAAAAAAGAAGGAAAAAGATGCCTTTTTTTTTTTTTTTTTTTTTTTTGTCCAGGCCACACTTATCAAATCTCTCTGGGAATGAGGCCCAAGAATCTATATTTTGAAAAGTTATCCACGTGACTCTTACCCACAACCAGATCTGAGGATCCTAGGAAGAGATAGGTGGCCCCTTCAAGACACCGTCAAGTGTGAGAGCACATGTCCAGATCATTTTTCAATTAGAGATCTCTGGAGTTTTAGAATTGGAGGAAGCTGACCAGCCCAACACAGCCCAGAGCAATGCAGTTCCCTCTTACAGATGCTCTAGTATTAAGGCTCATTTCTCCACCTAAGAATTATATTCTGCTCCAGCATCTTACTTCTTGTACTGTAAAAGCCTGGACCATTGGTCTGCAAAACCAGAGAACTCTTGACTGTTAGAGCCCCTGTGCGCTGGGGCCCAGAGCCACCTGCAGGCCATGCCAAGATTACCTTTGTTGACAGTGTTCTTCAGGTAAAGTCTAGAGGAGTCTGCTTAGATGCTCACAAGCTGTTTGCACCACATGAGACCTCACCTCCGTAATGGCCTCCTGGTGTCTCTGTTTTCTAGAGCAGGGCTATTGGAGGGGTCCTTTGTCTTACCAAGTGGCTTGGAACATATTTGGGAAGAAACAATAGCAGAGGAATCAAACCAATCTCATTAGCTGAAAGAAGGCAGAGCATTTCGTGGTTGTACAGGATAGTCCAAATAAAGCAGAGATTTAGATGATGCCGTGGATCAGTAAGATTTATAAAACCCATTTCTTTTCTGCCACTGAGAGGAGAGAGATTAGGAGATGACCCCAGTTGTTGGTGATTGTCATATTTCTGTGCTTTGCTGGGCCTGTGGCAAGCTGACTTGGGAGCACACAATGCTCCACATCATTTTTCCTTTGCTTCCCTAACTCTTGCGAACCTGGTAGTCCCTAGAATGTGCATGATGGAATATGGGGCAACCTGCATAAATAGGGCCAAATGGTCGACCCTTGCTGGGCCGGCCTCAGCCTCCCCCTCCTGGGCTGAGACATTTTATTGTTTTCCCTCTTCATCTGCAGCATGGGCTCTTGCCCCTCCTCATTATCATTACCTTTCTCGAGACTTGAGCCTGCCCCTCATCAAGATTTATATCGCCACATTCATTAGGTGATACAATACTGTCAACAGAATCAGCAGTGGCAGCAGCGGCCTCATTATCTCCGAGGTTAACCCCTGCCTCCCCAGTGCTGGGCCCTGCCAGGGATTTTAAATTCAAATTAAATTTTCATGCGGCGGCTTTGATGTTAGAGGTAGAACTGCCTAGTCAGGAGGTGGCTGGGGGAGGAGATGCTATTGTTAAGTTACCTCGTCCTCTCAGGAGCTCCAAGCAGCGTGTCCCATGGAAGATACGCTGGCTCTGCGAGGGGACTCAGCAGCATATTCTGCTGCTGGAACTTACTTCGTTTTCTGGTTGGAATAATAAATGAAGGAGCGTGTATCTCCAAGGCCTATAGATCATAACAGATTGTCTAAGGACTAGAGTATTTGGGTCCAGATGCTCTATGTGACCCTAGGGGCCAGCTAAGGAATCCCAGTCTGTAAAATAATAATAATCATAATTTGAATGTTGAGCAGAAATTAGTCACTTTCAAGATTTTCTTACATGAGAAAGAAAGAGCACTCTTTTCTGGACCTTCCTCTCCTTGCAGCTCTCAGTAGGTACACAGATATTGATGTTGTTTAAGATATCAAAAATACACATAGTCTTAATCTTTGTGCATTTATGCATTGAACTTAAGTTGTCCCAGGCATACCTGAAGCTCTGTAAAGTACAATGGATATTTTGGGCATCATTACAGAATAACAAAATGCATTTCCACTGTGGAACTGGCATATGGTAGCTACTGGCCAAATGTTATTTTCTCCTCCAACTACTGCATCTCCCTTGCACATGCCTGAGCCTTTAGAGTGATGATCCTCAGTAAAAACTTGTCTGCTGGCCTGGGTTGTATCCTAATAGAGTAACAGCTGGCCATTTCAATCACATGGTAAGGCCCAAAAGCCTAAAACATACCCTGTGAGCTTTCTATCTAATTGTTCTCAGATAACAATCAGCAACAAAAAAGTTGATTGTAGGAGTAGACATAAGTCTAATATTAATTAACTTTCACTGTGTGCCAGGCATTATACTAAGTGTTATCTCATCATATTTATCATGCCCAACAACCCCACATGGTAAAGTTATTATCACACAATTTTCGGAGGTAGGAAAGGCTCAGAGAGGTTCTGTAACTTGGCCAAGGTCACATAATAAAAGAAAGGTTTTGAACCTGGCCTGCCATGTCTTCAAAGCCTATGCTCATTCTAGCTCTTCTGCTTCTTGTTTCTCTCTTTAAATGAAAAGTTCGCATCGTAACAGATCCACATCTGTCCTCTTTACTTCCACATGCTAAAGAAAGCAAGTTACAGGTGGAAGGATCTGGCTTACTTCCACCTATGATCGTTTAGCTTTCATTTACATGGTTCTACCTTCTCAAGCCCCATTATAACTAAGGGCAAAAACAGGGATTGTGTATCTGCTGTAGGCGTACACATTTGTAGCAAGCCTCCTATGTGTCTGTGGAAGAGAACAAGGTGACCAGTTGTCTGGAATGACAGTGCCTCTCAACACTCAAGTGGGTTTGTCTGAGAATCAGCACCTACATAACTAACCACTTGGGCTTTGAGACTTGAGTCTGCCTCTCAACTCCACAGCTCACCAGCTCAGTGACCCAGGGTAATTACTTAACCCTTCCAACCTCAGTTCCCATATCTAAAAAAATGGGTAATGGGCATTTCTGCTTCACATGACTATTACAAAAGTAAATGAGATAGTGCATATAAAGCATTTTGAATTGTGCTTGGGCAGTGGTAGGTGCTCAGTAGACATTTATTATCATATTACTGTGGTTGAAATCATTAGTAGTAGTATTTAGTCCTAGGCAAATCAATGCAAAGAATCTATGCAGAACTAAGACCCAGTACATAACAGTTTGTCTTGAATAACTGATCAAGGGCATGGATTCTATTTATTTATCTCGTTGAATAAGGGACCAAGAAACAGAGGGATAGGAAGCAAGAAGGAAACCATTAACAGAATTGTTGTCTGATAAATTTGTTAGATTTTTGTATTTTATGAGTCAATCCTGGACCTGCTCAAAGAGAATAATTTTCTAATTGTGCTGATATATATTATCTTCACATTAGAATGGTACCATCTGTTCTCAGATATATTTTCAGAGTGAGCCCTAGAAATGTGGCTGTTTCGTGTTAATTTCCCACATTGAGGGTATGGAAGGCCCATTAAAGTTCTTTCATGCTTCCTTCCTAGACTTTATTTCCGCAATCTTCATAATTCAGTTGTAACATTGCACTTACACATTATCATACAAGGTCTTGGCTTGTAGTGATGTTTTTAAATGAGAGAATTTGGACATTTTTATGCTTTTTCAGTTATGTCTCTTAAAATGAAATTTCATAAGCATTTAGCTGGTAATATGAACCAATTGCCTGAGTTATTTCCAAACAGAGTGCACAGAGGTCAGGATACTATGGTTTGAAACACACACACAGAGGGGATTGTAATGAAAGGCCTAGAACTCTGAGGATAATGAGTGAACTGTGGCTGAACCAGGGGACCCCATTCAGGGAGTCACAACACTGGCCAGACACCATTCCTACTACCACTGCAATAAGAAAGAGGGGAAGAGCCACAGGCAGCTGCCCCACACTGCTTCAAGAAAGCCACTTCCTACAAGGAGGTCCCTGATGGGTGAAGACCAGCCAAGGCTTTTGGCTCCCTTTGACGCCACCCTTCTTGCCCATGTATCTCCTCCCTCACCACAATCCCTTGTTCTCCCAGTGCCTTGGCCAGGTGTGAAAAGGGCAGCCACTGCCTTGTCATCCAGTCCCATGTCCCACCCTGGCCCAGTCTCAACCCTTCCTTTCACTAACCCCCTCATCAGCCACTTCACAGCAGCCTCCTATCTGTGCCATTCACTAAAAGGCAAATGATTTGCTGACATCCTAAATGTTGTTACCTAGTCCTGGAAACAGAAGACGAGCAGCCCTAAGGTTGTGGCACATTACGCTGAGGGGATTTCAAACGCTGTGCAAAAAGGTTGTTGAAATTTCAAAAAAATGTGCTGAAACCCAGTTGTACAGTTGGACCTTAATTCTCAGTGCCAACAAGAAAGGTTTAATAAGTGCACAAAGTAAGCCTTCAGAAAATTCACTTTTCTTTGAATACTTTTCTTCAAATTTCTTCCTCCAGTTGACAGAAAATGTCCAGACACAGGTTGAGTCATGTTTTCTATCAATTGCTCAATCATTCTTTAGTTGAAGTGCCAAATAGTGAGGGAACTGGACAAAGAAAGAGAAGCAAAGATTCTGAGTGGCCCCCCACCTGGCTCAATCCCTAGACAGGCAAGGGTTAGTCATTCTTAGACGAGAATGGCTGTGGGTATTAAGACTAATATCCATCCACCAAGCAAAACTAGAGGGTTCACATTGTTGCCACTTCCATGGCTAACATAATTCTTCCATTTGGGTTCCTTGCTCCCAGGCCTGTTGCAAATCAGCATACTGCTTAATGATGTCTTCCTGCGTTCTACTGTCTCCAAAATAAACATAAGACCCAGCCACCTACTTTGTAGTTTTGAGAATTCTGGCTGTTGTTTGTAGAAAACAGAAGGATGATCAAAATACCGCCATTGTAGGCGGAGGGACTGCTTTTCTAGGAGAGACTTTGATGCTGTCGGTGTGGCATCTATCACCTGGGCAATTTGATCCCTTTCTAGGATGTGATTCTCAAACTATAGGCTAGGAAACTGATGCTACCCACATTCCAGGAATGAGCGCTCCTTCTCTCAGGGACAAACCCACTTATACAAACCTGTGAAATAAAACAAGGGCAGTTTACAACTTTATAATTAAAAATATAACCAATTGTAATAAATATTTCAACACATCCAGCTTTTTTTGTCACTAAAAATAAGAGTACATGGGAACCCAATTCATCATCAAAATATGAATGTACTAGGGGTGCCTGGGTGGCTCAGTTGAGTAAATATCTGACTCTTGATTTTGGCTCAGGTCGTGGGATCGAGCCCTGAGTCAGGCTCTGCTCAGCAAGTGAGTCGGCTTGAGATTCTCGCTCTCTCCCTTTTAACCCCTCCCCTGCACACTCTCTCTCAAAGAAGTAAATAAATCTTTAAATATATATATATATATATATATGTGTGTCATATATATATATATGATACATTACTGTGCAGTGAGAAGCAACTGTTCCAGAGGCCAGAATTGGCAGAGTTGTAATGCTGAGCCCATTCTTTTTTTTTTTTTTTTTTTAAGATTTTATTTATTTATTTGACAGAGAGAGATCACAAGCAGGCAGAGAGGCAGGCAGAGAGAGAAGAGGAAGCAGGCTCCCTGCTGAGCAGAGAGTCCGATGCGGGGCTCGATCCCAGGACCCTGAGATCATGACCCGAGCCGAAGGCAGCAGCTTAACCCACTGAGCCACCCAGGCGCCCCTGCTGAGCCCATTCTTATGGGCATTTCTAGTTGGACAGCCAAGGAATAATCTGAAGGTTTTCTAGTGAACACTGAATCTGATCACAGTAAGACAGATTGTATAAATATGATGTAAATGTGTAATGGTGGTCTTACCAATGAGCCCAAATATTCAAAGGCTATTGTCCAACACTCACTGAATGATTATACACATTGGCTGTACCAATAAAACTACCATACCACTCAGCTCCAGTGAATGGTTTTTATTTGGCATTGCCAGTGTTTGTCTCCATGAATCTCCTTTCTCTACATTGCTGTGGGCTGACCAACCCTGCTTCTGATGAACATTGTCTTCCATTACATATGTTGACATGTCTTATAGGCACAGTGATACTGGCCTGTATGTGTCAGTCTGTCTCTTAGAGATGACTGCCCACAAAGAATGTAACTTTAAAATCCATATTCCTGTAATTCATTTTTTCATTCCCAAATCCTAGGGGCTCTTCTTACTATTTCTTCATGCACCAGTAGCAGAAAATAGAGTAGAATAGAATATGGCCACACTATAGGGACATTACAGGCATTATTGCATGGACTAAGATGATTGATGTCTTGGGATCAAAGTTCTCTGAGTTCAAATAGTCAGTACTAACCACACACAGCCTCAGGCTCTTCTTGGTGACCCATCAGGTGCCATGCTTATCTGTACCCCACACAAACCTGCACAAGCACACAATAGAAGGCAGCAAGAGTCAAGCAACCCCTCTTGGATCCTTCGGGAAGACTTGGAGGGAACTGATGGCCATACAAAACAATCTTTTTTTTTTTATTATTACCCAGTTCCCTCCAGAACTTAAATATTTTGAGTTTTTATTTCAGCCTCTTAGAACTGGTCTATTAAAATGAAGCCTGGCCAATCTTTAACTCATAGATGTCAGAATGTCCTAGACTTGGGCTGGATATTAAAGTTGCAGATGCTGCAATGCCCCATCACCCAGGAGTAGAGAAACCTGGAACTTCTTTACAGTCTCTGAACCTCATTCCTACAGGTCTGAGACTTTGTGGCCATCTCCCGCAAAAAGTTCCATACCCAAGGCCACACCCTGTTCTGTACTCAGTGAGGTATACTGATCACCAGATAAGTCTATTACCCTGCCCTGATTCCACCCTTTTTTGCTGCTAATTACAAACTTCTTTCTCCTTCTAAATTTGCAAATGGCAAGGAACAGTTTTTACATTTGTTTTATTAATGTTTGTAGTTTTCTCCCAAATCTTTACAACTATGTGTAGGATGAGTAACATGGTGAACTTCACCAGGGGTCTTAAAAGCCCTTCAGAACCTCCCTTCTGTCAGTACTTAGCAACCGCCATTCTGAGCATGCTCTCTCCTTATCAAGGCCACTTTCAGAGGACACTATCAAGACTTTTTCTGCAAATGTAGATAAAACATCAAATGAAGGGAAAAGCAAGAGGCTTGACAAATGACTAGCATCTGAAAGTTCTCCCCAGAATATATGGAACGCTCAAAGCCAGCTTTAAAGCTAGCCCAGTTAACCTTGGCAGGGTCATACAGAGCTCTCATGTGGAATGATGGCAAGTATTTTCACAAAAGCATGTCAAGCTTTCTTGAAATGGCCATGATGGTCTTGATGGATTCTGGTTCCAGAATGCGAATAGTCAAAGGCACCTACCTAGTTCTTCTGGGTCAACACACCTGCTCACCAGGTGCTCAGGACTCTTAGGGTGGCTTTCCATGGGAGAGAAAGGGAGAGGTGAGGGGAACAGATGCTGTCCACATTTCAGGCTTTCTAATCGGGGCAAGCAGATGCTCTCCCGAACAACTCCATGTTGAGATGTCACTAATGTAAAAATTAGTGTTTTTCTCTTTCTGCCAGAATGCAGGATTTACATGATCCCTCACACATGTCCCTGGAGGACTGGGGTATAATCTCCTAACCAGCAAGGAGCCAATAAACCTTCATTCAGGAGAAAATTTAACTCTCAAAAATTCAGAGACCTTGCTTTTGCTGGCAGCTGGCCAAAACGCCTCTGTCCCGTGTTGGGGAGCCCATTGTCATTTCAAGGTGTGCGTCTCTCTCACCAGCCTGTGGTGTCCTGCCTGCCCTTTGATGGAGGTCACAAGCTAAGATTTCACGAGGCAGCCATGATTATCGGTGGGGAGGAAGATGGGGTAGAACCCGAGTTTAGGCAAATGTGTACCTAGCAGGCACGGGATTTGAATGTCAGGGAGTACAAACCTTGGGCATTGTCAGAAGGGCTGGATAATCCTACAATGCCCAGGAGAGCAGCTTGGCTTTAGTATAATGAACTCTGTGCTAGAGCTCTGGTGTTTGGTTGGATTTGGTACATTGAGGCCAATGAGATCAGTGGATCTCTTGGAGCATCTTTCTAGTGGTTTTACATCTTCCAGCCTCTCCTGGTCAATTGTCGAGGTCTCTCAGCCCTGGTCAGAAAGTTCTCCTGGAGCCATTCCCAAATGCCATGTTTTTTGTTCTTGTTCTTCATATTCTGGGTTTGCCATTTGCTCATTCATGATGCTCTTCCAGATTTGCTTCGAATGAGATTTTACTCTACTAACCAGAAGCTTAACTCTCCTCTCAAGCACACGACTAAGCCCCAAAGCCATCTGGGAACTTGGGAAAGCAGAGGCCAAGAGTCTGGCGGCTCTGCAAAACCATTTGTTGCTCCTCCCTCCAATGCCCACTTGATACCTGCAGAGCACAGGGGAGAGGGGACACTGCCCTAGAACAAAGGGGCAGGCCCCCAGTGAAAGGTAGAATGCACTATATAATGTGTAACATCATAGAAGAAACTCAGCCTTACCATTAGGCTCATTCTCTGAGCCTCAGGCCCAGCTGGGACTCCTTTCTGTCCTTCTTCCCTGTCAACTTTTATTTCTTCAGGAAACTTTCTTTGACGGTTGGCTTTTACTTCACACTGCAGATGACTTTCCTCTTGGCACCAATTCTCAACTTATATTTCAGGTTTGGAATATTTTTAGCTGATATGGAACACCGTGGCATCCTTGTCTCCTTGTAGTCTTCATGTTCCTGCCTACCACAGGGCCTTTGCATAGGCTTTTCTCTCTGGCTGGAATGCCTTTTCACCTGCTTCATGCTGACTTGTCTTTCATATCTCAGCTTTACCACATTTCTTAGAGCGATCTCTGACTGCTCAGATGAAGTCCAGTCTTCTTATCAGGTTTTCATGGTGCTAAAGACTCTGCAATTTTATACTCACTTCATCATTTTGGTTAGAGGCTCTCTCCTTTATTCAACTGTAATCTCCATGAAGGAAGGCACAGAGTCTGTTTGGGCTCATCACTGGGTCCCTCAGTTCTAGGCACAGTGCCTAACTTACATAGGTACTCAGTAAGTATTTGTTGAAACCTCGTGATTTACAGATATGAGCTTACATTCTTATTTCATCCGTATGTATCTATGTGCATATGTGATTTACACTCTAATAACTATAGCTTCTACTGTACAATCTTGATACTGTGACTGATACTCAGAAACTGCCTCTGCTCAGCAGTCCTGAATCAGAGAAGGAGGCAACCCAAAGCATCCTGAGTAATTTTGCACAGGGGACCTGGTATGACTGTACCACTTGGCAAGGCTATCTGCAAAGCACCTCTCTGTCACACTCCCTCCCTTATTCCTGGCTTGTGTGCACATCTTGGTTCGCCCGCTAAATTTTTTCCCTCCAAAATGGCACTTAAGTGGCTGCTTATCTCTTTAGCCTCCATTGACCCATTGTACTGAGACATTAGAGCATATGGGAAGCCCCTGCGTGTGTGGCCAGCAGCCTGGGGATGGCACTTGTGGTGACAGGGCCTGGCAGGCCAGCCAGAGATCTCAGCAGGGATCAGAGCACTGCCTCAGAGCTGCCAGAAATGCTTCATTTGCCCCATCCCTTTCTTGTTAGAGACAAGTATCTGGGGCACATCCCGTGGGATGCAAAGCTGGGTGGTGGTTTCCTCCACCCTGAAAACAAACAGCTGGGCTCCTCTGAAGATGTGGTTTTGAATCACCGAATTACAGTCCCACCAAAAGGGTGGCATAATTGTTGATGAGGGAAGCATATGCCTCCTTGGCCCCTTCGCTAGGCTCAGCTGTAACAGAAGCGTGTGTAGACGAGTGCTTGAGGGGTTTTAAATCACCAGCCCAAACCGCAAGCTTGATTTGTTCCCTTTGGAAGATGTTTGGCCAGACACAGGCATCTTCCTCTTCCTCAGCCACATGGCCCTGTAAATCCTCCACTGCGCACTGGATCAGGCCAGGGCCTGGGCAGAGGAGCCCCTCTTCATTCCGGCCTTCAGTTCCAGTGCTGCCCGCCTTCCCCTTTGAAGGAGCAGGTTGATTCAGTACTTTTGGGACTTGGTGACATTAATGGATCTGTTTTATGTAACACAAAGTCATTATTAACAGCATCCTAGATCATAAAAAAGGTCTAACAAGAGACAAGGAGGTTTTCTGCCCCCCCCCCCCCGAAGATAATAGCAGTCAGACCAAGAAGAGAAGGGTCACGGAGCCGTTCTCTGATTGGTGGCTTCCACCCCACATTGACATTTCTGCAGTTTCATCAGAAATTCTAAATAATCCATGTGAAAATGGACGGTTATTTACTGAAGATATATGCACTGCATGGGCCCAGAATGCACTGAAGACATAATCTTGGCTCTTGGCGCTGCCTTTTTGTGTGTGGCTGTGGGGGTAGCAGCTGCCGCAAGCCTCAGATGAAGGGGACCCCGACATCTGTGGGGAAACCGAGTTAGTGGGTGACAAAGTACGGGGGTTTGATAATACGAAGGCTAAGGAAATCCATCTCTGCTGTGGACAGCAGGCGGAGTAGCTAAGTAGTCACATCTGGCCAGCAGCTTTAAAGACGACCAAGTCACAGAGCCTCCGTGACAGAGCGCCTTTGTGTTTTTTCAAGCTGGTTCCTGTTTTCCAAAGGTAAAGAAAAGCATCCTCAGCTCTCCGTGAAGGAGCAGATTCATGGGATTCGGTTCCTTCAATTTTGTCATGAAAGAGCTGACAGTGTGTATCAGCAAGGAGAGCTCAGCCTCTGGGCTCATTTTTTCTTTCCACGCTAATAGGACAGGATCCAGAAATAGAATCCCATGGAGGGTTGCTGAGTCCAGCTTCTGTCTGGGGCTGGGAGCCCTGATTCCCCTGGTTGGAGTCATATTTGGGTGCTTTCAAAGCCTCCTTTTCTGTTTCCTTCCATTCTGTCTACCCCCAGCACCATGATTGTTGCCCTTCTCCCCCTCTCTCCCTCCACGGGATGGCAGGCAGGAGAGCGGGCAGCCAGGCTGATGAAGAGCCAGACCCCCAGCTTCCTCCTGGGCTCCCCACTGAGACTGAACATCTAAGAGCAAACATACAGGGTCATAGCATTAATGGGGACACAGGCAGTCCATCTCTGCCTGGCCGAGATGCTCAGTGCAATGTTCTCAATGCTGTGTGTGCGGGGACAGCACCCAGGAGGAACAGCAGGGCTCCTCAGAGTAAGGCTCATGGTGAACGGGAATGTGGATGTTTGTTTTCCCAGGGTTTGAGCAAGCCTGATGCTGGGGACTGCTCTCGCTCTCCCCACCACCTCCCTCTCCCCCTTGCTTTATCTCTCACTATCCCCTTCTCTCTTATATGTGCACATACACATACACAACCTCACACACTTGCACACTTCTACACCCACACACAAGCATGTCAAGGTGATGAAGGTTTGGACCACTCCTCTCATACATCAGCTGCACAGTTTGATTTCACATTCAGCTTTCGTCCTCCGAGTCACAGCTTGGTAAACCCCAGGAACATACTTCATAGGGATTCCTGGAGCCATTTCCCAAATTTGTGGCGGCTTGATCTGTAGAGTTATGAATTGTTGCTTTTCATGAGGTCACTTCAGGAGGAGGGGGAGAAGGCCTGTGTGTGTGCATGTGTGCACACACATGTGAGAGACAGACAGACAGATACGGGAGCTGCAAAGGGAAGAACTGGTCAGCTCAGTCTAAAGCATTTGCATGATAGTACCTTCCAGAGATGTTTGTGCATGACAGACTGTCCCAGATCCAGCAAGGTAGAGGCAGATTTTACAGCACATATAATGAATTCAAAAATGTATAATAAATACACATTTTACAAAAGCAATATGTGTTTTAAAATATAATATATGCAAACAATCTTATAAATCACTAGGCTTGACACTAGTCAGCTGAAGAGGCTTCTGGGGAAATGGTGTTGTGCATGTGCGTGTGTTTTTAATAATGTAAAAATATGTGTAATATGTTTGAAAAACAACAGCCAGAAACCCCTTCTACCTGCCAACTTTACAATACTTATTTCCCAGGAGCCTGCTGTATCCTAGACTCTCAGGAAAATAAGCGGGGGGCTTAAATAAAAAGTATAAATATGAATAAAATGGGAAAGCGCCACCCATCTCAGTATATATTTTCCTGGTGGACTTGACCAGCCCAGGCTCCATATGTCAAAAAACAAGCATTTTATGATCTCAATGCAAAGGTTTCTGTAACGTTATTGCATGAGATAGAGGCACAGACAGCAAGAGGAGAGAGTTCTTTGGATCCCCCGTTCTGACATACCCCATGGAGCCTGACGCTGTCATGGTACATTAAGGGCTAAATGTCAACCCAGACTATGAATTTTGTGCCCTTTTGTCAACTAGAGACACCCTTTGGATTTTTTTTCAGGCCCATTTTTAGTATTTAATGGTTTAATGGCGCTCTCCTGGTGTTAGGTAGAAATGGTCACAGTGGGATTTCTGGCTCTCACAATTACTCTCTCCTGGATCTCCTTAATCTCCTCAAGTAGCTACGTGGGTCTCATCTTCCTGTGGGTACCACTTCCCAGGGCATCAGTATCCCGGTCCTGCTCCAGGGTTTTTGGGTACACAGTGACCTTCACATGCTTTTCCATTCTGCCTCCACCTCCACAAACCCAACCAACCAAAACTCACAGAAGGGACAAGAATTTCTAAAGTGTTACAGCCAAATTTTTAACACAAAAATGAGACAAGTGCCCAGACCAGTTGACATATATTTATGAAGAAAAATTCGATTGTAAGGTGCATACTGGGAAAAAAGGATATATGGGTATATTTAGACAAAATGATATTTATTCCAGTATTGTTTATAAGACTATAAAAACAGAAACAAAGTAAGTTTCCAATGTTGCAAGATTCTTTAAATAAATGATGGTACATATGTGCAGGGGAATACTTTGCTACCATTATAAAAATGGTAAAATGGTAAAAAATGGAAAAGTTCCATGATATATTAGGAAATGCAAAAAGCAGGTTATAAAACAGACCAAATTAAGAGCGTTCTGTATTCTACTACATATGTTCTTGCCATCACGTAGTACTTATTGAAGGCTGTAGACAGTGTGCTAGATATTCAATATGAGCCCATTTTAATGTTTTCATATATATAATAATATAAAATTATACATTTAATATATATTAATATCCAATATAGATTTGTATTTGTAGAAAGATATTTGGAGGAACACCTGAAAATGTTAGCGTGGGTTGTTATCTCCAGAGGGGGCATTTGATATTTCTTTTTACTTCTCTTTGCCTGTCTACATTTGTTTCTGCAGTGAATAAAATCTGTTTTTATTTATTTATTTATTTATTTTTTTCTTTTTAGATTTTATTTATTAGACACAGAGAGAGAGAGATCGCAAGTAGGCAGAGAGGCAGGCAGAGAGAGAGAGGGAAGCAGGCTCCGTGCTGACCAGAGAGCCCAATACGGGGCTTGATACCAGGACCCTGAGATCATGACCTGAGCCAAAGGCAGAGGCTTAACCCTCTGAGCCCCCCAGGTGTCCCTAAAATCTGTTTTTAATAGGAATAAGTGTATTTTATTTTTTTATTTTTTTAAAGACTTTATTTATTTATTTGACAGAGAGATATCACAAGTAGGCAGAGAGGTAGACAGAGGGAGAGGGGGAAGCAGGCTCCCTGCTCAGCAGAGAGCGCCATGCGGGGCTCGATCCCAGGACCCTGAGATCATGACCTGAGCCGAAGGCAGGGGCTTAACCCACTGAGCCACCCAGGTGCCCCAGAATAAGTGTATTTTAAAAAGAATTTTAGCAGCCTAGGAAAATAAGCCAAGGGTTAAATGTAAGTCTATCACATGCAAAATCCATATCTAGTAGTAAAAGCCTCCATTAGCCAATGTCTTTGGGTTACACCTCTGCCCCCATGCTCCTTTAGGGAACTTGCATGGTGTCTCCCTTGTTCGCTTTGCTCTGAGACACCCCCGCCCCCTTAGTTGGCAGTTGCCCCAGGATCAGGGCTGGAGAGCTATAGGGAGATGCTAGTACCAGGTTCCAAACTTTCAGTCTTTCACATTGGCAACTGGAAATGGGCTCTGGCCAGAAGTGACCCGAATGACCCTTTACCCTTGGCCTTGAAATACTAAGGAGTGAAGAGGATGGGCCTCAACACATGTAGACTCCATCTGAGTTCTTCTTTACTCCCTCCTTGCTGGGTGGCCATCAGCCTTTGGTCTCTTCACTTACTCCAACCCAGGACCTTATACTTCATTGCATAAAATAGGTAGAATGTCCTCAAGGAAAGTAACACTGGTAAAGAGTTGTCCTAAACCAGGTGTCTGAAAAGTTTTACTGGAATACAGCAACACTCATTGGTTTATATACTGTCTATGGCTGCTTTTTGAGCTACAATGCAGAATTGAATAGATGACCTGTGGCCCACAAAGCGAAAATTATATTCTATCTGGCCCTTTATAGAGGAAGTTTTACTTAATGTTTCATTATATATTTGGAAGTTTTTACCTGGCCTCTCTGTCTAAGATGAAGTATCTGTGACAGCAGGGAATTTGGTTTCCCCAGTGGTTCTCTCCCTGGCATCAAGAATAGTGCCTTACACTTAGTAGATACTCAATAAATCAATATCAAATGAATGAAACATAGCATAAAAATGACAGATTAGGGAATTAATCTGGGAAAAAAGAGAAGCCAAGGAAAAGAGGACAGTCTTATGCAGCTGTATCATGCTGTTAACGAATGTAATACAAACATATTTTTAAAGGATATTGGAAAAGGAGAGAGACTATAAAGTTAAAGAAATTGAGAACAAAAACACTATTATAGAACTCATAAGTAATTAGAATAGCAAAGACTAAAAAAATACTACTAGCTAAAATAATATTCTGATATTAAGAAAATGCTTAAATTAATCATGGTGAGAGTAGAAGAAAAAAAGACAAGTAAGAGAAACTGTCATCAATATGCTGATAGTCCAAAAGTGATTAACTATAAAGATGTTCCTCAAGTAGAGAATCCACAAATGAATTTTTTTTCAAAGATAGAGTAACCAAAAGAATTCCCTAAAGTGAGGGAATAAGAATATTGTAAATAGAAAATGAATTCATTGTAGACCAGCAGAGAAATTCTAACCCTAAGCTATATTCTAGTTAAAATTTTTAACCCTTAAAACAAAGAAAAACTATTTGGCTTTTTCTCAAATCTAAAATACAAGTCACCACCAAAGGGGATGGAGTAGAGTCTGAAGCAACACCCATTAACAGAGACATAGGATAATGTCTCTTAAATACTGGGGGAACCAGTATGATTCCAGGATGTGAAAAAAATACAAAGGAGTTTATATGGTTTACAAACATACATAGAAAAATAAAAGACACACAGACAATCTATAGATTTTAGAGTTACAGTTAGTTTTTTTCATGTTGTGTTTCATTTTGGCATTTCTGATGAATTTCTTTGAGGCATCATTGTGTTGGGAGTCCAGTGAATTCTCATTTAATTGTCTCTAAAGTTGGCTTCTCCAAGTCTAGCCCTAAATCAGGCCAGCTAATCAGATAGGTTGCCTCTTCAACTCCCCAGTGTCCTGCTATTAATATTGTCTGATTAGTGTGTTCCACAGGCCTTTGTAACATGCATAGTTATCATCAGCAGATTATAGGAGCATTTTAGATACTTTTTAATTACTTCCAGTATCTTTTTTTTTTTTTTAAGATTTCATTTATTTATTTGACAGTGAGAGACATAGTGAGAGAGGGAACACAAGCAGGAGAGCAGCAGAGGGAGAGGGAGAAGCAGGCTTCCTGCCGAGCAGGGAGCCCAATGTGGGGCTCAATCCCAGGACCCTGGCATCATGACCTGAGCCAAAGGTGGACGCTTAACAACTGAGCCACCCAGAAGCCCCAACTTCTTAATTACTTCCAGTATCTTATTTGTGGAGTTGGTGATTGCTCCTTTGGATCAGCCACTGAACTCTGTTCTGAGAGAAGCAGGGTTAATATTCCATGCAATCTCCTTTAAGCTTCAGCTATATGTCCTCATGCCTTGTGCCTGTTCTGTTGAGAAATGACTTCCATTGCCTGCCAAGTTTTGAACTGTAAGGAATAATGCCATTGTTGAGAAGATCCAAAAACCACATGAATGAAAAGATCTGGCTGCCTGTACTATGTTTTGTAAGACCTTGAGTGATGAAGCAACAAAAGAATTACTCAGTATTGATACCTTGGAGAGTTCAATAACGATTTCTATTGGGATCCTTATTACCTTTGTCCTGAAATCATTTTCCCAATGTAAGACACAACGTTCCATTGCATATGAGCTCTTCCTTTCCTTCCGTATAACTATAACATAGTATATATATCACCTTCAGATCACTAATATGTGATAAACTATAAATATATTGCATACTGCTGACTCCAAGTAGAATGAAATACCCAATAGGCTTATTTATGGCAGGTCTATGCATCTTTTTTTTTTTTTTTGGCTTAAACATGCATCTTTTTGATAGATAGCAAGAACATGATTGCTGTCTGGTACTCAGTTCTCTCAAAACTTCTTTAAGGGAAAAACTAATACCATGGACTGGTTCATTGGGATTACAACTTCTGTCCTAGTTTAAAATTTGTGCACAATGAATTATGTCTAAGGTGGGCAAAAAAAAAGAAATCTAAGATAAAATGACTACTATCCTAATTTGTAAAGGTCATAAATGGGATCTACAGACAGGGAGATTAAGACTACAACAGAAGTTATATTATAGTCAACTGAGAAGTGTGGGTTGCCCCCACTTAGTGGTAGGAAAAAAGAGTAGAGAGATGAAAATTCTTTGAAACTGTCCTCTGGAGCAAGCAATCACCACTTTCGTCCTCTGTCAGTATGCAGACTTTGCCAAAAACATCGCCTGCTGGAATTGACTTATTATTTTGACTGTCTGAGACTATAATTACAACATGATAACAAGAAGTTGCGTAACAGGAGATTTCCAACGACAACAACACACATCTTATTTTGACTGAGTAGAATATTAAGATGTATATTTTTACCTTGATTCAGTTTGAGAAACTTCTTCCTTGGGTTTAAATGATCATTTAGCAAATGAACGGGAAAAAAAAAGCACCTAAAAGTACTTCCTTTTGGACATAAAAATTGAAAAGATGTATCTCTCTTTCTACCGCATGCGTAGAAGATGAATTTAAAGTAGAATGAATCAGAAAACCTTCAGTGATTGCTCTCCCAGCTTTTATTAGGCACGTCGGTGTCCTACAAACAGAAATGCTTTCATTGGGTGACAACTACAAAGTGAATAAAGTCATGAAAATTTAATTTATTCTACAATTTGGGGAATTATTCTCCTCTATAAATGGTGGGCCCTAAGGAAAACACTATCGTACTTTTGGATTTTAATAAAGATTTCATGCACCCGGTAGGAATGACAAATAGGATGCCACCCCGAGCTAAAAGCCACAGAGAATGGCCTTGCGCTGGGACTCTGGAGCCAGAGTGCTGCCCTTGAGAATGATTCATCATCTTAGGCAGGGTTGGTATTAAGTAAATCTGGGGTGACTTTCAGTTCATTCTGAAAATTAAATATTTTCATTAGACGGAAAACAAGGACATCAACATGCAGTTTGTCAACTCTGAGATTTACCATGATTAAAATGCTGCAATTGTACCCACAGTGCTTCTCCTAAGTCACCTTAACAAGTGTCTGTCAAGCCCTTAGCAAGTTCTTTAGAAGAAAAAAGTGTGAGACTTAATCACTTAAGGATCAAGCTAATGTTTAAAGAAAACAATTCAGGGCACCTAAAACTGCATGTGTAATTTTACCAATTTCCCTGTTTCTACAAAATCTTTCCTATAAGAAACTTGGTGTTTTGTATATATTTGACCTATTCTAATCATCAGAAGTTCCACCAACCCCTTGGAAGATGGAAAAGACTGACTTTTCAGTTTCTAAATAGCCTTGATTTAGCCAAGGTGATGGAATGTTTGTACTCAACCCCAAAAATAATGCTTTCTCCTTATGGAAACAAAAATATCCCTCAGTCCTGGAAAATTTGGCTTAAGTAGACATCCTGTGAGACTGCTATTATCTACTTTTGAACAAAATAAAGAAATAACCACAACAGAATTTATGACAAGATGGTTTTATATTTAAGAACCAAAGAAATAAGGGAAGGGGGATAATTTCCTTACATTTTATGGATTTCAATATTATGCAAACCTATACCGTGCAAGTAATAATACTGTTAAGAAATACAGCCATTGAAAAACAATGACCCTTCCACTGCCTAATCATACGGCTTCCTAAATCAAAGAGCACAACCAACTATCAGAGAGAGAATCTGTATTCTACAGTCCACCATGTTAGGAAAAAAAGAGCATTAAAAAATGGGGCATGAAGTATCATCATCTAATAATCATCATCCTTCCCTGTCCCTCCCCATCACTCTTTATTGCTACTGACTTTAGGGTAGGTTGAATTCTCCAAAAGTCTCACTATATTGCTGAGCAAATGAGAAGTTTAATTTATTGACATATTTTACTTCTTTTCTTGTCTTTCTTTTTTCTTTCTTTTTTGGCTTACTGATTTGATAAAGGAAATAAATAAAACTAAAAAAAAAAAAAACCCTGAATATTAGGAATGGAAAAAGAATGTTAAGTACAGACAGATTAAAAATTTTAATAGTTATAATTTTATGTCAATAAATTTGAAAGAAACATACAAAAAAACCCCCTTAAAATTATCAAGAGAAAATATGAAGGGCATTATCTTGGGGAGGACAGTAATAATAACAATTTTAAAATTGAATATATAAAACAGATTTCCCACCAAAGAAGACACTGAATTCAAAAAGTCTTAATTTGTCAGAATGGCTAAAATTAACAACACAAGAAACTGTAGGTGTTGGCAAGGATGTAGAGAAAAGGGAACCCTCCTGTGCTATTGGTGGGAATGCAAATTGATGCAGCCACTCTGGAGAACAGTATAGAAATTCCTCAAAAAGTTAACAGTAGAAGTACCCTACGACCCAGCAATTGTACTACTAGATATTTACCCCAAGGATACAAAAATACAGATTCGAGGGGACACATGCATCCCAGTGTTTATAGCAGCATTAGCAACAATAGCCAAACTATGGAAAGAGCCCAAATGTCCATCGACTCATGTGGTCTGTGTTTGTGTTAGAATATTACTCAGCCATCAAAAAGAATGAAATCTTGCCATTTGCAACAACATGGATGGAGCTAGAGAGTATTATGCTAAGCAAAATCAGTCAGAGAAAGGCAAATACCATATGATTTCATTCATAGGTGGAATTTAAGAAACAAAACAGATAAACATCTGGGAGGAGAAAAGAGAGAAGGAAGCAAACCATAAGAGACTTAACTATAAAGAACAAACTGAGGGTTGATGGGTGTAGGTGGGTGGGGAATAGGCTAGATGGGTGATGGTTATTAAGGAAGGCACTTGTTAGGATGAACACTGGGTGTTATATGTAAGAGATGAACCACTGAACTCTATTCCTGAAACCAATATTACACTGTATATTACATTAACTACAATTTAAGTTACACTACCATTATAATTACACTAACTACAACTTAAATAAAAATTTGGAAAAAAAAGAGTTTTACAAATTTTTACCAAACTTAAAGGAACTGAAAAATCCCTAACTTAATCTATTTCAGAGAATTTTTTAAAAAGATTTTATATTTATATTCTGAGGCTAGTAGAATCCCCAAGCCTGGCAAAACCAAAACAAGAAAGGAAAATTAGAAACCAAACTCACTTGTGAACCTAGATGCAAGCATCCTAAATAAGCAAACAGATAAACAAAAAACTAGCAAATGGAATTTAGTATATAAAATATAAAAATAGGGATGCCTGGGTGGCTCAGTTGGTTGGGTGTCTGCCTTCGGCTTGGGTCATGATCCCGGGGTCCTGGGATCGAGTCCTCCATCGGACTCCTTGCTTGGCGGGGAGCCTGCTTCTCCTTCTGTGCCCTGCCTGCCCCCCTGCTTGTGCACTCTCTCTCTCTTTCTCTCCCTCTGACAAGTAAGTAAATAAAACAAGTAACTAACTAACTAAATAAATAAAATATAAAAATAAAGAAGAATTTAATTTCTGGAGTGTGAAATGGTTCAAACTCAGAAAATCAAGGTATACAAGCTACCATATTAATAGATGAGAGGAAGAACATCCTATGATCACTTTAACTGATAGAGAGGAATCATCCCATTAAATAAGTTTATATTCAATATAAAAATTCTTAGAATCCTAGCCACAAGAAAGTTTTTTTAACCCAGTAGAAGGTATCTATCAAAAATATGCAGCAAACATCATAGTTAATAGTGTCCCCATTCATTCACTATCTTTGGGGACCATAAAGAAAATAATACTGGCAGTTATTTTGAAATAAACTATATATAAACACACACACACATATACTGGCTGGTAATTCTTATGAGTATATATATACTCACATACATATATATGTATATAAATATATATGCCTATACCGGCTAGGATATTTCAGGGAGGAGGTGGGGAGAGTGATGGAATGATTTATCACTATCAGATTATCAAAACAGATTAAGAAGCAACAGTAATTAAGCCAATTTGATGTTGCTAAAGAAATAGACAGATGGATGGAATCTAGAAATAGACCTAAGTATGAAGTAAAGATAGTATATCAAGTCAGTAAAGAATAGACAGATTATTAATAAATAGTGTGGACTACGTGACTAATCAGGGGAAAAAATTAACATCAATAAACCCAATAAATTCCAAATTTATCTAAGTCTTTAAAGTAATAAATAAAAGCATAAAAGTAATAGAAGACAGCATAGGTGAGCTTAGTATCCTGAAGTGGGCACACTTTCTAAGAAGATAAGAGCCAGAAGCCATCAAGGAAAAGAATGATGAATTGGCTGTACAAACCCACGAAGAAAATCTGAACAACCCAGTGCAAAAACAACAACAACAAAAAAAAAACATGTAAAAACATCAATGTGGTATTAAAAGTCAACTATCAAATTGGCAAAATTACAGAAGTTTGGGAATATTAATTCCTGGCTAGGTAATATACCATCATTCTTGGTCGGAATATAAATTTGTGCAACTATCTGGAGGGCAATTTGGTAAAAACCATAAAAAATTTAAATATGTATTTCTTTATACACTATTCCACTTACAGGAATTCGCAGATATGCCTCAAAAGTGTACCAAAATATATGTACAGACACACTCATTGAAACATTATTTTGAAATGAGGGGGGAAAAAACTATCTAGCAAATGGGGCACTGGTTAATAGAAGTGCGGTCGGTATAACCTAGGATGGAATACTATATGGCTTTTAAAAAGAAAGGAACAGATCCGAAGAGACTAATGTGGAAATATTCCTAAAATATACCATCAAGTGAAAAATTCGAAGTGCAGACAAATATGGGTTAGTATGAGTCCTCTGAGGGGGGAAAAAAAAAGGTGGATGGATTTATATATTGTATTTTGTACATTTTACATATAAATTTTGATTACGTGGATTGTATATATTGTGTTATGTATACTTTATATATAAATTTTGATTATATACACTTGGAAATGTTTCTGAAAAGGTACATGGCCTGCTGGGGAGAGTGGGGACTTATTTTTATTTATGTCTTCCCAGTTTTAAGTTGAATTTTCTAACCACGTGCATAAAATACTTCTAATTTTCATATCTGACAAGAGTTATTTGGATAGTAGTTTTATGGACCGTTTATATTCTTCATATTTTAAATGTTTTTTATTTAAGTGACCCATAACCCTTATATGCATTGCTGTCTTCAGTACCTCCTGATAACACTGGAAAGCCATGGAATCTGACCAAGAGATCTGATTCCTTATCAGTTTACTCTCATCAGGGCTGATGGGCTGGTACAGAGCAGGAACAGGATTGTGTTCTGTCTAATGAGTTATTTTTCCCCTGGGGGTCAAAAGAGCAACAAATATTGATTGAATATTTTGGCAATATACCGATATTTGATAATACTGATAATATTGATATTTCTTTTTTTTTTTAAAGATTTTATTTATTTATTTGACAGAGAGAGATCACAAGTAGACAGAGAGGCAGGCAGAGAGAGAGAGAGGGAAGCAGGCTCCCTGCTGAGCAGAGAGCCCGATGCGGGACTCGATCCCAGGACCCTGAGATCATGACCTGAGCTGAAGGCGGCGGCTCAACCCACTGAGCCACCCAGGCACCCAATATTGATATTTCTGATAATACTGATAATACTGATATTTCTGATAGACACATTTCTTCTTATCTTCCCGAAACTGTTGAAAATGGAATTGAGCTTACTGAGGGCAGCGACTGCGTTCTATTTAAGTCCTTCCTCAAACCTGAGTACAGTGCTTAGCACAACTCAGATAATACCTGTTGGTAGAGGGACTTAAATGAGAAGCTGAAAGACTTTCTCTTCTTTCTTCTATTGGCAACATGTTTGCACTGGAAGATAAATGTCATATTCATTGATTTAACAAATGTATATTGTGCATCTTTTTAAACATAGCTATTCTTTAGAGTAACAGATTTCAGACTTCTCACTTCACAGACCGCTAACATTTCACAGAAACAACTGAGGGAGATAAATATAGGAAACCCAGTATTTTATTTTGCAATGTAAGGTCATTTAAAAACATCTGTTACAATCTGTTATCACTACCATGCCATTAACGAAAAGACATTTAACCAGGATGGAAGGAAGGGAGGGAGGGAGGGTGGGAGGGAGGGAGGCGGGAGGGAAGGAAGGGGGAGTCAGGGAGGGAGGGAAAGAAAAGAAGGAAGGAAAAACCAGAGTCTATAATCTCAGAATGAAGTAATTTCTTTAACTATAGTTAGTGCTCTTTCTTTCATCTCATTTTCTCTCTAAGTGGTAAAAACTCTGTCAGGGATGAATGTTGTCCCATGGATCGTGTGACCTTGGCGGATTACCTGGCCTTCCTGAGGTTCAAGTTGCTTGACTGAAAAACAGTGAAACAGGGCAATAATAGCACCTGGCTCTAGGGTTATTATGGGGATTAAATGAGGTAATGCATGTGAACCTCTCATTGCCAGATCCACAGTAAGCATTCAGTAAATATTAGCTATTATTGTCCTTGTAGAGGAAGATATTAGTTGTCTTGGGACTGAGACTAAGAGGAAATAGAAGACCTTGTTTCTGACAGGAGCTCAGCATCTAACTGGGAAAAGAAACAGGTGAAAAGAAAGTAAGAAAGTGCCCTGCTGGGCACAGGCGATGTGGGTGATGAGAGGCATCAAGATGTTGTGGGAGGAGGGAGGCAGTGCAGCAGAGTGCAAGGAGATGCGGGGGTGGGGGGGTGGGGGGGGTGGAGGAAGGCGGGGAGTGGAAGATGCCAGGTGTGAACCTCCAGGATGGAATGCGACCCTTTATCAGGCTCTTATGCCCCAGGTCTGTGTTAGGTGCTTTTCATCATCTTCTTTCATCCCTGTTCAAAGCTATGTGGTTGTTTCTATTGTCATTCCCACTTTCCAGATGAGTAAACTGAGGTGCAACCTCACAGAGCAGGTCAGTGTGAGAGAGAGGTGGGATTCTGATCCAGTTTCTGTCACTTGAAAGTCGGGCTGCAGTGTCGACCCAGGCATCTGCCTGTACTCTTGGCAGTGCCGTGCTGTCCCTAAGAGCAGTGTAGGCTTTAGTCAGGAGGCTAGGAAAAGCCATGGAGAGGGAGTGAGCAGGGCTGTGACCTACCCACGGGGGTGCATAGGAGATACAATAAAGTAGAGAGGACTGAAAGTAAGAAGACTGCTTTAGAGGGAAACAAAGACGACCCATTTTGTTGAAGGGGTTGCTGCTTAGAATGAGCGCTCGTGTGCCCAGAATCATCTTTCATGGCCTGTAGCCTAGACTTGGTCTTTAGTGGACAGTGTGTAATTGCATGGCTCAACGCTGAGGCACGTTCCACTCTCTGCCAAGCTCTAAAAAGTGCCCATGCCTGGGCCACACCCTGAAAAATTAAATCTCAGCCTCTGGAATGAAGCCCAGCAGGAAAGATTAGGTTTTATGAAACTTCTTGAAAAAAGAACACAAAATCATCACCAACAAGAGCAAAATCCAGTGCTAGTATTTTCTTTAAAATGAGTGCAGAAATCATGTAAATTACTGAGACTCGGGTCCCTTGCTTCTAAGATGTCTTTGAGTGTCCTTATTGCAATCTGGCTTCTTCCTTGCCCTCCCAGAACACTCTGTAACTCCCGATACATCCCAGCATTCACAGGGTACCATGCAAGTGAGAGGCCCCCACTAGCTTCAAGGAAAATCTGTGTCTGGTCTTAGGCATCTTTTAAAAAATATTCCCTACCTGATTCTACAGAGCAGCCTGATGGAGGACCTCTTGTCTATATATAGCATTAATGCCCTCCACAGGACAGAAGAACCTCTCACTAAGTGGCCAATCCATCCTCCGTGGCTTAACATCTCCCAGAACATATGTGCACACCCTGGTCTTGTCCACTGGGAACACGAGCCACCATCTTGCCTCAATCAGATATTTATTGAAGCACTTGCCATGGGCTTGACCCTGAGTTGGATGCTGTGCGGTGGGAGGGGGATGAAAAGACCCAGTCTCCACCCTGAGATGAGCTCAACATGTAGGAAAAGTTAACTTAGACCATGACCTCACAGCTGGGTCATTGCTGTGTTTTACCTTTCATGGGTTGCTCTTGTGAGGGTTTTGACAAAGCTCTCCTAGAATGAGGTACATGAGAACTTGCTTCAACAAGAATTTGGGCAGAGTGGATCTAAGCTGATTTTTTAAAATTAATTATAACATGAAAGGAATCACAGAATCATTAGTTATTAGGAAAATGTAATTTAAAATCATAAGATACTTACAGACGCCTATTAGAATGACTAATATAAAGTGCCAGGACAGGATGTGGAGAACTGTAACCAGCAGACATTGCTGATGAGAATGCAAAAAGGTACATCCACTCTAGAAAATATTTGGGCAATTTCTTTCAATGTTAAATATATAACCAAGGACTAAGGAATTCCACTCCTATCTGCCCAAGAGAAATAAAAATGTATGTCCAACAACTTGTACACGAATGTTCACAGCAGCATTGTTCACAGAGCCAAAGGGGGCAACAACCAAAATATGCAAATGCTGGAGAATGAACTGGGGTTCATCCATGGAATACCACTTAACAATAAAAAAGAACAAATTACCGATCCACACAACAGAGGTGAATCTCAAAGCATTATGCAAAGTGAGAGAAGCCACTAACAAGAAACTGCTTACTAAATGATCTCATTTATAGGCCATTCTGGAAAAAAAACAATAATGGGGACAAAAATAAGATCAGTGATTGGGTGGTGTGGGGGTTGGAAAGGAGGAGTGACAAGAAAAAAACAAGAAGGATTTTTAGGGGCAGTGGAATTGTTCTCTGGCTTGATCGTGGTAATGGGTATGTGACTGTTTGCATTTGTCAAAACTCATAGAATGGTATGCATTAAAAGGATGAATTTCCGTTAATGTAAATTATACCTTAATAAGCCTGGCATTTTAGAAACTAAAATAAATGATAAATATTAATTAGGATAAACAGTGCATTCTTAGAATAAGGACAGCTGCCAGGTTAGATGATGACCCTACGAGGAAATAATAACCAAAAAGCTTTTGCACCACAAGTGGCATCAGTTCAGGTCTTTATTCCCATACATTATATCCACAGTGGTTGCCAAACGGTCTCCAGCACCGGGCACTGCTCAAAGCCAAGCTTCTGCACATTCGTAGAGCACTCCCTGGGCCGCCCTGTCTGCAGTTGCCCCACCACTAAGAGTGGCCGGCATCCCCTGCTGCTGTCTGTTCTTGTTCCGAGGAAGCATGACTTCAGGGCTGGCACTCCCGCCCACACTCCAGGCCTCCCCTGGGTCTCCATGGTTATCCCTAACCGAGAAAAGAATGCAATGTTTCGGGTTGCACCAACCCCTCCTTTTAAAACAAAAGCCTAATGACAGGGCAGGTGTGCCCAGAGCCCTCTGTGATTAGCTGTAATTCTTGGCAGAGTGTGACATGCTTATTCTTCTGAATTAGCACAGGGCACAAGGCATTTACCACGGTGCTAATTGCTATTGGATGAAAACAAGCAGCCCCAGTATGTGGGCATGAGGCAAGACAAAACAGGTGCCAAAGCCATTCAGAGCCGTGCCCTGCATCGGGCGCTGCGCCGGTGGCTGAGAACACGTTTGTCTAAATGTCAGTCTCCTGTGGGTAGGGTGTGGGGAAGCGAGGCCGGAATCCAACATGATTCTGGTTGGGTAACTGGGCAACCGCACCCCCCTCTTCCTCCCCTCTGATGCAGTCAATGCTTGCTTTCAGTACTGTTCTTTATATTCATGTAGAGTTAGGGAAATAATGTGCACATTTTAAAGCATCTCCCCCCGAACTCCACAGTATATGGAATTTCCTCTGGAAGGGAATGCTCATACTCAAGCAAAGACAACTCTAGGCCAAGTTTAACTCATCTACCAGACTTCTTCAAAAATGCAAGTATAGGAAAAATGACAGATTTCAGTGTCCTTCATTATGGAAAAAAATTTGTGCATATCCTACTTCTTCGTGTTTTTTCCCTTGTCTTCCTCAAAATCACTGTAGACGTATGGAAATAGAAATACCTAGTAAACCAAATCTGAAATCTTCCAAGTGTAGTCATGGAGGCCAACAATAGAGCTAATATCACTGTCCATTTTAATCAACAGATATCCCTAGAGGTGGTGATGTAGGGACTTCATGAGTTGAAAAAATAAATAACCTTCTTGTGGTTCTTTAACACTTTATAGTTTAAAAAATAAAACTCTGGAAAAAATAAGCTGAGGGAAAAAATTCATTTAATGAAGATTAGCTTATCTCCTAAGTCTTGCCCAGCTTCTCTTCAAGGCTATGGCAGGCTGGACCAAGCCTACTGATGGAGACCCCTGTCAGGCAGAAAGAATGGCTGACCAAAGGTGTCGTGACAGGCGGTCATGGCTCAGAAGGGAAAACGCATCCTGTAACATTCTTTGTGTGAGGAAGCTCTCTACTTTAGTGAATGTCCCATTTTTAAGGAGGGGATTCTAGGTTGTTAAAACAAAAACCTTAGGCCCAATATGGTGTCTCTTGGACTGAGTTCCCAAAGCAGGGCTTGATTCATAACCTTATTGCAGTTTCAGCCTACCCAGAAATGTAGTCCTAACTAGTCTGAACTTTTTCAGTTAGTGCCGATGAGTCTGCCACTTGGGTTCTCTCCATCTGCACCCCCATCCGGGACGCCCAGCCCCCATCCCAGCAAAAAAAAACTGAGGCAATCTGCATGACAAGACCCTTTGCTTTTCCCCCTAAGGGAAGGCCACCCTGACTAAAGTAATCCTTTTCTTTTGCCAATAACATTCTTGCCCCACCTTCCTTCTATAAATACCTTTCATGTAGTACCTCCCCTGAGCTTCTCCTCAGAGCCCCCTCCAGATGGGGGTTGTGAGATGGGATGCTACCCCAACTTTGAATCATTTAATAAAACCAGTTTAGATCTTTAAAATTTATGTGGCTGAATTTTTGTTTCTTTCACAGGATAGTACAGATCTGAGCCTGGTTAATAATCACCAGGGACCATTTTATATGCCCAAATTCTACTTCTCCCAAATCTCAGCACTGAAACCTGGCTGCCCTTTGCAGTTTGGGTGATCATGTTGAGGCCATGTATCTCCTTATTAAACAAGATGAGCACCCCCACCGCCAAGACCCTGGACCCTTGGGCCTCAGGGGACTTCCCCATCTGCAGGGAGAAGGAGTGGGTATTCCACAAGAAACTGAAGGGAGAGATGCTTAATTAAAGTGTTTGCTTGAAAATGGATCAGAACTCACTTCTTCTTGCCTTTCTCCTATTCCCAGTCAAGTTCTTCCACCTTAGATAGTTTTTTTCCCTCTTCAGCTACACCATGCTCCCACAAAAAGACAATAAAGCCACAAGTCATGTTTTTGCTTTTTCATTACCAAGCACTCAACTTCAGGGACATCCTGAAGGTATACTGGCATTAGACTTGGGATACCTGGGTTCAAATATCTTTTCTGCCTCTCAATAACCAAGTAATCATGACCAAACCCCTTGTGTGCTTGGAGTCTGTCTTTACATTTGTAAAATGGGGACGCAAAGATGAATATTCTTCCTTCACAAAAGCCTTGTGAAAATTCTAGGTAATAACGCCTCTCATGGTGGCTAGCACCTCATAGCTGTTCATGTATTTCTTGAATCGCAATGGGGAAAGTGTAGACATTATCTTGTTTTTAAGTTTGCTTCAGAAAGGGAGCTGTATAGGAGCCTGGATGGTTCACCGGGTTGAGCGTCTGACTCCAGATTTCGGCTCAGGTCAAGATCTCAGGGTCATGGGATCGAGCCCCACATCAGGCTCTGTGCTCAGTGGGGTGTCTGCTGGAGATTCTCTCCCTCTGCCTCTCCCCCAACTCGTTCCCTATATATATATCTCTCTCTCTCTCAAAAATAAATCTTTTTTTTTTTTAAAAGGGAACTGTATAGTCATTCTTTAAAGTGTGTAGTAGTTCAACACCCCCCCCCCAAAAAAAAACAAACAGAGCAGAATTTGTAATGATAGGGCTATAAAAACGGTGGCATCCAGATAGGAATCCAGCTTGAGCTGCCTACTGGGTGCAGGCCAGCAATAGGCAGACAAGCTTAGCTGTGAGTACTGTTTCACTTACAGCACCTAAAGGTTACATTTGCATTTGTAATCACTGCCCTGTCACATTTTGATAAATTGAAGAGCAGCTAGATCTTTTTCTTGAAAAACTTTGGTCCCCTTGCTGTAAAGAGTAAGCGGTTTGTTTTCTAAACTGACAGCTGTGATTGCCACATTTCCTCGTTCTCTGTTAGCCATTGAGAGAGTGGTCAGGTTTGGGAAATTCCTGCTGGAAGATGAAGTAATTCATAGGACGCCCACACCGAGAGGCTGTTTACATTTATATCACTATCCGTGGGAAATCTTGTTTTTCCCTTTAGAAACCTGTGTGCTTTGGCCAGCAGACCTCAACTCCTATGAGGACTAGAACCTAAACTACCTTCTGATGTCTCCTGTCCTATCACTGCAACCATTTTTATACCAATGCCCAGAAACTTAAAGTGGAAGAGCTCCATTTGGGATAGAAAACCAACCAGGGAAATTCCAAAAGGGCTGATAAGGTCATGAACTAGAGTTTCCAGGGTGACAACACAGAGATTTCCTCATTCCTCCTCTAAAGCACCTTTCAAAAGTACCAAACACCCCACATGCTGATGGGAGTGGTCAAAACCACTTTCTTCCCACCTGGGTGATCAAAGCACCTCTGTTTATTCCAAGAGTACCATGAAGAAACTTGCCATTCACACTGGTTAGTGCACAGTTAGAGGATGATGGAGTTCTGAACGTTGTGTCCAAGTGAGACGCAAGGGAATGAGCCTCGATGAAAAGAGACCAGCAGCCAGTCTGACTCTAGCTCCCTCACTGTCATCGGCCTCTCTCCCCTATGATTTCCAGGTCCCTAGCTGATTCCCTTGTCTCCTAAGCCCAATTTTTCCTTTGCCTCCTGCACTTGGCCTCTTAGTAATCGAGGAGCCAGGACTTCCTAAGATTGGAATTAGAAGGATCTTGGGACTTTAATCAGGAGCCTAGTGTTTTTTCAACTGTATGGGAGCAGTTAGAGAATCTTAAAAGACAAAAATGAAAAAAAAAAAAAAACAAACCTGAATTTGGAGGGATGAGGACTGAGTGCTGGATACAGGTATGAAATTAAATGGGAACTGGAAAACCGTTAACTGATTTCTAGAAATGGAAATGGGCACTTTGAGGGGACTGGGGTAGAGGTGGGTACTCTTAATGAAAGCCAACTAAAAGGGAAATGAGGGAGAAAAGGAGGATGATTAATGAAAATTTGGGGTCATATGACTCAAGAAAATCATTTCCTGGCTTTCATTTTTATAGGATGTTCTCCTGTTTGCCCAGCACCTCCCAAGCTAGTGCCAGCTAAGCCCCCTCCATTTTATTCCTATAAGAATAACTTAACAACAACATATTTGCATATCAGTCTAGAGTCTGTGAAGAAAGAAGTAGAATAAGAGGGCTCTGCAGCCAGCAGTTCCCTGGGTCCTATGCTAATCTGTCTTGCTGTTGCTGCACAATTATGGTCTGTGACCCTGGGAGACATGGATCTTTCCCTCCCTTGGGAGAATCCCACCCAGGGGCAGGGGTGTTCTTGAGAATAAAGGGACAGGGACCAGGTAACACATGGGTGGGAGAGGGGGTTAATCTTGGTGCATAGCTGGCCACCCAGACATCCTAGAGATGAATTATAAATGCGGTATCATTGAAGAGAGGCCATCATTGGGTTCGTTATCAGTCCTTGCTGTATAAAACACCACTCTCAAAGTTAGTGGCTTAAAACATCAAATATTTATTTTTTAGCTTACAGTTCCATGGGATGGCTGGATTGGCTGAACAGTTAGGGTAGCTCTGCTGGTCTGGACCAACTCAATTGATTTTTGTGGTCTGCTGGTGGCTTGGCTGGAGTTGGATGTTCTAGGGAGGGGGCATTTCACTCACGTTTCTGGCAGTTGGCCAACTGGTTGTTGGTCTAAGAAGGCCTCCTCTGGGACTTCTTGTCTACACTCCATGCAGTCTCTCATCCTTCCACAGGCTAACCCAAGCCTTATCATAGAGCAACAGTGTCCAAGAGAGTGAAAGCGGAAGCTGCAAGACCCCTTGAGGCTGAGGCTCATATCACACAATCTCAATTCCACTACATTGGAGGACTGGGGAAATAGACTCATCCCCTTGATGGGAGGAGCTACAAGGAGGCTGTGGTTGTTTACAATCTAACACAGCTGGCAATCTCACCACTGATGTTCTAGGGTTGAATCTGCTTTAGTTGACTATGCCACGTTGGACCACTTTTTCTCATTGAGCTCCATTTTTATTTCTCATCACCTGAAAAATAAGAGACATGAATTAGATCATCTCTGAGGGCCCTTCTAGCTCTAAAAATTACATGATGATAAGAATTATAGGGGCACTTCGGTGGCTCAGATGGTTAGGCGGATGCCTTCAGCTTAGGTTATGATCTCCAGATTCTGGGATTGAGCCCCACATCAGGCTCCTGGCTGGCTCAGCAGGGAGCCTGCTTCTCCCTCTCCTTCTTCTTCTCCCCCTGCTTGTGTGCTCTCTGTCTCTCTTTCAAATGAATAAATAAAACTTAAAAAAAAAAAAAGAATTGTAACTTAGAAATAAATATTGGGGATAATGTAGAGAAATTGGAAAACTTGTGTATTGTTGGTGGGAAGGTAAAATGTTACAGCCCCTATGGAAGACAATGGCAGGGTGCTTGGCTGCCTCAGTCGGTAGAGCATATAACTCTTAATCTCAGGGTTGTGAGTTTGAGTCCCATGTTGGGGATAGAGATTTCTTAAAAATAAAATCTTAAAAAGAAGAAGAAGGAGAAGAAGAAGGAAAAGAAAACAGCTGAGCTTTCTTAAAAAAAAATAGAACTTCCATATGCTCTGGGAATCCTACTTCTGGATATTTATTGAAAAGAATTGAAATCAGGATCCTGAAAATATAGTAGCACTCCCATGTTCATTGCAGCACTATTCACAGTAGTCAAGATGTGGAAATAACATAAATGTCCTTTTATGGATGAATGGGTAAAGAAAATGGTGTTTATACATACACTGGAACATTATTCAGCCTTAAAAAAAATCTGCAGTATGCAGCAACTTGGATAAATCTGGAAGACGTGATGCTAAGTGAAATAAGCCAGTCACAGAAGGACAAATACTGCGTGACTCCACTTATATGAGGTGTCTAAAGTAGTCAAACTCATAGGAGCAGAGAATATAATGGTAGTTGCCAGGAGGACTTGCAGATCAGTGGGTGTAAAGTTTCACTCAGACAAGATGAATAAGTTCTAGAGATGCACTGTACAATATTGTTACTGTAGATAACAATAAAATGTATTTATCTATCCTTAAAATTTTGTTAAGAGAGAAGATCTCATAGTAAATGGTCTTACCATAATAAAATAAAGATAAAAACAAATTATAGCTTTTATTTGTTGACTATATCATGTGTCAGCACAGTTTTAAGTGCTTTATAGGTAATAACTCATCATGTGTCATCCTCACAGCTATCTGAGAAGTCCCAATTTACAGGATAGGTAACTGAGGCACAAATTAGTTAACTAACTTGCCCCAGGTCACAGACCTAATGTAGCAGAGCCAGAATATGAACACAGTTCCCGACCCCAAAACCCAGGGTCTTCACTACTAAGCTGCGTGGCCTGCCAGGAGCATCACAATTCTTACATGAAATATTGAATAACAACAGTGCATTAAAGCTTATTTACCTTAGGACTGTCCCTTAATGTATTCCTGTGCTTTTAAAAGTTCTTTTCCTGAAACTGAAGTGGTTGAACATAATTCTCCTCCCATCTTCCTTCTCTTATAACTCCATCCATCCATCCATCCATCCATCCATCCATCCATCCCTCCATTCCTTCATTCAATAGATATTTCTTAAAACCACATAATTGTGAGAATGTGTCATGACTAACAGTCAAAATATCTTGGCACTTTGTGTTTTCACTCTTGCCTCAATTTCCTTTCCTCTGGCTTTTAGGTTAATAATATTATACCTATATCACAGATGGAGAAGTTAAATCATAAAAGTATCATAAGACTATTTATGTTTATGCTGAGATAATTATCCAATTACAGTTATGCTTTTAGCTAGACTATTGTCCCAGAAAACAGATTTACTCTTTTGATATTTGGGTTGGTAATCAATACTTTATATTAAAATGATACTTTGTTTTATCTTTCATAGTATTTTTTAAGGCTTCATGTGATTCCAAATTTAAATGGTACAAGATATTTTATAATGAAAGCCTTCTTCTCTCTGTTTCTCAGATGGCCCAATTCTACTACCCACAGTCAATATTTTTTGGTTTATGTAAGCTTTTCCAGAGCTATTTTATGCATTTATCAGCAAGCACATGCACATATACAATGTATATGTATGTGGTTTCCCCTTTTAGTACCTAAATAGTAACATACTGGATACATAGTTCTATAAATTGATTTTTTTTAACTTAACAATCTGTTTTGGAAATAATTTCTCAATCTTTTATGGATGCATAGTATTCAGTTATATAGTCTTAAATAATTTATTTAATCCTCCTGATGACACTTTCGGTTGTGTCTAGCCTTTTGCTGTTCTATTTAATGCAGCGATTAATTATTTTTACATAAATCTTTTAACAAAATATAGGTATATCTGTTGCAGAAGTTTCTGAAGGAGAAATCAGTAGGTTAAAAGTTAGGTGCACCTGTAACAAAGAACACACCTAGCACCTGTATCTTGGCTTCTAAATACCATTCTTCCCTCGAAGGAACAAGGGCTCCTTAGAAAATGGCCAGCTCCAGCACAGGAGCTGGGTAGGCATGAGATGAACCTAGGACATCTTTTGGTGCCAGAAAGTAAGGAAGTGCTAAAGAAGAATGGGGATGTAGCAAAAGGATGCCGAAGTCAGCTTGAATGAGTGTTCACTGACCAAGCATAAAGGAATTTGGTCATGATGATAAATAAGGATAGTAACCCAATACAACCTACTAAATCTGAGTCCATCCGATATAAATAGAATATGTCTGTAGTCACAAAATATCTCCCCAAAAGATACTAAATTGTAAAGGGAAAAGCAGTAACTTGGCAGATACCACCATAACCAAGTGATCAAAATAGTATATGTGCTGCCGAAGCGAGCACAACCAAGTGATCAAAATAACATTACCAGGGCACCTGGGTGGCTCAGTGGGTTAAGCCTCTGCCTTTGGCTTGGGTCATGATCTTAGGGTCCTGGGATCGAGCCCCGCATCGGGCTATCTGCTCGGCAGGGAGCCTGCTTTCTCCCAACCTCTGCCTGCCTCTCTGCTTACTTGTGATCTCTCTCTGTCAAATAAATAAATAAAATCTTTAAAAAATAATAATAACATTACCAGTAGTGGGGCAAACCGACATCAGGTACATACTTCAGTGATACACTGGGGACACATTACTTCTGTGCCCAAAATGCATATTTTCTATCTAATTATGAGGAAACATAATGAGGGGTGTTCTACAAAATAATTGATCTTTAAAAATATCCTGGAAGACAAAAAAGACTGAAGAATTTGTCCATGTTAAATGGGACTAAAGAGACATGACAACTAAGTACAACAAATGACTTTAGATTGGATCCTGGAAGAGGAAGAAAATACTTTCTTTTACTATGAAGGACCTTTGTTGGAGAGTGGATAAAATTTGGATAAGATATAGGAGTTATATAATAGTATTGTGTTGACACTCATTTCCTGATTTTTTTACAAGTTTTCAATGGTTAAATAATGGAATGCCTTTGTAGAAAAGTTTCAGAGGAAATCATTTTGGAAATATAATATATAAGTGTGTACATTTATAGATGCTTATAGATATACTTATATACAAGTGAAAGAGAAAAGAGGAGGGGAGAAAGGAGAAAGAGATTGAGAATTATAGTGCACATATTTTGAAACATTAACATTTTGACAGTCTGGGTCATACCAAGAATTCTTTTCACTATTTTTGTGAGTTTTCTTATAATTCTGAGGTTTTTTAAGTTAAAAGAAATATATGTGCATCTGAAATTTTGATAGATTTTGTCAAATTGCCTGCTAGAGAAACTACAAATACTCTCTCCCACCACCAGCAATGCACAAAAGTGGCACTTGATATTTACAAAATATACTCACATACTACACCAGAAGGATTTATTACAACTCATATGAATAGGCAAAGATATTTTCTCCATTTTACATAACTGAGGCTTCCAGCAGTGTAGACATAAGAGGAGTGGTTAAGAACACAAGGTTTTGAAATAATAATTATATGCTATTTCTCCCTAATCAGGCTGGCAAACATAAAGTTTGAAAATACTGAGCATTGGCAGGGATGTAAAGAAATGAAAACTCTTACAGTCTGTTAGAGGGAGTGTAATTTAGTGCAATCATTCTGTGGAGCGATTTGGCAATATTTAATACAGTTGAAGATGTGCACAGCCTGCAACCCAGCAATCCCATTTTGAGTTATGTGTCCTGGAGAAACTCTTACACATACACAACTGCATTCCCAGCTATGCAATTTGTGATAATAACAATGGGAGACAAACTGAATGCCCACCGAGAGGAGAACCGTTGAACACATTATGGCCATTTCCTACAATTCTGTAATTAAAATACAAGTATTAGAACTATAGTCTTAATGTAGGAAAAAAAACTCAAAAACATAATGTTGAGTAAAGAAAGCAAATTACAGAAGCAGGTATACCCTCTCTATGCATATTTTGGAGTGCTGCATATGGTTTGTGAACATGTGTATGTGTAAAAGGTGTGTGAAATCTTTTCCAGGAAGGAACAGCTTCAACGGAACAGTTATTTGGGGAAAGGAATTGAGAGGAACAGAGTGAAAGTGTCTAAGAGGGAGATTCATCTCTATTTGCAGCACTTTATTGCCAAAACAAAAAGATATAAATTAAATATGATAAAAATAGTATCATTTGTTAAATTCAGAGTACTAAGTCCATAAGTGTTTTTAGATAATTCTCTTTGCTTTTTTTGAGTGTGTGGAATACACCATAGCAAAAGAAAAAAAGTAGGGAACAATGAACATGAGCCGTGAGATTCAAAATCCTGGGTTCAAATCTCTAGCGCTTGCCAGTTGTATAATATTGGGTTGTTTCCTTAACATCTGTGGACTTCAATTTCTCCATGTGTAAAATGGGGAATAGCATTGCTTACGTTGAAATGCGGGTTTCAAGACTGAATGGGATGTATATAGAGCTCTACCACAGTGTGCTAATAGCTGCTAAAAGCTAGCAGTTATTACTATATCTGGTAATTCTCAACCGGGGACAATTTTGCCTCCCCAACAGGGGATATTTGGCAGTGGCAATGTCTAGAGACATGTCTGGTTGCCACAACTAAGAGATACTAATGGCATCTAATAAGTAGAGGCCAGAGATGATGCTAAATGTCCTGTGAGATACAGGATAGATCTCCCCACAGCAAAGAATTCTTTGGCTCCAAATCTCAGTAGCGTTGCGGTTGAAAAATTCTGCTATATCAAAGTGGCCCAGAATTTGAACTAGACCTCCTGATTCCCAGTTGGGTGCTCTTGCCTCTACAACACATAGTGTCATAAGACCACACCCTTTCTGTTAAATGACTTGCGTAACTAGTGATGAGGATTTACCTCTTTCTAGCCAATCAGCTTCCCATTGCGTAAACATATACTACTGAGCAGAACAATGGCCTGGCATATAAAAGGTCTTCATAAATATTTATTGAATGAATGAATGAACCAGTCAGTGAGTGAGGGCAACCTCTTCAGTTGTGAAGGATTAGTCACTATGCTTGGCGTAATTTCTCTGACTCCCTATTCATCTGAAATGAGGCTGTACTCAGTTTTCACTTCCACATATAAAAAGAAGTATCAAAAGACAAGTGAGTGAGAAGTTCTCAGAGCCTGGTAGCCCATATCAGAGAGGTCTTCAAACAACTATGGACTAATCTTCCAGTGGCCTTTGTCAAGACACATCTGGAATTTGCTGAGACACAGAACCCTTCAGCTTCAATTTACCATGGCCACACAAAGTAAAGTGAAAAATTAACCTAAAGATGAAGAGCATAATTATGACACTTGAAGCTCATTTGATTCTAGCACAGCTTATAGAAAGTACTTATTATGTTAATGTAGCATCAGGAATAAATACAATTTCTTGCACCTGTTTACTCTTTGTTTTACCCCAGGCACTGATTTGGGGGAACCCAGACATTGAGGTTGTTCAGAGGACAACTATGAGTCCCTTCTGTCATCTTCTTCACCATTGATTTTAGAGAGGGTAAGTACCATTTCCTTCTAAACATTTGCTTTGGCAACACTGAAGCTCTCACCAGTTCCTTCAAAGGATATAAAATTTTTAAAAATAATTGAGACATATTCTAATTTCTACTTATGTGCATATATATCCAACTGGACCTAACGGAGAGGAATTTCCACAAATCATACAGTATAGTAAATGCAAAAGGCACAGTAACTAGTCTTTGCTTCTAGTCCTAACTTGCTACATTTAACCAGCCAAGTGACCTTGAGAAGGTTACTTAAGCCCTCAATTTCTTCATCTGTAAAATGAGAGGTTTGGCTGGATTATTTGGAAGGTATTTCTCTCAACATCTTAATATCACACCCTCAGGAAGATTGAAAAGCAGTGACTTAAAGCCATGACTTCCAAAATATGGTAGATGATACATCTGCTTCTATCACTGGAGTGCTTGCTAAAAATGTACACTTTTCAAGTTCTATCCCAGACCTACCAAGTCAGAATCTCTGAGGCTATAGAGCAGAAATCGGCCTTTTTAAGAAACTCCTCAGGTAAGCCGGCTGCACAGTAATGTTTGAGAACCACTGTCCCGACCACTGTAACCATCCTTCTGTTTACGCAGGACGTGATGAGCTAGGTCTGGGCCAGGCAGCAACTGGCTAGAATCACTTGTATTCATAAAAAAATTAACAAGGTCAGCATCTGATGGCTGTTTTACCTTTTGTTTCTTGGCTCTGTACCTTCCCCTTTGGCTCAGTCCTCCCCTCAACACTTCATTGGCCAGATTTAGGTGTCTTGCATGGGCTCCTTGGCTCTCGTCCCTTTGGCTGCAACTGAATGAGAGTAAAATCCTTTTGGAAATGACCAAATGAGCATCTCCTCTAGACTCTCCTCAGAATGTGATCTTGTTTGTGTGTGTCACTCCAAGAGATGTCAGAGTTATTGCTGCCTCATCTTACAGTGGCTTTGCCGTCCCTCTTTTGCTCTGGAGGGTCAGGCTTTGCTCCCAAGGATGACAGCACTCTGAAATGACTAAGGGAATGTGGATGGAGGTCAGTCACGTTTGTGGAACCAAGATGGCAGGCTTCTAGAGAGAAGGGGCTGTTCCCAGAGATCCCAAATCAGATAGCACCAGACTGTGGTCAAAGCTCCGGATTGGGAATCAGAAAAGCATTCAGCTGTGCTGTAGTCTGGTTCAGTTGCCAGAACGGCATCCGTGGCATTTCAGGCTTTCTTGGTTGTGTGCCTAAACCCTCAAGGAGTCACAGGCAGCCCTGAAGAGACTTATATCTTAAAGGACAACTAAATCCTGGCTTTGAAATACAAACAGGGTCTCCCAGCACTGCCTGCAGAGACTTCCCACCAGGACCAGTCTAATTGCTCAGTGGGGTGACAGTTGTTCTTCTCCAGAGCTTCACCAGATACTATTTTCTGGCATCAAATAAAGGGAAGTGGAGCTTTAAGAACATAGTGTTCCTGCTGTCTGCTGTGGGCCAGATATAAAACTCTCCTTCCAAATCACAGGCAAGGCATTGGCTGTGATGTGTCAGGTAAAGTACTAACAAGTGCCCCTTCGTGAGAGAAACATTCGCCCATAAAGAGCGTTCCAGACAACACCCACCACTGGCCAGGGATGGATGTGGGCTTTATTTGATTTGGGGTTGATTTATTTGTTTGCCTTGCTTCTAGAACAGCATAAGTTGGATTTAATGTCTCGAATACTGAATCCAGTACTTCTAGGTTCACTGACTTGTTATTATTTAGCATTTATGAAGTATATGTCAATGCACTCGGCTCTTTACAATGACTCATAAAAAGGCATGATCCTGGCTGGTTTTTTTGTTTGTTTGTTTGTTTTTTTAAGATTTTATTTATTTATTTGACAGAGAGAGATCACAAGTAGACGGAGAGGCAGGCAGAGAGAGAGAGAGAGGGAAGCAGGCACCCTGCTGAGCAGAGAGCCTGATGTGGGACTCAATCCCAGGACCCTGAGATCATGACCTGAGCTGAAGGCAGCGGCTTAATCCACTGAGCCACCCAGGTGCCCCTGATCCTGGCTGTTGAGCGTACATTTGCTACCAGTTGAATTACTGTCTAGGTGAAAATGATCACGGACAAATCTGGATATCCTTTGCCCTGAAAACAACTATATATCTGGGCTTCTCATTGCATCTTAACAAGAGCAGAGGTGTGGTAGCTGCTGCTACCATTTTGATATCAGTGTCGAAATGCAGTAGATGCAACATATAGTTCCTGGCACTTAGGAAAAGCTTGGCAAACATGGATGGAGGGATGGATGGATGGATGGGGCGCTCTCTCCTCAGTGGACGTATGTCATCTCCTATTTGTCCCTCCACCTAATGACTTTATTTTTGCATTTACAAACCTTGTGGTTATAGATCTGGTTGACTTGGAAGGGAACTGTTACTTACATGGCCTTTTGCAATGGAGATGAGATCAATATATCTATGATGTGGACAGAAACATAATGAGAAACAGATTACCCCAAATCATATGAACTTGTTAACAATATTATATCAATATCAATTTCTTGGTTTTAATTACATAAGATGTTGTCACTGGAGCAAGCAGAGTGAAGGGCACAGGGGAAATCTCTGTACTATTTTTCATCTTCCTGTGAGTCCATAATTCAAAAAAGAATCCATGAGCATCATCTACGCATCCTTGTAGGCACCTCATTGCCCACATCTTCCATTCACTAGGCCCTCCACTAATAATAGCACGCCCAAGTGTGTCCATTCAGGACTTCCAAAAAAGCAGAAGCTAAAATAGAATTCGACATGTGAGAGATTGGGGGAAATGCCTGGGAAGCATAGAGTGAGAGGGAGTCAGGCAGGAAGAACCTTCAAACTGCCAGGCAGTTCTAACACCTGTGAAAGGAGAGAGGGGGGAGGGACCGGGGAGGAAGAGCCTCAGATCACAGGGAAAGATCAGAGAAAAATTTCACCCAAGCCAACGAGGAGTCCCTGAGCAAACTTAACTGTGAGAAGAGTCCCACCTGAGGAAGCGTGGCCCATTTTCATACCTCCAAGTTTAGTCCTTACTGGAGCAGTCTGGAAGCAGCCTGGCCTGGGCTGAACATGGGGTGAATCCCGAGGTGTGGAGATGCTGGAGGCTGTCAGTCAGCTGTGCTTCCAGAGCTGGTGATCTTAAAAGGAAAGCTGAGCCTTCAAGGCCGCCATACCAGGCAATGTTTTTCTCTCAGTCCTCTGGCCTTTCTATCCAGTCCTTAGTGACCTTGACCCCTTGTCTCTCAGTGAAGCACATGTTCTAACTCCCAAACCAGAGTGAACTCCACCATCTGCTGCTTCTATATATATACTCCCTGCATCTCCAGTGAGTTTATAAAAACCGTAGAGCTGAGCCAACTAATTCACCATACATATCATCCAACATGAGGTGGCCCTCGTTCCCCCAGTACTTTCCACTGTCCTTCTCCTGTTGACTCCCTGTCACAGTGCTCACAGTGTTTATTGCAACCCTGTTGCACTTTGATCAAGTACTTCCTTGCTGCCCACGCTCTGGCTATTTGCTGGATGGCCTTGCCCCATGAGCTCCCTAAGGACTCCCCCTCTCACCATCTCCACATCTGTAGCTTTCTTCATCCTCTCCTCCTTTATTTAAGTGTTGGAGGAAGAAAGGCCTTTCTCCTCCACTGCCTCATCTTGCCTTCCGTGACCTTTCACCTTGCCTGTCACCCCTTCATTCTCCACCTGTCCTCTTCCTTTTGCTTCTAGGCCATGCTGCTCTCAGTTCTCTTCCTGTGTGACTCGATCCTTTCTGACCTCTTATTGCCTCTAAATGTAAATGTTCCCCCAGGATTCTGTCTTTATCACTCTTGATTTGACTCTACATTCTCCCTTGACATTCTCCTCCATTTCCATGATTTTACTCTCTATGCTCTGCCGGAGTTCTAAGTCTCCACTCGAACTTCCCTCTCAAACTCAAGTTCCTCAACAGTATCCCTATGGATCTTGCCAGAGCTTCAAATTCTGTGCCTACGCTTCCTTCCCAGGCATTCTTTCCCTCCCAGCTCTCTGCTTTCTCTTCATGAGACCCCATTCTGTCACTCACTCGGATTGGAATCTTGTCATCAACTCAACCCTCCATATCCATCCCTCTGGCCTTACTCCACAGAGCCTTTCCCAGCCTCTCCATGCCCAGGGTCACTGCCCTGCTTCCAGCCTGCACTACCTGTCCTGTGAGTTCCTGTAGACATCTCTAAAGTGGCCTTTCTACCTTGAGTCTTTCCTCCTTCCAGGCCATAATAGTTACCAATGGTAGTTTTATTTTCCTAAAAGTACAGCTTTTATTATATTCCTTTTGTGCTGAGAAACCTTTGATGGCTCTACATTGTGTACTCAACTCCTTCCTGCCTAGTAGCTAAAAATAATCTTCTCCCAACTAAACTGCCATGATATTTTATTGCCAAATGCCTTTCTTTAAGCACTTATTATTAACTGAACAGGCTAATTCTCCCAGCTCTGTGCCCCACCCCTCACTGAACCCCAAAGAAATAAAGGGGTGTGTGTGTGTGTGTGTGTGTGTTATTCTTGTTCCTAACTTATTTCTCTGTGTTTTCACCTGGAGCAACCAGTCTTCTAGAAGGGACACGAGAGTGAAGCAATCTGTTGGGTTCTACTCTTAAAGAGTGTGGTGACTAAGAGCAAGGCTCTAGGATCCATTTGCTTGGGTTCAAATCATATAACCTTTGCACATACAATTTATCTCTCTGAGTCTTAGTTTCTTCATCTATAAAATAGGCTAATAATTGTATATGTGCCATGGGATTATTATGATTACTAGTAATCAAGTAATGCACGTAACAGCCTTAGAATCATGCTTGGCACCAAACAATGCTCAGTGTTAGCTATTGTTATTACCATCATCATTATTGTTTTATCATGCTTGCAGGATGACATTATCCACAACTTAATTAGTCACTGTTTGGCACAAGAGACTAACTTGGGAATTATACACAACTGGTGAATTAATATCCTGAGTACTTCCACTAAGACATCAGGCTAATAATTTTTGGTACCTTAGATAACCCGTGATGGGTCCCAGAGGATCCTGAAACCAAGAGTCTACATTTTTCCTAGTAAGAATGGATTTTTTTTTTTTAACTTTTAGCTCTCCATAGTTTAATGTAGCAGCTTCCAGTTCTGGACAATGGTAAGCTGAGCTGAAGAAGGAAAGAAAGTCCTGTGGACAAGAAATCTAGTCCCCCACACATGAGATGACACACATGATTAGGCTGTAATTGAGACCAAGAACCTGGCAAAGATGGCAAAAGATAAAATGTAGGAAGAGGGAGGGGCTGTATTAGGGGAAGTTTTGAAAAATTGATTTGAAATATCAAAGTCAATTCTAACAAGAACATTAAAATGAGAGTTAAAACTGGGCAGCTAGATGGTTGTACAACATAGCAAATATAATTAATGCCATTGAATTGTACACTAAAAGTGGCAAATTTTATGTTATATATATGTGTGTGTGTATATATATATTTATATGTGTGTGTGTGTATATATATATATATATATATATATATATATATAGTCACAAAATTAAAAAGTAAATACACACACCAGAAAAATGAGATAGCTAAAATGTATAGCAATTTATAATAATAGTTTTATTTTAGGTATGTTTTATATATGACAGATCTGCATGTGTCATTTTATTGTCCACTCAGCATCTGCTGTGTACAAGCACTGTGCTTGGTATGTTGTATTATAATATACAGCTATATTTTTTTAAGTGTTAGTACTCACATGATCATTACTGTTGATGAAAGAATGATATTATCCATGGAAGGGTAAATGGCTATCAATGCAATCTTCATAGACCTGGGGGCAAAGTACACCTGTCTTAATTGAAGTACAACAAAAATAAGGACCTGACTTCAAAATTATTTAAAAAGAAGGTTCTGCTTTAAACTTAGACAACTCAAGTATGAGCCAACCAGTGTCTATATTACTCTTATACTTAAAAGATCCAATATGTTATTTCTTCCCATCTAACTGTGCGTGAATTAAGTCTAGCAACAATCACTAAAGAAGGTTGCAAATAAACAGCAAAGTCACAATAGAACCTTGTATCGTGTAGCTGATACTACCCTCACTTACTGAAAAGACTGGTTGCTCTTAGACTCCTCACATATTTAGGGAGAGGAAGGGATAATAACTTAGGCTGATATAAATTGTTGTCTTAGAGTCTGTCCCCAATTCTCTTTCCCTAGCTGGAAGAGGAAAAAAAAAAAGGGGGGGGAGGGGAGAGAACAAGAGTAGTGATGTTATGGAAGACTGTCTTATAATGGGAAGGAGAATCAAGCAGACTTACGAAGTTAGGCAGGTTATAATCTGGTTAAATTTGATTTTGGTAGCAACAATGAAAGCTGTGGTAGATACAAAAGTTTATTTTTACTATAAAATGTAATATGTATTTGGAAGAGCAAATATATACCATTTATAGTATAATCATAAAGCAAATGAGTATATAACCACCTCCCAGGTCAAAGAATGGGACATTGCCAGCCCCTCAGAAACTCCAGCCCCCAATCCAAATTCCTTCTTGATCACAGCTCCTTCTCTAATATTGATCAGCATTTTCCTATATTTTACGGTCATCACTTCCTTGCTTTCCTTCAGGGCTTTTCTTTTTTTTCTTCATTTGTGTCTTGCTTCTTTTCTTCAACATGATGACTATAATCTTTATCCATGGAATGCATTCGTATTCTTTATAGTCCAATATTCCGTTACATAAATAGAACACAAAATATTCCTGCTGATGAATCTGTGGTTACTGCTGTGAACATTTTTGTCATGTGTCCTGTGCCCAGGCTCACAGATTTCTCTCAGGCAATACTTCTTCTACTTGAGAGCTCATCACCATCCCCAGGAGGTTCACAAATGACGAGGCTCTACCCTCAGAGTGTCTGATTCAGAGGGACATGAGTAGCTTTTGAGAGTTTACATTTCTAAGAAATTCCCAGGTGATGCTGATGCTACAGTAGCCAGGAATAGGGGCTGCACTTTGAGAGCCACTGCTTTAAGTTGTTGGCAGGGGTTTTGGGGGGATCAAGGAGCATGCATCTATTCAGCTTTACTAATTAATGCAAAACTACTTTCCAAAGTAGTATCTTTACATTTCCACCAGCAGTGTATGAGTGTCCCATTGTTCTGTGGCACCCATACCAACACTTGTTATTGCCAGACTTCAGTTTTTGCCAAGTCAGGGGGTGTAGAAGTGGTCTCTCATTGCAACTTATTTTGCATTTCCTTAATTCTGATGAATTTGAGCACTGATTGGCCATTTGGATTTCTTTTTTGTGTGTGAAGTCTCTATTCCAGTCATCTGCCCCTTTTTTGGTGAGTTATCTGTCTTTTTCTTACTGGTAGGTCAGTTACATTTATTGAAAAGACCACAGTAAAATTTTCATTAATTAATGCTTAAAATTTTTAACAAATCTCTACATAGTTAATAGCATGAAATCTCCTTTAGTAAGTACAAGAATGCAATATGAAATAGAAGTCTCTAGATAGCCTCTCTTTTGCAAATGGCTTCATGGAAAATAAGTTAAGGGTGTTTTCTCCAAACAAGTTACCAATGGAGAGGCCAAACACATATAGGATATCAGCATTCTTGATACGTTCACTGAGACTGCGTCTGTAAGCACAAGGCCATCTTTAAATGATAAAAATGCAACTGAAACAGCTCATTCAAGAAAAGGAGAACTATTATTGAGGCCAACATGGCCATCGACACTTGTTAGCTTGTCTCTGAAGAACAAAATTCTGAGCAGCAAAAGCTTAAAGTAAATGAAATTGTATCCAATTCTCAATATAATGAAAATGCTTTGGGCTCTGGGCCAGAGAATAGATTCGAACCATGGATGGGAATTTTTTTCAGGGCCTTAAATTTAAATGACTGAAATTATTTCTAAAGTATCATTCTACTCAATCTTTTGAAATAAAAACAGGGTTTTCAGTTTTTTAAAAAACTGCGTTTCAGTGTAAGGATGGAATACAAGATCTTTGTCCTTTGGTAGTCCAGAAAACAGACTGTTCATTTGAGAGCATACTCCACGTGTGGTAGACGCCTGTGATAGCCACACATGCACGCACAAACACGCATATACTCTCCGCATATGAATATACACCCAAGCACCATATATATACAGTATACACACCTATGTGTGTGCACACACATACAAACACACATGCACATATATACACAGACTATCAAATACATATATGTACCTGCACACACTCACACCTTGGGAATGGAAAACCTGAAGCAAATGCACATATATGTCAATTTAGCATAAAGGGATGTTTCTACTCTGAACACACTAAATATATCATGAAAGTGTCTCTAACCCTTTCCTTGACCGTCAAAAACAAAGGAACAATTTTAGAATTACTACTTTGTGTAAAATTTAATTATCTAGGAACTCAAGGCAGTTGTAAGTTCTAAGAGTTGAAAACTGCACCTCAAATTATTGCTTATTTTTAAAATGTCATGTCTAAAGTGTATATAGACTTGTTTTAAAATACAAGCATTTAGAGCTGCCTGGCTGGCTCCATCAGAAGAGCGTGCGACTCTTGATCTGGGGTCATGAGTTTAAGTCCCACGTTGGGTATAGAGATTACTTAAAAAATTACTTTGGTAGATAAAGTTTAAAAAAATGCAAACATTTAAAAGGAAAACGTGTTGCCATGGCTCTCTCTTACTCTCTGGCTCTCACTCTCTTAAATAAATAAGGTAGAATTAACAGTAAATATAGATTAATCAGGAGATTGAGATCCCTATAGCTAGGAAACACCTCCCCCCACCCTCATAGGAAGCATAATCAAGGTGCTTCCTAAAGCCTTCCCCTACCCACAGCATTTCAAGGCTCAATGGGTGGCAGTGACCCAGCTGGCTACTTAAGGAGTCAATCAGCCTAGATTCTGTATTCCCAGTGCATTTGCCTCCAGACTCCTGAGCCCTGTGCTCGTAACTCCAGGCCTAGGTGGGGAAATCCTGCTTGGAAATACAGACTCATAAATCTGTGACTTAGGAGCCCTTCATTGGTTAAGCCCCTTTCCTCCAAGCCTCTGGGCATGAGGAGGAAGCCAGGGCCCAGTGATCACCATCAGGACCTGGTATTCAGGACACTGTGGATCAGCTCCCTCCTAGAATGTCACAGCTCTGGGGCTTGGAATCCAAAGACTATTAGCCACCTTTCAACCACTGAAGGGCACCTCCCCTAGATGCCCCCCTTACCAGAACCATCACCACAGAACCTTGGCTGAGCAGCCTGGGACTGCTTACAGTGGAATAGAACTTCTCGCTGCATTTTCAGAGAAGGAGACAGGGAGTGGTCTTGTGCTGTGACAGTGTCTCTGCCATCCACGGCTACCTGAGGTCTGTATCCCACTGGAGTATATGCAATCATGGTCCAAGGCGAAGGATCAAACCGTCTTGAAGTCCATGGATCTAAAGGCAGCACAAATGCATCTGCCATTCCTTCTTACCTTATAGGGCCCTTCCTCTTCTTACTCTTTAACTCATCAATTATCAAGACCTTAAATTGTTGGGGTACAGGACTGACACCCTCTCTGATCATTGCAGAGTTGTGGTGACTTGTTCTGGAATAGTTAAATCACCATTAGGGACTCTAATCTAACAAGGTTCTAGGAGGTTCTGAAAGAGCCCATATCAGAGCCAGCTTTGGAGCATACATATTCCCCTCAACTCCCTTCAGCCCTTGTAGGGCTCTAAATAGGGTCTTCCACTTCTTCTCATGGGATACAATCCTCATTTATTTACATAACCTTATCTCAGATGGCCGTCTCATTTGGGACATCTCTTGATTTATTCATGTATTTATTCATCCAACAAACATTGATTCAGTGTCTCCTATTTGCCTGACGAAGTGTTGAGTAATAGGAATCTACAGATGAATAAAATATAGTCCCTTTCCTCAGTGAGCTTACAGCTCACAAAAGGAGACAGACTAGTGAATTAACAGTCAAAAAACAATATAGTAACTGCTGTTAGCTCTGGGGGAAACAGAGACAGAAGCTTCTAAATCAGTTATTACGTCCAAGAGAATGGAGTTGCACTACTTCAGGCACCCATCCTTTCTTCACAGGGTTTCCAGGCATTGGCTGGTGAGATAACCAATTTTAGTCCATGCCTGTGTAGAGCTTGGGCCATGCTGATGTTCGTGGCTCTGACATCCACCTGCAATGGTAGAACCTCCATTCTCACTCCAAATCTCCCTCACGTACTCTAGGAAGTAACCCAGTGCAGAGACGTCATGTGTGTTTGCATAAGTCCTCTGCATCCCTGGTCTCTAAGTCCTCTGCCACAAAACAGTCTCTGTGAGTGTGTCTCATCCTGCCACTGTCCCAGCTGCTATGAGGGTACGTGGCTGCTCTCCTATCATTCCCAAAGCTGATGGCATTGCTGTCTGCCAGCTTCTCCCTACTGCCAAAGCTGGGGAGGCCCCATATCACAATGCCAGTCACTAAGGGGAATCTGTTGAAGCTGAGACTGATACGGCCTGAGCACCCATGTCTGCTTCAGATTGAAATTTCTCTCTTTTGTTCTGCACTCCACTGCCTTGGTCCCCAAGCGCCCTTGGCTCCCCTATCCCACCACTTGAAAAGACTCTATATGAACTATCTCCTGAGCTTTTTACTTGTCACCAAGACTCAGACCTGTGCCCTGGGCTTTGGCCTGGAAGAAGGAGGAATGAAGGATGGTCTTCACAGTGGAAGATATCCTATATCTCAAATCTGCCCACTCTATTTATTACCCTGTCATTCTTCTTGAGTCAAGTTTATATGCCTGACCTCCTCAGAACAAATACTTTCCTAGAAGATTTCTTCATCTGCCACTCAAGTATGCTGCCAGCAGATCTTCCCATAGTAATCCAGCCACACCCAGGAGTGTGGAATTCCCTGCAGATGCCACTATTAAATTTCAGAGCTCTGTTGGTATGACAGGCAATGTTTTCTGTTAATTATGAAAAATAGGCAAGTGGAGGCTCTGTCCTCCACTTATCAATTGAGATATTTTTGGGTAACCTCTAAAGAAGTGGCAGCTGAATTAAGGAGATGCCCTAGGCACCAAGAAGAATTTCAGATCTAGAACACCAAATATTATTAGACCAGCAGTGCCATTTCCCATTCCTTGCAGGGACCAATATACCCAAGATAGCCTTCATGAGTATCTCATGCTAAAAAAGATCTAAGAGGCCATATCCTCCTTGCACAACTTTTCCTTTCAAAGGAAGGCACCCTTGCATGATGCTATTACCTCCAAGGGTTCCTGCCCATCAGTGAACCATTCAAACCTGGTACTGGGACAGGGCCTCACATCCAACTGAAGGTCTGACATTCCTGAACTTCCATGCATGTCACTTCAGCAACAACCTTTCTGTCTTTTATAGGGCCTTTATTTTCAATTAAATCCAGATAAGTAAGATAGCTGCTGAATTGTTGGATTCAAGATAAGTGAGATGCTGCATAGATCCAAAAATTAAGCCATCGAAGAGACTATACCATAAGAAGCAATGTGTTGGATGTTTATGTGTATTCATTGTAATCTTTTTCTATGCCTGTAGAATGATGGAATTACTGAAGCAAAACCCGATGAAAGCGTTTCACAGTTTAGCATTCACCATCATATGAAAATGTCAATTTCATCTAACAAAGAAAATATTGGAGGCATGTTCAATATAAAATGCAAATAGAATACTTAGTGGGCTGGATAAGTCAGCTGTGTTTCACTTAAACCTATTACCTTGTCAGAACAAATGCGGTTCCAGATCTTTTGCAGGAAGGATATTCTGATGAAGTTACATCTTACACCAGCTTTTGTGGCTTCAGTAGCCTATGAGTAGAAAGAGGACAAAAATGGTTGAGGAGTAAGAGTGAGTGGGACACAGCCGTAGAGAAATAGGAGAATCTGCCCCCACAGACTTTCCAATACCCACTAAGAAATATTGTTATTTGCTCAAGGTTAGTTATGAATAATTTGTAGCAAAGATTAATCTCTCATGCGATAAAATAGGTGAGGGTGCACCAATATTACGAGGCCTGCCTAACCACTTCCAAATTCTGATACCTGCTAGTGTAACCTAATTCAGCTGAGTAGAGGTAGGCCCAGCCTGGCCTGTGATGCTAGCTCTACCTTGGTGCTTCTGCAGTCCTATGGGGTACCCAGCTCCCTTAGCTGAAACCCCACAACAGTAGACCTCTCTCTTGTGTGACCCTCACACACTGTAGACCCTGACCTCATCTTCACCTCCAGGACTCATATGCACACCATGCCCCGTTTTAGAATTACTATGTCCTATTAGATGCAACCTACTTAAATGCCACATAATCCATCACTCTATGGCTCTGCGCAGTTCCTGCCAGAAGATTACCTGGTCTCATCTCCCACCCTACACCTTCACACCAATGGAAAGGTTGCTAGCTCCTGAAACAGCCCACTTTATGCTTCCACTGAGTAAGACAGGTTTGGTGGAAATTAACCAGCCCCATCCAGTTTGTCCAGCGCAGTTCTCTCGTCCCATTGTTGCATGATCACTTATAAGCTTTGGGGTTTGTATATCAGGTGGCATTTCCCTGTGAGCTTTTCCAAAGGAGCATCTTTCAAATTACTGCAGAGAACTACAAGATAACTGATCTCTTTTTAAAAGAGTATTCCTAAAAAAATAATAAATAAATAAATAAAAGAGTATTCCTTCTGTAGCTTCTGTGATCCTTTTTGCTTTTTATTACATTAATATACTGTGAGTATGATCTGTTCATAGCTATAGATAGATAGGTAGATAGATATTTATATTTATATATAAAGTCAAAAAATATGAAGAAATCATACTCGGTGATTCCTGCTCTAAAATACTCTACTTGGCTGTTGCTACTAGCACCAAGTCTTTCTGCCAAAGAAGATAACAGCCTACAGGCAATGGTTACCAGGCTATTGGGTAAGGAAGAAGGGATGGGAAACAGATGAGAGTTGTAGAGAGAGATTCTAGAAAGGAAATGTTGGCACAAAGGACTTTACCAAGTAGTTGTGAACTGGACTTCAGAAAGCTGCATTCCCCTTTTGATTCTTCCCTTACTAGCTGTGGAATGCCACACTGATTAATCCTGTTTGGCCAATATTCTCCTCTTCATAATGTGGAGGTTGCCTGAGAGCAGGTCTTTCAACTCCAATCTTCTGTGTTTCTACGAATATGTATTACCCAGATGTCAGGGCAGATGGCTAGTTAGGAATCTAGAAAATTGTAACAAAAGCAACGATTACCACTTCGATTTTCATAGTAATTTCTGCCAGAATTCAAGCTCAGCACTTTATGTGACATTATCTCATTTAGTCCTCACAGACATTCCTGGAGGTTTGTATCATGGTCCCTATTTCCCAGAAGAGGGAACCGCTCTCAGTGCAGTTATCCAGTTCCATTAGGATGGCAGCAAGAATAAATAACAGAGCTGAGATTCCAACCCTGTTGGAACTAACTCCAAGCCCACTTACAGTGAGACACAGTAAGAAGTTCCAGAGGCTCTTCTCATCACCCATTATCTGAAATCGTGCCAAGCTTTGTCTTCTTTTATACTCTAAATACCTGATTTACCCCTTTTTCTGACTTCTAAAACACATGTGTGTCTGTGCCTCTGGCTTGTGTGAAAGGGTCACCATAGAGTCTTAGAGTTCTTCATCTACTCTTTGCAACCAGATAGGAATCAATAAGAAAACAGCAAAAATGAACTTCTGAGCTGCTGCTTGCAAAATAAAATGTGAGTGAAGATATCACCCAACGAGGGCAAGATTTAGTTCAAAAGAATGGCTTTTAAAGACAGTGATATAAAATCCTCTTCATATAGGCAGAGATGCCTAACATGAGTCAATTGTGATTTGGCTGAGGCCACCTTTAAATCATAAACATTCGATGAGGTGGAGGGTGGCAGCGGGAGACTCCACCTAGCTGGCAATGGATCTAAATGATTGCCCAGCCTTCTCATATCAGAGCAAACCAGTTTTGTTTCTTTGGGGAAAAATGTACCATCCCACCCCCAGCAATCAGACATCCTCTAGTGAGTGGCAATTACTTATGTGAAGAATCCCAAGAAAGTGAAGGTGATCCTTTGCCAGAAAGATGTCTCATACAAACTAAAGAATGGATGCCAAAGTCACAGATGTGCTGTGAACAAGGTCATCATAGTCTCTACTTGGAAATAAGCAAAAGCTCTAATGTTTTATCAATATATTCAGGTAGTGTAGTCGGTCTTCATTGACAGATTCTGTACTTACGAATTCACCTATTCACTTCAATTTATTTGTTACCCACACCACAATACTTGCAGTGTTTTCATGGTCATTTGTGGACATGTATACAGAGAGGCAAAAATTTTGAGACCTTCGATATGCACATTCCCAGCTGAGTTTGAATGAGGCGACACTCTTCTTGTTTCACTTCTCATTCTGTAGACAGGTGTTTTATTCCCTGTTTATTTAGTGCTACATCTTTTACGTTTTGGGCTTTTGGTTCACTGTTTAAAATGGCTCCTAAGCATAATGCAGAAGTGTGGTCTAGTATTATTAAGTGAGGGCAGGCTGTGATGTGACTTACAGAGAAAACACATGTATCAGATAAGCTTCAACCAGGCAAGAGTTATAGCACTATTGGCTGTGAGTTCAGTACTAATGAATTAACAATAGATATTAAATAAAGTGTCTTTAGGGGATTCCTGGATGGCTCAGTTGGTTAAGTGTCCAACTCTTTATCTCAGCTCTGGTCTTGATCTCAAGGTTGTAAGTTCAAGCCCCGCGGTGGGCTCCATGCTGGGCATGGACCCTACTTTAAAAGAAAATTATTTAAAGAAAAAAATTTTAAAAATAAGGTGTCTTTAAACAGAAACACACATAAAACAAGGTTATGCATTGATTACTTGACAAAAATACGGTGACCAGGGCTCAAAGGAACCTAACCCTTTATTTCTCCTAGGAGCAACAGTTCAGTATTTGCCAGTTCAGAGTCTGTGTTGACTTTATAGAATATAACTACCATGTAATGAGAACTGGCTGTATTTGCAAATTTAGGAATTCTTAATGATGTCTTGAGCTATTTCTTGGGACTATTAGGGGACTATGGTATGAATGATTTCATGCCATTTTCTGCTTCATGGAAGATGGGAATTTATAAAGCCATCCTTATTCTTCCTTCTATGGTAGGCAGCTTTCCTTACTATTCAATTCAACCAGTATTAACTGAGTATGCCAGAATCTATTGCTATTGGAAGATATGCAAAAGAAGCATTTAGCAGTCTGACCTCAAGGGATTTCACCTTTGTTAGAAAGACCAGGCTTTATGTGGCAGATGTAGCCAGGTCCAAAGGAAAGTGGAAACATCTTAGAAATGGCAGGGAGAAGATCAAGCTCCCTGAGGCATAACCTAAGGGAAACAGACTATTTTTCTAATAGTAACCTTGAACTGTTAATTTAGTGTTTCCTCTAGGAACTCTGCAAAGGAAGTTCAGCTTTAGCCAAAGCGTCTAATTAACTCCAAAGTTTCTACCACATCAGCAAACACCTAAAGACCACCCCAGCGTTCATTTCTCACCTAACAGAAGTCAAAAAACTGATGTAAGTGAGAATTGCACCAGAGGAAATCTTTTTTTCACTGTGGGAGACGGTTGCTGTATTTCCCTCATTTTGATTATTTGGGGGACCTGGAATCCTACAGCTAAAAAATAGCATTTATGATTCTCAGAATAAAAATAGCAATGTTAATTTATTAGGCAGTCAGTATACATCCGAACCTATGCTGGGTTCTGGGAACACAGGAATAAGTCACAGACTCTACCTTCAAGTATCTCACAGTCAAATAGGAGAACCTGATTACTGTGCCAGTGAAATAAATGCTGTGGGACAGAAGGCAGGGTTGAGGGCTTGTGGCAGCACATAACCCATAGTAGGGGTCTTGGGCAGAGGGTAATGCTTCTTGCTCGAACAGAATCTTGAAGGTGAAGGAGTTAACCAAATGACAAAAGTATAGGTGAACATTCCAGGAGGTGGGAACATTGTACAAAACCCTCAAAGCACAAAAGAGCCCTGGGTATTCTGTGATCTACAGTACAGAGTGGGAACTGGAAAAATTTTAGGAAAAGAGGGCTGGGAAGATCCTCATCCTGAGGAGACTTAAAAAGCATATGTTGGAAAGGAAGAATCCACTGAAGATTCCCAGAGGCAAGTGAAATTGTTCTATTTGCGCTTCTTGTAGATCAGTTAGAACTCATACAGAGCCTGCATTGTGGGCTGGGCTCATCTGAGAATGAAGAGAACAGCTGGGCTGGTAGAAAAGCCACTGAGGAAATAATCTGAGAGGCATGGCCTGAATATAGTGAAAGAAAGTAGTTAGAGAAGAATTAGGAAAGTTGAATTGCAAGAAGTTGAAGAGCAGTTGGGAGTGAGAGGGGTAAGGGAGAAGGGTTGCTGAAGGAGGAGAGGTTTTGGGGCTGATGATGAGTTAGGGGTGTATTGAGTTAAGAGTGCCCAAGCTGATGTCAGCAGCCAGATATCCAGAACCGACTTTGGGAGGGTGGTTTGGGCTGGAGATGAGAATTTGATGATCGCTTTATAGATGATTACCAAAATCAAGGGTTTACATTAACACAAGGCAAAGTGTGTACAGCTGAGAATAGAGGAGGACTGCAGGAACACTAATATTGAAGGGATTAGAAAAAGAAGATAAATCTGGGATGAAGCCACCATAAATGAAGGAGGAAATCCAGCTTAGGATAGTGTCAGATAGGGAAGAGGAGAAGAGAAGAGTGTCATGGAGAAGGGGGTGGTCAACAGAATTTAACTCAGGGAAGGAAAGCACAATTGAACTGGTCACTAATAACCTGAAGCAGTTTTAATGGGGAGTAGAAATAAAAGCAGAGTGCTTTGTTAGCGATGCAAAATGAAGCACTAAAAACAGGCCAGCCCGTGGATCAACTTGACTTTCAAGGGAAGGAGGGAGATGGGAGCAGATAACAAGGAGTAGAAAGTTAAAGATGGTTTCTGCCAATGCCAGTTGGAGCTTGTCAGTGGTTCTTCATTGCTGGAAGGATGTAAGGAGCATTTTCAAGTTACACATGACTACAAACTACAGAGATTACGAGGTGAAAACCTCGCAGTGGGGGAGTAAGGTAGAAGGATGAGGGAGGATCAAGAACAGAGGAAGCCTTGGGTGAGGGGTTCTGAGGAGAATATTTCTAGGAGAACCTATGAAGAATAATATAATGGTATCAGGTTAAGACTCAGAAGATCCATGAATGCCTCTTACTAGCATTCAGCCTTATGCATTTTCATCACCTCCCAGAGCCCGAGTGTCCTCATCTGTAAAATAAGCTAAATACTGTCTGGCTTGCCTGGTTGTAGTGAGAATTTAACCATGATAATGTGCAAGAAGAGCACCTGCAAAATTGGAAGATCGTGTTACAACTATGTGAGAAAAGGGGGTCCTTCTTGCTGCCCTTTACCATTTGCTGAGGTGCCTTTTCTTGCTGAGGTTATTTCAGGTGCCATAGAAAAACTTTCTTCCATACTATATGCAGGATCTCTCTTCTGGGGATTTCTATCTTGCTTCCCCACCTATTTGAGATGTGGAGTTCTGTGGATGAATAAAAGGAAGAGTATTTTTAAATTTCTTTTAAATGTTAGCATAGCACTAATCACTAATGGTAACAATAGATGGAGATACATATGAAAATATGCAAACATATTTCTTTCTAGGTATTTAACCTTCCCAGTTATGGCCTTTGTAAAAAATCTTTAGGAAAATATGGCATTACAGCATGCCAGCTAAGATACCAGTAACCACAAGGCAAGTAGGCAATGCAGACTTCCATTTCCTTCCCCTCTTTATTGTTTGAAATTAGCACTTCCCTCTTGGTCCAGCAAAATATACACTCCCATTGATGTTTACTGTATAGTTGCTAATATCTATATATTTTTAATTGAAACAAGATATTTCACAGAAAGTGTAGACATTAAGAAAACATCAAATAAAAACACTTAGGTGCTAGGCATTTTGAACTAAAGCAAAGATTACAAGGTAGAATGCTGTGGACCAAGACCGTTCTCAAAAATATATTCTATTTGACCCATAGATTGTTTAAAAGAAAAACAAAACATACCTTGAGCCAGTATTTCAAAATCAATATAGTTATATTTAAACATATCAATATCTGCCACCTCTTAAAACATTTGGGAAACTAGGTAACACAGAGCACAGCTTTTATTCCCCTAAATAGAAGTGAGTGGCTCTGTCTCCACTTCATCCCAAGCTCCACTGCTCCCTATTGCCTCCCCAGGCTGGTACCCACAGGTCCCTGAAATATGTCAGACGGGAGGACCTCCAGTATAAGGCAAATCAGTACAATACAATGGAAGAGACAAGCTTATTTCCAAGAATAAAGTGGCTAAAAGAAAGAAAAAGGAAACAAATTTTTCCCAGCCCAAGTACAAGGTGTGGGGTGCCCAGTTCTTCACTTTTAAATAGCATTCTGTCTCCTTTACAATAAGGCTCTGCAGAAGTACAAGTCAAATCTTCTTTGTGAGCTTTTCTGTATGATAGAGATTTAAAAAAAAAAAAAAAAGCAACTATTTCCTTTGGGAAAATCTGATGCATAGCCCAAAAGAAACATTTGTATTACTTCAGAAGCTGAGGCAATTTGCCAAAGATCCCAAAAGGCTCTTCCTACCCTCACGAGGTCAAGAAAATTTGATAACCGCTGATGGAATGGAAAGACATCTGGTAGACCCCACTTAGAGTTAGGAAGATAAAACTCATCTCTAAGTTTTATTAATACAGACATACTGGCCACGGCTGGTCTTTGCCACATAGAAGAAATTCCCAAGCAATGCATTCTTGGGCTCTCATCAAGTGGTCTGTTGTCTGTGGAATTTCCTATTCTCCAGCCCCAGAGCAGAAAGCAACCCCCCTACCCCGGCTTTGGCCGTCATGAGGTTTAAAGAGGATCATTTGTTTTCATTACAGCCCCTTGAAGCCCTTCCTTCCCTCCTCATTAATGAATTTCCAGTCTTTCATCAAAAAACAAAAACAAAAAAACAAACACAAAAAAGGACCTGACAGAGGACATGGTTAAGTGGCTGGCGCGCATGGCGATGCCGGCTTTAAAGAGAGTAGACGGCCATTTACTGATTGCAAGGAGGGGTTGACATCCTTGGTTAGTATGCTAATTTCGTCTCTTGCATTTAACATTCAGATCAGGTCTGTACAGGCCCTCCAGAGCAGCAGAGTCCGGGGATGGGTGGCTGTCTGCCTTGCAGCATTGAGCATTCTCGGCATGAATTACATAAATGCCCAAACATTCTGTCTGTTCCGACTTCATTCTCTTTTCCTCCCTCTCAGAGACACACACTGACACAGAGCCACACATACGCAAACACACTACACGTAATGTCATCACACACACACACACACACACACACACACGCACAAACATTATAGACACAGGTCTCTGTGAATGCTGAAGAAATGCAACGTGAGGTGCCCGAGTCATCCACGATGAGTATCCTCCACCCCTGAGTATCCAGGGTACACTGCTGCAGGATATATTTCTCCTGCTCAAGAAACTTGCAATGTATTGGGGAGTCTGCATTTAAAGAGCAACATGAAGAATAAAACTCCAGTCAGAAGGAGGACATCTTATCTATTGACCTTCCAGTTCCAGAAATCCTTAAAAAAAAAAAAAAAAAGCCCCAACTCCATTCATGTGAAAAAGAACCAGATAGCTCAGTTAACTGAACACCCAGAAAGAAAGAAGATCCAGCTCATTTTATTCCTTGGGGTCCCCACCTTGTCATGTGTGTTTGGAACCCTGTATTAAAAGAGTTCTATTCACTGGTTTTGGACTCACCAAGCCACAGCTGGGTGACAACAGAAGAGGAATCCCGAACCATCTCCCGCATTCAAATGGCGGTTCAAATGGCAAAGACAGTCCCTGGCGTGATGGCCACAAGCCCAGTCTATGGAAAACTGAATTTCCTCAACCTCCTTTTTCCAGGATATTTTTGTAACCTTGCAGCAGCTTCCTGGAGACAAACCGAGAATCAGCAGCTCCTCTTATCGGAAGGCTCGTTTAGGGGTTGCTTTTAATAAACTGAAGCAATTTTGAGCAAGCAGGAGCTCCAATTAAAAGGAAAGGACAGGTTGGTTTTTACTGTTTTGTTTCCTTAAAGTATGGCATAACTGTGTAACCTGGCATGCCGTGGTTCCTTCCTCTGGACGCTCTGGTGGTCCCTGATCCCGTCCCCTGGTACCCACACAATATTCCATATTTGGCTGAGGAACACCGGGCAATTCCTGTCGGAGGCTCCGACAGGAGTAAAGGGGTGTTTCCTCTGAGCTGCAGACTTGATTTGCCTCGATTTTTTTTTTTTTTTGGCTCTGGTCCAAGATGTTTTCCTGTCATCATTTCACTGTCTTTTCCAGTAATCCCTTTTTTAAACATTGCCAACAATTAGTCGATTTATCTCCACCACCACCACCCCCCACCTCCATATTCACGCAAACACACACTCCACTAAGCCCCATCACTGTCTTGTTTTGCCTTGAAGTATAAGAAATTACAGCTTCTCATTAGCTGGAGAGCACGTTTGGAACGGCTTTGTGTTTACTCACTTAGGAAGTGATGCTGGCCTTTTTAATTATTCTCCCTCCGCGTGCCATCAGAGAGCAGCAAGCTGTTCCAGTCAAACCAAGCGACTGCATATCCTCCGCAAGGCAGTTGGAAGTAATCGTGTTTTACCTCACTGCTGCTGCTTTCTTCCTTCCCTTGTCAGCAAGCCAAGGAATCCCCCCAAAGCTCTTACGTAGGAGATACCAAAACTGTGAGTCACTTCTCACTCCCAGAGCGGAGTGAGTCCGCTGCGTGTTACACGGAGCAGCAGACCAAGATGGGGGTTTCCTCCAAGCCACCAAGATCCCTGGAACCAGATGTCCATCATCACTTGGTCTTTCTTGCTATAGCTCCCTCTTTCTCTTCCACCCTGGTCCATTCCTTCGTTTTTTCAAGTGCCTTCCTCTTTTTCTCTTCCTTTCTGTGTCGCCGACAGCCGCAGACCCAGCAAGAGCTGGGTCCCTCTCGCCTTCTGTTATTTTTTTTTTTCCCCTGCAGCAGGCTTTGGCTGCTACCTCTGCGAGCTGGATCACCAAAGACACACGACTCACTCACAATGAATAATCAATACAGATATTGATCTGTGGAAAATGTTTGTAAATTCCTGAAAGGGAATCAGGAGCAGGGGGCAGGGAGGCTCGTGGGGGACGACGCTGAAGTGCTCGTGGCGGTAGGAAGCAGAACTTCATTTGGATCCCATGTCTTGCCGGCTCCGAGGTGACGGTACCAGAATGCGTGCGAACGAGGGTGTGCGCGTGTGAGTGCGCGTGTGACGAGGGTGTTGTACATTCTCCTTTCTCTACAGCTGCTTTCCCCGAAGAATCAAGAGCCAAATGGTCGGGAGCCCCCGTCAGTGCCATGTCTTGGCTGCGGGCCAGCACTGTTTTGTTTTCATTATCACACGCTACTTTGCAATTTGCATAAATACAGGGTTATTTTTTATCGTGTCGCCCAAAAGATAGAAAAAAAAAAATAGAAGTCTTTGTTGTGTGCAAGAGGGGCTTGCTGCCTACTCATCATGGCTAAGGATTTAGTGTATGTAGAAGGCTCCAGAAGAAATGCGGCCAAAGAAGTAGAAATCACAGAGAAAAAAGATTGCAGGAGAGACAGATAGAGGACTTTAAAGAGAACTCAGCTTGGTGGAACCAAATATGAGGGGTACATTTTCCTCTGTGGAGCAGGGGTAGAGCCTTAGACTAGCAAAGAAGAAAGATCGCCAAGGTCTAACCAGTGCCCTGCGGTACCCACGCTGCACCCTGTCATCTGGAACGAACTATTTATTCTTGGTGAGAAAGGTGCACAGACCATTGAACACAACCTTGCTTTTCCCTGCCCTCATCCAAAACCAAGAAAGAGTGGGAGCAGAGGAAACGTTCCCTCTCACTGGTCTACGCGGATGGTTTTCCAGCAGGCGAGGAGTTTTGGACCTTGTGCTTTTATTTACCCTTGCCTTCCCTACAGCTTCATCAGTTCAGCTGAGCTCCCTGGATTGAGCTAGCCCTAGTACTGAATGGAATTTGCACCCTCCCCTTGGCTTTGGCCGTGGAGATGAGGCCTCCTGAACTTATACCACCAAGTGGGTGCCTGGGATGCTCACGTGTCCCAGGGAGAGGCACTTCCTTGCAGAAAAAGCTTCTAGCTCTCTTAGGCCATTGGATGTCCCCCTTTGATTTCCTCTTCTTTCATCTCTCCCCCATTCACTCTGTTTTTGTGGTTTGGTAGTAACATCTCTTTGGGATCATTTCTACTCTTTTCTCCCATTGCTCTATCTCCTGCTGGCCTGGTGACAGAAGGGCTCTGTCACCTTTGAAATAGCCATCTCCAGTGAGACCTCCGCAAGAGGATTCAATTCCAGCACCCCCTGTCCTGAGAGAGGAGCTGTGTGCTTTATCAGGAGGCAGCAGCAGCAGCAAGAGGAGGAATACAGATTTTTTTTTCTTTTATCCCCCTCCTGGCTTCTGATTAGCTCCAGCAATCCAATTAGCAGAGGAATTTATATCACACAGGCCGAGGTGCCCCTACTCATCCCAGCAGCCCAAACCCACTCATAAATTCTGCGGGTACTACATCCTTCCTCCTGTGACATGGATTAATTGCAATATTAGACCTTCCTGAGTAGGTCAACCAGTGAAGGTATATGTGAATATCAGAATTGAAAAAGAGGCAAAAAGGCAGGACTTTTGTGCATCACCAAGGATGCGTGAAGGCTGCCCTGTACACCCTCTGCTCTGTGCATCTCTTGTTGTTCTAGTGTGTATCAAAGAGGCCAAGTGGGCCAGAGTGGAGCATTGTGCAGGAGTGGCTCAATCATGGCAAACCTATGTATTTTCTTCCTATCTTTGAGACATTTATTGTGAAACTTCAGGGCTCATAGAGACCGACTGATTTCCTGCTTCCAGCCTATCCTTCCCCCCCAAATAGTTAAATTATTTAAAATGGCTCCATGAAGAGAAATGCCATTATCTCCATTGGTATTCCATTCCAGTTGGGTACAATCGTGATATTGTTGTACTTTTTTATCTATCTGCAACTTCATTCCAAATTTATCCCTGCATTCATCAATCTCAAACATCTATCTCTCCATTCATTTAACTATGTTCATTTATGTATCAACTCTTTATTCTGCTTCCCAGTCATCTGTTCATCCATGTGCATCTAGCTATCCATTTCCTAACCAGGTATTGATCTATGAATATCTTTCTATTATCTGTCATCTACTTGCCTATCCTTTGTGTCTCTATTAATTCATTCATCTGTGTTACCCGTCTGTTTTCTATCTATTCATTAATCTATCCGTGTATCTATCCGTTCAATCATCTATCATTTGCTTATCAGTTATCTTTTACTTTGTGCCTTTTGTTGGTTATGATCTTAACGGAGTCCCACATTCACATTCTCAATCATTTTTAAGGTAAATAATGCCCAATTTTCTAATGAAGTCTGTAAATGCCATCCACTTCATTATCTGTTCTCTGGTTTGAAAGTCTTATAAACTAAAGAAGTCAGTAAAATCACATGATTTTAAATGAGTTAAAAATCATAAGGAAAATGTTTTATCCTGGATTCCTGGGATTTTTTCTTTTTTTAATAGAAGTATGCATTTCTACTCCCTTTTTTTTTTTTTTTTTTTTTTTTTTTTTAGTTTTTTTCAAGATTTTATTTATTTATTTGAGAGAGAGAGAGAGAAAGAATGAGAGAGAGTGAGAACACGAGAGGGAAGAATGTCAGAGGGAGAAACAGACTCCCCGTGGAGCTGGGAGCCTGATGTGGGACTCGATCCCATTCTGGGATTCCAGGACCATGACCTGAGCTGAAGGCAGTTGCTTAACCAACTGAGCCACCCAGGCAGGCGCCCTCTACTCCCTTACTCCCTTTTAAACCATGGCTTTAAAAGAAGGGAAATTTCAGGTAATGTCTTACACACAAATCTCATTCAGGATGCTGTGTCTGCCACTAAGAGAACTTCATGCAAGAGATCCAATTCAAACCAGAGTTAACATGAGATTATTTTTATTGTAAAGCAAAGCAGATACTAAACCCTAGCATGGTAATGTGATCATACTTGTTTGGGTTTATCTTGTACCCAGGTTGGCAGTGGAGTAGCAATTTGGGAACTAAAAATAGATTTTTTTTCCCTCATTACTTTTATTCAGAATACATTCAGGTCTGGACCAAAATCTAAGATTCAACATCTTCTCAAGATGACCTCTAGTTTGTTAGTACCCAAGAAAATGGGTCAATGAGGCATTATTGGGTTGAGGATAAACGTTAACGGATGAACTTCATTTCTGTTTGGGACAGAAACTACCATTTGTTGCTGTGAGTGAGGACTGAGGTATTTGGTGGGCTTTTCTCTGTGTTTCCAGAGAATTACTTCCCAAACAACAGGCCAGGCCAGAATCCTAAGAGTAGTCAATCTTAATGTCTCTGACACTAGCCATCTCTAATATTCTGTTAGTTTGTAGCCAGTATGATCAGTTGAGGATCCAAGTTTGGCTGTTTGTTTGTGTGTGTGTTTAACTAAATGGAAGTGTATTAATAAAGATAAAGCCAGGCGCCTGGGTGGCTCATTGGGTAAGGGTTTAAGCCTCTGCCTTTAGCTCAGGTCATGATCCCAGGGTCCTGGGATAGAGCCCCACATGCTCTGCTCAGCGGGGAGCCTGCTTCCTCCTCTCTCTCTCTCTGCCTGCCTCTCTGCCTACTTGTGATTTCTGTCAAATAAATAAATTTTTAAAAGCTTCAAAAAAAATTAGTGCTTAGTCACTTCTATTTAAAGATAAAGCCAATAAAGATCTCAATACTTCTGAAGTTCCACTCCCCAAAGAGCAGGCAAGGACCCAAGTCATGTGTCCTCTGAAAAAACAAGGGGGATGGGGGAGGAGGAGGGGCAAGATGGTGAAAAAATGAGGGGGATGGAAACAATTCTTCTTATCATTTTATTTCCACGTGTCCCACCACCATAGCTTTCTGGATTCCATTGTAATCAGAAATGAAGTTACCTGATCTCATGTTCGAGTCTGGTCCTCTTAGGCCAGCCAGGGCCAACTTCTCCATTAGGCTCAGGAGACACAGTACCTAGGATCTGCAACACTTTTAGGGGCCCATAGAAGTGTTTCAATTTCTTTTAAAATCATTAAAATGGTAACATTTTTGCTCAAAGAAAATGGTTTTTTTCCAAGTGATTTTTTTATTTTTAAGTGATCTCTACACCCAATGTGGGGCTTGAACTTACAACCCTGAGATCAAGAGCCACATGCTCTACTGACTGAGCCAGCGAGGTACCCCGCTCAAAGAAAATGCTTTAATATCTAATGTTAATATGCTTATCAATACAGTCATAAAATAAAAGTTTGAATAATCTTTAGCCAGAAAGGAGTCCATGAAGGCAAAAACACCCTGGGCTACCAAAACGTATGCATGATGTGGCTTTGACATTCAGCAGATTACTTTTAACTTATATACGCTCAAGCTAGTGTGGTTAAGGACCTGCTCAGGAGCCAGATTGCCTGGGTTCAAATTCTGGTGTCGTCGCTTTGCTAGAGTCATTCAACTTCTCTGAATCTTTCCTTAACTGTGACATGGGGACAATGATAATACCTAATGCATAGGGAAGCTAGGAAGAATGAATGAGATTGTATGTGTAAATTGCTTAGCACAGAGCCTGCACATAGTAAGGGCTCAACAAAATTTGTGATAATGATTGCTTTATTGTTATTGTTCTAGCTCTGTTGTCTTTGCTTTCATTGTCTGCCTCTCTACAATGCAGCAACTATGACTAAATCAGTTCCTTTTCTTTAAAAAAAAAAATTATCTTCTAGTCACTGTGAACAGAAGAAAAAGGTGGTAATTGAAGTTTCCTCCCTACTCTGGAAATCAGGAAATTTTCTCTCTTAGAAGTAGTAAATTCTATACTCTCTACCTGGAGCCAGATCTTTATTCTGTATTATAAAACTCCTCTAATAAATCAGCGTCATCTCTCTTGATCGGAGATTTGATTCTTTCCTAACCTAAAACAATTCCTGCAAAAATCTTATTAAGAACCACAGGTTAAAAAAAATATTGTCAAAACTTTCTCTCTCCTTTTTTCTCTTTACTTTATTATCCCCTCATTTTTTTTGTCATTTAACTCCAATTATGAGATGCTAAGTGCTTTTGGAAATTTCATTGTTAATATCTTCTTACAGTGCTATTAACGTAAATCAAGTTTAATAGTGTCCCAGAAAGTGTAAAAGCAATCAAAAATTCAGTACTCACGAATCATTCTGTAATTTCAGCATAAAATGTTAATAGAAATAATATCCAATACCATAAAATATCGGTAAATTCAACTTTAAATATATGTGATGAATTACTTCTCCATCCTATAGCATTCGTGGAATATTCTAGTGTGAAGTACTTAATTGGCCATGGCATACCTCAGTCACGCTAAGGCCACCAGAAGTCCCCTCCTCTGCCTTTCCTCTTACTAGCCAATCCTGGCAGAATGGACAGCTCAGTGACAGGCATTTCTTTATCCCAGACATGCTGAGTTATTTGGCCATCAGGAAAAATGACTCCAGACCAGGGTGGGAAGTACAGTCGACTTGAAGGAATTCAAATTAATGAGAACAAAGACATTTTGGTTCAATTCTAAGAATATTGATCAGCAGCTGCAAGGCCTTAGCTCCATGTAATCAGCAAAGATAGCTAAGATAGAAGCCCTGTCCTTGAGGAGCTCACATCTCATGAGACAGACCAAGGCCAAGACACACACAACACAACAGTATTTCAGGCCCAGCTGTGAAAACAACTATCATGCATGCCCGTAGGAAGGCTCCAATGAACCACTAGTTGGTTTGTAAATTGTAAAAGTTGGCTAAAGCAGGGAGATATATCTATCTATCTATCTATCTATATATATAGATAGATAGATAGATAGATATATCTTTAAACTTAAGCATTTGTTTTAAAGATTTTATTTATTTATTTGACAGAGAGAGATCACAAGTAGGCAGAAAGGCAGGCAGAGAGAGAGAGAGAGAGGAGGAAGCAGGCTCCCCGCTGAGCAGAGAGCCCCATGCGGGGCTCGATCCCAGGACCCTGAGATCATGACCCGAGCCGAAGGCAGAGGCTTTAACCCACTGAGCCACCCAGGCGCCCCTAAACTTAAGCATTTTAAACTTAAGACAACATACATCTTTTTGCACAAACCACTGTCATATTGCTCATCTATAGTTTTCAGTCTTTGAAGTGAAGGGAGAATTTAAGGCATCCAAGAGGCAGTCAGAGTGTGGAATCCTTCTGTTACAGTTGTCCTACCTATACGGCAGTTTTTCACAACTCACCTCAGTGTTTTCACAGTTAGTTTAGCTGTCATAGAAACAATATTTTTTTGCACCCATCTATCTCTGGTTTATATTTTCTTTCATTGTGATTTCATTAGCAAGAATGACTTCCATTAAATGGCTGGGGACTCATCCAACTGACTCTCAGGAAGGATACAACTCAGCTGGTGGTGCCAGGACTGCTCAGGTGCTCCAGGAAGTAGATGATTGTCTGGGACCACATGGAACGCTGTGGGCATCTGTCAGTGGGGCTTCCCAAGGGAGTGGAGAGTGACTGTGAGTTTAAGTAGTCAGTGAAGTGGATGTTGCTTCAAGAGTCTTACTCCATCAACAGAAAGGTGAGCCCAGAGACCATGCAATGTTGGGTGAGAATACAGATCCACATGGCCAATAGTCAACCTTTACTAGGGTTGTATGATGTATAACACAGTGTTAATGGGTCCATCTGACATCAGGGGGCCAAGTTAGTATCCCAAATACACACAGTTGAAGAGCTCGTTGTGATTCTGACCTCCAGTCATGTATTCAAATCTCCTTAAACCTGACTTCATTTAGCCTATAAGGATACTCAGAAAAACAAGTCTTAAATGTTTACTCTCTGTTGAAAACAGTCATATTTTCTATATTTGTCCTAAAGGAGCTTTCTTTAAGCCAGTACTTCTTCAAGTACCGAATACATAACTACAGTGATTTGAAAGACCACATTTGGAAGTACACTAACAACATTTAAACATTTATGCACACATATAAATTTTAACCACATAATCTCATGTTTTCATGGATAGTGTCTCAGGATGAGGCTACATCCACTTCAGTAAAATTATGAGTCTATTGAAAGAAAAGTATGAAGTCACAGTGAAGGTGGTACAGGAATAGGACAGAATCATGAAGGTGATAGTCAAATGATTAAAGTTTAGGAAAGCAAACTGAAGGTTTAAGAGAAATCTCTAAGTTCAAGTGTTCTGCAATTCAGCCCTTCCACCATTCAGACCTCTCCAGCAGAAGGCTCTGGAAGCCATACGTAGTCTGGATTCATGCAATGCAACTCACCTTTTTGGTTTCATTCCTATTTTCCATGCCTTACAATCAGTATCCATCTGATTGAAACACTGGGGCTTGTACTCACAGGCTTGCATTTTAAAAACACCCAAGAGACCTCTTTTTAGCAAAAAATTCTGGGTGGTTGGTGCAGCCTTTCATCAGTCTGCCAATATGGAGTCCTTTTCCTTACAAACAAGACTCTGTTGGCCGCAGTTCTACAACAGCTGCTCTTTCTTCACAGGCTACACCTAGAGATACAATGCAAGGCACTTAGAAACAACACTTGAGGAAATATTGCGTATTTGAGTTGACTTGTCTTGCTTAGGTGAGGTTGACCTGCTCTCCGTGAGTCTGTCCTTGGAAATTTCCATGTCAAGAAAATTGATACAACTAGAGAAGCAACCTCAAAGCTCCATACGTAGCTGATTTGAGCAAGAAAAATTTCTGAGCATTTTGTATACTTGTTGTGCTGCTAAATCCACCTTTTAGTTTGCACTTTCTTACAGTGTAAGGGAAAGTAATACTTTAAAGCCATGTATTTTCAACATGCCTTTTTGTATTGTCAATCTTAGTGTATGACACTCCTATGAGGAGAGATTATTCACACCTGGTAAGTATCTTGTTCATCTTTAGGAAATAATTATAACCATCAGTGATGACTTCAGTATGTTTGGTATTGAGGAGCATAAGAAAAAGATGTGAAAGGTTTCTGGGAGACAGTCAGACATGTGGGGGAGAAAAAGATCTATCACTGAGTTCTGTTTAAGAGAGAAAATTTTAGAACAACCTGAAAATCCAAAAATAGTTCTATTAAATAAAATGTAATCTGTCCATATAATGACACACAGCCATGTTGTGAAGTGATATTTAAAGACATGGAAAATATATACAATACATGAATAAGTGATTTAAAAAAAAAAAGTTAAAAAACAACATAGGAGATCCCAATTTTATTTTTCAGCCTATAAAAAGATGCAACCCAAAAAGTAAAATATTTAAAATGAATACTTATATGTAAATAATCTGTAAAAAGAAAATAAATACTTATATATAAAAGCATATAAAATAGACATCAAGATTGTAACTATGAACAAAAGTATTACAGGATTCTTTATTTCTTTTCTTTTTTTTTTTTTGTATTTTCCAAATTGTCTATGATAGTGACATATCTGTTATGTGGAAAAAAATCATAAATATAGATATATAGTTATAAATATATATTATAAGACAAGACACAGATAGCAACGTGACATACAGAATTACTTTTATTTATGAGGCACTTGGTTTTAATGTCACCCAATTTTGTAATCCTAGAGGCATGTTTATCTAGTAAACCCAGTTTTCCATTATGATCATGGTCATCGGTTGGGATGTTGTGATTAGTCAAATCTTCTTAGAAGTATCCCACATGGAGTACCAGTTTTCAGAGAATTCAAATATAAATACGACGAAACTAGGCAATATCAAAAATAATTTAATCATTTTGCGTTGATTCAGAAGGAATCTTGTAATCCCTTAGTGCTCCAATATTCTTTTCATTTGGAACATCAGTGACCTCTGAGCAGAGGAGGCACAGAGGTGGGAGTTAATGTCCAGTTCAGTGCCCAGCTCAGCATCTCCCTAAAGACCTCCTGGCCCGTCCGTCACACTGAGGTGATGTCATCCCAACTCTCTCTGACGTCTTGGGTTTTTAGCATACACCTCATCCTGTGACATTCTGTCAGCTCTTTGCCTGCCTCTGTCCAAGCCTCTGTCCAGCATAGCCTCAAGGTCAATCTTCTAGGAAGGTCAAAATTAAGTCATATCCAGACCTCAGATATGGTGGCTCAATTACAACAATGGGGTTCTGGTATGCTTCCTTGTCCCTAATGAATTCCAACGTGCAGTAGCTCCAGGATCAACCTTTGGATTCCTATCTTAGTCCACTTGGGTGGCTCTAAAAAAATAACATAGACTGAATGAGTGACTTATTTTTCATAGTTCTGGAGGCCGGGAAGTCTAAGATCAAGATATCAGTAGATTCAGCATCTGATTGGGGCCTGCCTCCTGGTTCACAGGTGGTCCTCACTCTGAGATCTTTTTTATAATAAGGGCACTAATCCCACTCCGGAGTATTCTATCCTCATGACCTAACACCTTCCAAAGGCTCTAATATCATCACTTTGGGGATTAGGTTTCAACATATAAATTTGGGGGAGACACAAACATTTAGTCCATAGTGATTACCTTGCTATTGGAACAATGCTTCTGGACTACAGCCTTACCTCATTTAGGACATGCCCAGCAATTCCCTAGAACATTCTTATTCTGTACATACATCCTCCTTCTCACACACAAACACATTCATTCACAGTGTTCCATCAAAAAGGGTCCAGGGAATTTGCTACCTACAGAGAATCCTTATGAAAATTAGAAGATAGAAACCATTCTTAGAAGACAGACAAAACCAAACCCCTCTGGGTAAACACAGCTGCACAGTTCCTTCATGTGGGAAGCAGAGCACAAGGCACATACATTTCAGCTTGCAGCCATTCCCACAGGTAGGTAACTTTGTGTAGCACAAACACTACACAATAAACAGTAGCAATAAGGAATTCCACAGTCAAAGAATTTCAGAAAATATTGTATAGAGTGTCTGGCCTCTGGGAGATTCAAGATGCACGTGGTTATATTAAAAAGCTCTGCAAAGACCTGAAAACCAAGACCTATTTAACTTCCTTGAACCTGACCTTTGACTGCATCTCTCGGACTTAACTGTCAGTGAAACCCACACCTTTTTTTTTTTTATGGTTTACAATTCACCTAGCTTTCCCCCAAATATATATTCCAAAGGAAATCCTGACTCATTTTCTTGGAACCCTACTAACCAAAGAAAGCAGCCTTCAAGCTCTCACCAATCTGGACTCTTGGGTAGGGTCAGTCCAGAAGCAGCGATCATAGTACTCACTACTCTGTGTCTTCTGGGCTATTCCCTTCATTTCAGGCTCTCTTTTCACTAACCATTTGTCAAAACAGTGATAGAAAATTGTAATATCCCTCACACAAATGACCTCATGGGTCCAACAGGGTCCTAGCTATCAACTAGGCATGCGTTAGGTGCCCGTTCTGTCCCAGTCAACAGATTTCATCCAGGCCTAACTCCCTCTTGGTTCCACAGTATGCCCTATCCATGGACCACCTACATTACCCCCTAATTATTTCATATAATTCTTTCATCATTTCTAGTCTACCCACACAGAGCACTTAGAGGCAAGGACACGAACTTATCAAGCAATATTAATTGAGTGCCTCTAGTATCAGTACATGTTGACAGTCTACTGAGAGTAAAATATGTTAATAACATGACTCATCAAAAACTGCAACAACATTAGAGTTGTACATCATTCATATGAATTTCTGTTTTATGAAAAGAAACTCAGGGACACCTGGGTGGTGCAATCAGTTAAGCATTGGATTTTTGGTTTCAGCTCAGGTCATGATCTCAGGGTCATGAGACTGAGCCCCGCGTTGGGCTCCATGCTCAGCACGGAGTCTGCTAGAGATTCTCTCTTCCTCTCTGTCTATCCCTCCTGCTCGTGTTCTCTCTCACTCTCTCTCTAAAACAAATAAATAAATCTTTAAAAAAAAAAAAAAGAAAGAAAGAAAGAAAGAGAAAAAGAACAGAAACTCAGATCAGATCCAAGAAACCAAATGTCCATCAACAGAGGAATGCATCAACAAAAAATGGTACACCCATGCAATGGAATATTATTCAATGATAAAAAGAATGGAATACCAATGTGTGCTGCAACATGGATGGAACCTTGAAGACATTATTAGGTTAGATAAAAGAAGCCAGACACAAAGGGCCACATATGTGATTCCATTTTTTTATGAAATAGCCAGAAAAGGCAAATCTATAAATATAGAAAGCAGACTTGTGGTTGCCGGAGCTAGTTGGGGAGAGGAAATAGAAAGAGACTGCTAATAGGTACAGGGCTTGATTTGGGGTCAGGAAAAGGTTCTGGAACTAGAGAGTAGTGATGGTTGCACAAGCTTGTGAGTGACCTAATGCTACTCCATTGTATACTTTAGAATGGTTAGGATAATAACTTATGTTATGTGTCTTTACCACAATCAAATACTGTAAAGATGCTTACAAGAATTAGTTTGTCGTTCCCTGGAGCCGGCTCAGGACTCTTTTCCATAACCTTCACTAAAGTTTCTTTGGACAGGTTAATCACTGCTTCTCTATTGTGAGATTTTCGGATTGGAATTCCTTTTAGTTGTGTAGGCCAAAGCATACTGAGTAGTTTCCTGTTTCTTATTTAGGCATGGCTATGACACATTACAGAATTTTCTGGTGTGCTGTCTCTAGCCTCCTAATGTGTATGAATCTAGATAAGATTTTGCTGTATTAGGCTCCATTTTGGGTACCCCATTCTGCAGGATGAGTGATTCTTAAACTGTGCTAAAGATGGCTGAACTGAGGAGATGCAAGAGTAGGGGTGGGGGCCAGGGGAAGGATGGAGTAACATAAAAGCTTTACCTCTCAGAATCAAACTGAAAGAAACCATAACTTTTGTACTCTAGAAAAGGCTCATGGACAATATAAATCCTACAATATAAATATAAATCACCAATCTATTTATTTATTTATTTATTTAGTCTTGGCATCTATAGGTTAAAAGAAATTGGATTTTTTTTTTTTTTAAGGTTAACTACAAAGCCACCAGCAGGGGGAAGTACACAAAGGGATGTCAGGACTGCCTTGGGGCCCCAAAATATCCTGGGCTCCTCTGTAAACAGGGGGGTTTCTTTTGTGCCTTCAGTGGAAAAAAAATAGCCCTATTGTGAGACTGTGAGAGAAACAACTTTAATCCTTGCAAAGCCCAATAATATTATGTATATTGACTAAAACCCTGTAGAGTGGGCCTGACAGGGTTTTTTCATTACTACGGTACATTGTAACCTAGCTACCTTTGAAAAGTAACCAACATCGAGAGGCACTTGACATTTGCAAAGTATTATGGGTGTCCTCTCTATGTCCTCTCAAGTTCCCAAATTTACAATGGTCTTAATTTAAAAGTTAAGCCAGGGGATCAATTGCTTAGTGTAGGGCCAGGCTGCCCTTTTTAAAACAAAACAAAAAATACCAAACCCCTGTGGGCCAGTGTGACCTGCCTTCCTCATGTGGCTCAGGTTTTGGTGGGTTGCACGTTGTTTTGTGTTTAATTTTGAAGGAATGTGTCCAAACCCCAACTGGACGGTCATGTTCCACTCTTCCAGGTGTTGCTGAGACATAGGAAGGCAGCAGCAGCTGGTAATGAGTTGGTGAAAATGAAAAAGGAACATAAGTAGCTTCTTTAGCAAATCCCCTGGAAATGACACAGAGCCTTGAGGATCGATAGCATCGATCTATCCCAGGGCTACAGCCCTGTTCCATCTGACTCGTCTGCGACAGTCAGTCCAAGGAAAACAGCAACATTATTATGGGCAAAACTGTGACCAAATCAACTGTGAAAAGCAAACTCCGGCCTCCTTTTGGCTCCCTCTATTTGGGCAGTGGCCATGGGTCAACATTAGAGCAAGGATCAGGCTGAAATCCCAAAGGAGAACTTAAGTGGGCCATGGCCTTGCTTTCAGAACATATCTTTATGACCTTAGACGATATTTGCACCACTGTGCGTCTCCTACTGAAACCCAGATCACTGTATAAATCTAGACTCCTGAACTGGGAAACTGAGGAGTCTAAGTTAACATTCTTAAAAATGTTCAGACAACATCTGAGTCTGTTGTATGCAAATGGTCTATTGATGTTTCTGGTCAAAACCAGGCAGGTTGTAATCATTACTAAGTAAATCCAATTTGTTTATTATAGGCTAGGGCTGGCACTATGAAGATGAACGGACTGACTCTTGACTCTGGAGTTCTGTCTTCTCAGAGAGAGAGATACAATACTGGTGGTATCCAGTAGGATGAGTACTATTGTAGCCAATCATGGAAGTGCTCTAGAAACCCAAAGGAGGGGAACCAATCAGGTTGGGAAGGTTTTGCAGAGAAACTGACACTCAGGGTAGAGTTTGACTGGGAGAAGCCTTGAGTGCCATGGTAGAGAATTTGACTTGGCCTATAAGCAGCAAAGAGCCATGAAGCAAGGGGCTAATATAATCATATGACAGTTTTGGAAAGATAATTCAGGGGGGCAATTGTATCAGTCAGCTATGGCCACACACTGCTGTATAACAAACCTTCCCAAAACATCTTAAAACAGCAAACGTTCTTTTTTTTTCCCCCCTTGTGTGAGCTGGCTTTGGCTCTGCTGTGCTTGTGTGGGATCAGCGGAGCTTGGCTCCAGGGTGTGAGATGGGTTCAAGTCAGCTCCAAGGGTCTTGTCGTTCTTCTGAGAGACCACGTGTAATCCAGACCATATTATTCTCACGCAGACTAACAGAGCTGGAGAGCAGGAACAGAAAGACACAGTTCCTCTTGAGCCCAATCAAATCACGCGGTTGAGTCGCCCAGCAAGGCAATGAGGAAATATCCTCCACTTTTTGTGGGAGGAACTGCAAAGTCACAAGGCAAAGGGTAGAGATGTACCAGTTCTAATACACTGAGGTCAGGAAGAATGGCAAACAGTGATTCATTCCACCACACCATGAAGAGGACAAGCTGGGGGTGGAGAATCATCAGCGGCTTAGGATATGTTGAGTATGGTCCATGTAAAACAGACGGAAGCAATTCACTGAGTGACACAGAGAACTTTTCTGAAACTATAGAGTCCAACCAAGTTGGCCTCACCCATATATTTAGAACAGGGAGAAAACTCCAGCTAGAACATTATTAAATGGCTGGTTGAAACATTTAGGAATTCGTGGTTGAATTATAGTCCTGGCAGCAGCTGCCTTCCAGACCCATCTGGTTTGAATTGGCGGGACTGCAGCTGTGCTTGTTGGTGTGGGTAAGCCTTTCTTTTGAGTAATGGGCCTGCATGGAAGGGGTGGAGAAAGGGAAGAGTAGGATGAGGCTGTTGTCATGAAAAATGGGTAGAGAGAACAACAGCTACTACTGTTCTGCTCAGCAGCAGGGAAGTGGGCCTGTGGTTCTGGACTGGAAGGCAGATTCTTGTAGGATTAGTGGGTCCCTTCTGTAGTTCTAGAGCTGTCATACCCAGTAGATGCTGTCACATCACATACTTGGGTTATGAATTGATTGTTTCGCTTTTATGGGGCTGGTATAATTAGTTTCACATTTTTAATTTATAGCATCAGCTAAGCTTTTTAATCCATTATTTATGGCAAAGAACTAAGAACTAAATTGCCTCCTGCCCCCCTCACAGAAAACATTTCAATCCCACAGTTTAGTATCAGTTGTTTGGCGAAGACATGTGGCCTCCTTAGAGGAAAACTTCTCTCACAGAGCAGTTACTGTGGCTTCTTTGCATTTCTTCATGTTGGAGTTCTGGAAACCCTGGGGGCGGGGGTGGGGGGGGGGCCCCGAATGTTTAAATGGAATAATGTTTCTCTAAAGCGCTGCTTTAGGAGAAAGTGAAGCTGGCAGGGTTGAGAAATTCATGCCAGAAAAGTTCCATTGAAAGAAAAGCTCTTGTGTTTGGTCACATTTTCTGTCTTTGGCTGCCCCCTATGCAGCCCTCAGGTGTATCATGATCTTTCTGAAACCACGAAGGTACGCTGAGCCTCTAAGAAGCAAACTCAAAGAGCTGGGGATATGGGAAGAAATCTGTGCCATTAGCCAAGAGTCTTGGAGACTTAGGCAAGTGAAGGACAGAGCAGCCTGGTAGACTCAGAAAGGGTCCTGATCTTCCTCTGGTTCGTTTACTAGGGCTCTGAGTACCTCTGATCTGGTTCGGAAGAGCAGCTGGGAGGTTTTACCATCTTCTTCCTGTTGAGTTGTATTGATGTCCACACCATAAGTCACTTAAAAAAGAAAAAATCACAGTCACACTTACAGATCTGGAAAGACCGGATCCGCCGTACCTCACACTTAGCATGGTTGGTGAGATGGCACTGGGGAGACATGGACCATTGCCAGACGGTAGCCCCCATGGTAGCCTGAGCTGTAAGCTATAGTTTAGGCTTCAATCCCGACTTTGATCCTTTGCCCAAGCCCATTTGGGCTGGAGTGTTGAAGGGTTAAAGATGAAGAAGCAGACCGCAGCAGGAGCAGCTCCTACAGGACAAAGGAGGCATTGATGCTGAGCTGGGGTCCTCCCCCTGCCCCCACTCTCATCTAGGCAGCGGGGTCTCAGTGTTTACTGAATGTTAAATAAATACCAATTGAATCGTATGTTTAATGAGGTGTATCAAACATGTAATAAGATACATATCTATTAAACAGTTGTGAAATCTCTGTAAATATGTTCTTAATAATAAAGGGTGCAGATGGCTTACAGATTGGACCAAAGAACAAAGACTAAAGGAGCTTATGGAAGGAATAGGAGAGCCATCTTCTGAAAACTGAGAAGACAGCTGATTTTCAGCCAGAATTTGATACATGTATCTGTGCTCAGCTAGAGCAAAAATGGGACCCAGGCCCATTAAGGAGGAGACTATCAACTTTGAAACCTAAAGACTAGGAGAAATAGCGACTAAAATTAAAGACAGAGAAATGGTTGCTCACAAAAATGTCACCAATGTTTGAAATACACCCTCAGGTTTTAGCAGTACACAGTTCTCAATATCACACAGTCACCCCTGAATGTCCCCAGACTGCAGGGCCTCGCCAAGTACTAGAAAACAAAGGAGTCACACGATATGTAGGTAAAGGATTATTAACTTGTTTTTCTTTTTTTAAAAAGTGGTAATTATCATATTATATTGCAATATGCTATTGAAGTTACATCAGCAAACTACTATTGAAAACCGATCTCTTTCTCCTGGCATACACAGGTCAGGCTAAGAGCCTGTGTGAGCGTGATTGTTTGCCAAATAATTGGTGGAGGGAAAAGAGGGGGACAGCAAAATTTGCAGAGGCTGGGTATCTTAGAGTGGATTCTGAAATAAACACAAAACTAGGGCCACGCTTCCCAATCCTTCTCAAGTCTTCGCCCACAACAAAAACTATTCTTTTTGTTCAGCAGACTGGAATAATCCAAGGTTGGGTGCTCTCAGCTCAGGGGCTCTGATCCCTCAGGTCTTGCCATGCCATCTTGAGGGCAACATGAATCATTTTCTCAACACAATTGGGAAGCCTTGTCCTAGACCATATAGAGACCAGAGCTTCCAGATGCCAAGTGTAACTGTCTGTCTTTCGGATCAGAAGCCACCCCAGATTTGAAGCAGTCAGAAAGTGTGCAGATGTATATATAGTTATATAGCAATAATTAACATTTATATTGCTTCCCATGTATTTGACATTGTTCTGAGTGTTTATATTACTAACTCAAACAACACAATAACTATGAGCTGGTTATTATCATTACCTCCATTTAAGAAGTGAGGAAACTGAGGGGCACAAAAAGAAAGTCCCTTCCCTAAGACCTCCCAGCTGGTAAGTGGTGGCATGAGGGGACGGGGGTGATCTAAGTCAGCTGCTTTGACTAGAGAGGGCATATTTGTCATTCCTACTCTGTAACAGCACTTTCCAAGAGTTTTTGAGTCATGGGTCACATAGAAAAGACCTTCTGTAGAGTATACTGAAATAAATACTGCAGATAGACCACTCACAGCCCCAGGTGTAGGGTTGGGCCAGAACAGTAAGTGGGCCAAGTGGCTCCATCTCCCACACCAGAACCCTCTTGCACTATACCCATGTGCCACGGCATGCCAGTTAGGAAGTTCTGCACTATACAGTTACCTGGGATGCTCACAGCAGGATTATTTCTAGCAGCAGACAAATGCCTCCCAACAAAGCGTTCGATAGACTTGCTCCCTCTTGGAAATGGGTAAAGTCCATATGTTAACATGCTAGGGAGACCTCATAAAGTTAGATGTCGAGGTATATGTGTTGGCACAGAGGAGAGATGTTCGTAATACCTTATGGTAAAAAGAAAATCAAGTGACAAAATAGTAAGTAAAATTTGATCTCATTTTCATTTTCTAAAACGGGACATACATCTGTATAAATATCTATATCCCTATATCTGTTTACCCCATCCTTTTTCCATAATGAACATGGGTAACTTGAAAGTTTTTTCTTTGAAAAGAACTCACCTGCTTAATTCCTACAGACGAATTATTAATGTGTAGATTCCACTTCAGTCTAAATGTACTTACCCCAGACCAGTGACTTTCAACCTTTCATTGTCGTCGTTCCTAGCAGCAGAATTCTTTCTCTAATAAAATCTTACTGGCAGCCCCTATATATAAAAACAGACCGAACAGAGCTTCTCTGATTGAAGCCAGGTGTGAGGCCCAAAGCCCACTGCCTACTTACCACCCTCCTTCCTCACCACCCCATTTCCAGCTGGGCCTGGTCCTGGTACAGGAGAATCCTGGTAACCCAGAAGACATGTTTGGAAAGAATAAGTCTATCTTGAGCCTCAAAATCATTATAACAGAGAAATAATAGAAAACTATATTATGAAAAAGGAAGATTCTTTGGGACTTACATTTAAATGCATAGGCTGTTACCAAACCCTGCTGTACAGGTACTAATTAGGGACAACCAAATAGTTTGTCCACATGGCAGCTTCCTTGCATCTAGCACAATGCCTCCATCGTGAGGACAGGTAAACTTGCCCTGCTTTGTATTTTCACTTCTACAGCTTGTTATTGTTCTCTCTTCCTTTCTGTATTGTCCTTAAGTGTCCCTGAACCTCAAGAAGAGTCCAGAAAGAAACCCAATGCCCAGAAACTCTACTTTCTCACACCTCATTTAAGCTTGCTTCCATGATGTTTACCTGCCTCTTCAGGGGGCAAATCTACTGCAGTTGGTAGAAATTAATTCTAAAGAAAACCAGGTTGTTGTTTTTTTTAATACAATATGGTCCCCAACAACCAACCAGGGTGTGACAGAATGGAACTGAGCCACAACACTGCCCTGATGTAGACTTTGAATCTAAATCCATAGCTGTTGACCTCATCTTGTATTTCTCTAGAGAGGACTCAACGGTCAACCAAAGAGATAACTTCCTGCTTATGCTTATTATTCATTCTCAAGAAGAAAACTAAATAGATCCATAATGTAGAAGAATTGGGTCCATGATCATCCCATCATTGGAGAGCTCTAGTCTTGTTAACTTTGCCTCCCAACTGTTCAGAAAAACAAAATAACACTCGAAAAAAATCTTTCTGAAAATAAAAATAAAAAGGATGTTCCTACCTCTTCTCTTTCCATGGTTTTCTTGTCTGCCATCTGTGTTGTCCCTCAACATAAGAGCAGCCTCGTGATGCTTAGAAAGGATTAATTGTGACACTATAAGCTCAACTCTACTGAGCTGAGTTGAAATCTTGTTCTGTATGCTACAGGTTATTAGGGTTAGCTGAAAGAATGTGCATTTATTTACTGAAGGTACTTTATAAATCAATACCTTGTTTTTGAATTCAGGTCAATAGGAATAACTCTGAAACACAACCAACAACTACAGCAACCCTAAAACAGCACTTTCAACTTATTGATTTTTAGAAAAGTATCTTTTCCTGGCATTATTCACACACTCTTGATAAGCAACTCAATGCAATCAAAAAATCTAATGGATTTTTTTTTACCCCCCTAAATATATATTTATATATTTTTCAACATGCCTTTGAATTGCAGCCAGTTAGGTTCTTTGAAAAGGATAAGTTTGGGAGAGATATGAAAGATGGAGTTTGCCTTTATTCCTTCCCATTTGTACAGAGAGGCATTTTGCTGACTCAGTGTTAGAGCACAACTCACCAGATCCAACAGCTGTTTACCATTTAATTTCATTCAGTCTTTTGGCAATTTTAGATATTTCTTGAATTTTGCTGAGAAAATTTCATTTCTTCTCATGCACCAGTATTTATGAAGCAGCTTAACCAGGCATGGTCTTGTCCTGGGGCACTTCAAAAAGCATATGTAGCTAGAACATTTCTTTCTTTCTTTCCAGGCTAAGTTTTTTTTTTTTCTTTTTTCTTTTCTTTTTTTTTTTTTTTCCAGGCTAAGTATTTTTAATCTGGGTGTCCATAGACATCACAGCGTTGGTGAACTTGCAAAGTTAGTCACAAACGTGTATGTGCGAGTGTGTGTACGTGCGCGCATGCGCATGCTCCTTTCTTGGAGAAGGGAGAACCTGCATGGTTCCTGGGGGAACCGTGACCCTGAAATGGCCGTGAGTCATTGCTTTAGAACAGCAGTTCTCAAAGTGCGGTCAGGGAATCTCTGGGTTTCCTGTGGTCTCTGAAGTCAAATTATTTACGTATTAATAAAAAGACATTGTCTTTTTCACTCATTCTCTCCCAAATGTACCTTGGAGCTTTCCAGAAACTACCTAACATAGTATATTGCAACAGATTAGACTCAGAAGCAGATCTGAGAATCTAGCTGTCTTAAGACTAGATGCTAGAGATTTACAAAATGTGATGCAATGCGGCACCTCTCACCAAATTATTTTGGTTTGGGAAATGTAATGTTTTTATGAAAGTATGTCATTTGTGTTAACATGTAATGGGTGTATTATTTTATTTCTAAATGACTCAATTGTTTAAAAATGGTTTCCATTTCCATCTTTCCTATATCCAGACAAACCAAAGCTCTTTGGCATCCTTAATAACTTCTCAGATTATAAATAGGCCCTGAGGCCAAAGAAGTTTGAGAATCACTGCTTTAGAAGATTTGGGGCTTTCTCTGAGCAACTAACAGGGCAAAGTAAAAATAACCATACAGTCTGAGAATTAATTTTACAAGCAGACAGTGTGTACTGTTCCTGAAATATTGGGTTGAACCACATGAAATTGCCAGTGTTCGACCATTATTTGCTTTTAAAAAAATGGTTATTTCATTTGGTAAGCCTAATGAAAAGATGATACTATTATTTATTATGACTTGAGCTTTTCGGATTTGTCTGGGCAATGCTGTAAGTTTTGCTGCTTTGTCTGCACACCCTTATCCAGGTTCCTTTTGTAAGCGAACATTTTCTTTTCTAAGTACTTTCTTCAAACTTTGATTATGAGAGTAGTATATGACTTAGGAGAAGTAGAGAAACGTGCCAGAAGGCTCATCTCTAATCCACCATCTAGAAATAGTCTCCTGTGGAGCATTCTTACCAATATATTACGTTCACTTAGTAATCAAGGCATATTTCACCTAAGTAAGAGCATATTGTATTTTTTCAATTGTGAATCCTATGTTTATCATCTAACACTATTACTTTAACAGTCTCCATTTTGTTTAAATCTCATCACTAAAAAATGTGTGATATTTTTCTGATTATAAAAATGAACACATTCATTTTGTCATCTTTGAAAGTATAGAAATTTGTGAAGAATTAAATAACTCTAAATATCACCATCCAGAATAATCATGCTTATGATTTTGTTGTAGTTTTCTCTCTGTCTACACATATTGTTACACACTCTTTATATCCTATTGTTTACATGATTTTATATTCTGTTTTTCATATGATGAACAGTTTTTGTGTTAGTGGAGAACTCGTCATAAACAGTTTGTTTATGGGATAAATTTTAACATGTGATGTAACATTATCTGTTAACTATCCCTCTGTTTTTTATATTGTTGGCACTCTTTCACAAACATAAATAAGGCTGCTCTGAACATTTTTGGGCAGACATAAATCTTTTTCTCTACTGGAGATTTTTTCACCTGGTTTCTCAAAAATGGAATCATCCCAACTTGGAGGTTTCTGTCACACCAGCAACCCCACTGATGGTATTAAAGCACAGGACATAGAGGAGACAGAGTTCTAGAGGAAAATAACCAGTTTCCCAATTCTGTAGGAAAGATTCCTCGAAGTTGAACTGTTGAGCCAGAGGGCATGAACATACATTTGGCTCTTTTCTTGCTGAATAGCTTTCTAAGAAGTTGTCCCGATTTACATTTCCATCAGCCATGTTGGAGTGGCTGTTTTACTGATCCATGTCAGAAGTGGATTTTCTCTGTGTCTCTTTGCCCTCCCCACCCTTTTCGTCCTCTCCTGTCTGCTCCTCTGCTCTCCCCTCTCCTCTGTCTTCCAAAGGAAATTAACAGGAAAAATGTTATCTTATTTTAATTTGCATGACTTTGATCTTCAGTGATGTAGAAATTCTTTTCCCAGATATTATTTGCTGTCCACTAACTTTGCCTCTCTCTCTCTAGCGAGTCACTTTTGTTTTCAAGATGGCTAACTAGCACTGGAGTCAAACCTTAATAGCTCTAGTCTATAGTTATAAAATGAGTGAAGCCAGCTGGCCCACCGGGCACTGAACTCATTCTTTTGGCTTCATTACTACCTAGTTGCTAACCAAACGAACCAACCAGCCACTGTTAGAAATATTCCTGGCTAGAAATACAAAATGTTGAAACCACAAGTAACCTTCTCATTATACCCTACACTGGTCAACATCCCACTGCAGTCTAATTTAGGACCCTGTAATTTAAGAGGAAAGTGAATAACTTATACTTCAAAAAAAGAGCAGTAACAGAAGAATAAACTTGTAACTGGCCTTATTTAACTGGGAAACAAGTGGTTAGGAAGCACTGCATCTCATCTAATACCTCCCTGCCTCTTCTTCGGGGTTGAAGTTTCTCAAATCATCTCAAGAGTCTTTCTCTGTATCTATGGATCAACACGTTTGAGATAGTAAGTCTGACAAGACAGAGGCATGTCTAAGTCTCTTTTTATAATTTTGTACTAATAGATCCTTTCTAAGCATTCTGTTTGGTTGTATATTGAGGTGGTGGCCTTGTGTAGGGGTTAAAAAGAAAGGTGGGAGAATTGTTATAAATATACTTAATAGAAAAAATACTGAATACACGATGTTGTGAGAGAAAACCCAGATGCCAGTACAAATCTTTGAATGGTAACCTTGAGAAATCCTACTAAGGTATAACCTTAATTGTGCTCTAGATAAGAAGGTAGTTGTGGGCTATAAGCTGCCCTAGGGATAGAAGGAAATCAAAATTGAAGGGGAAACACCCTAAAATAAATGTCTGGAAACAGCAGAGTCCCTGTTTTCCTGAGTTCTGTTGACCAGATCTCTTTATTAATTATCCCCCAGGCCTGACCAGTTATGAATAATGGTTTGTAACAATGATGACCTGGTGGAAAGACCAAGAAGTATTCTTGAAGTGCTCTCTGACTCACCAAAGAAATACTAAATTAAACATATTTTGTTGTGGTCTAATTCTTTCAAAATTGGTAATCCATGTGCGGTGTATATGATAATTCCATATTAATGTTCTATTTAACCCGAGTGCGATTTGAGTAATCCATTTCCCCACAACAGTGAAGAGTTGATGCTGGTTTTTGAGATGGAGCTGAGCACAAATCAGTTGCATCTCTATTGTACATTGCTCAAGGAATTTACATGAGCATAGCTGAATATCAGTTGTTTTCTTGCCCTGTGATAAAAGTTCATTTTTAAAACCCCAAATTGCAATTTGTCAAAGTCCATTTGCCAGTTCTTTAACAATTTCAGCCAAATTGTAAATTGTATAACTGTCTGCATCATTTGCATACATAATCATGTTAGAGTGATGGTATAATCTGGGCACATCATTTACGGGAAGAGGGAACAATAGCAGCCAGCTTCCAATTCTTAGGATACTCAGAGTAATTTATTACATGGCTGATGTTTTCTTTCTAATTTCCACCAAATGATCTCTTTTAGAATGATGAGCACTAAGGATGGCTGTCTCTTGTGTATTATCTTTACTGCTTTCCTAATCTTGAATTGAGAGCCAAGATGAGCACCATGTTACATGTCTGCTTCATTCACACACACACACACACACACACACACACACACACACACACAGCAATTTCAGTCCAAATAATATCACAAGAGTTCAATGAAACATCCTCCTCAAATGATACCCCTGTGTTAAATTAATTTAATCTCTGGATCTAGTTATTGAGTATTCTTTTCTGTGCATTGACAATTTGCCAATTGCTTCCTTCCTATTTTTAATCAATCTTGCAGATAATTTACCAGCCAACTAAATCGTTTTACTGGCCTATCACACTTCTCAACCTGACAGAGAGCAAAAGTAAATACAATCAGTCTTGTGTTGCACCATCAGAAATTTATGATGACCCCAGGCAAGTAGCTTTCTGCAAGACTAATTTATGTATAGTCACATCTGTCACTGTGGCACTTGGACACGTCTTAGGCTTTTTTATTAGTTATTCCTGCTAACAGCCCAGTGAGATCACAAGATAGGTTAGATACACCCTTTCTTAAGAGGCCCCTGAAATTGCATTAGATGCCCTCATCTTGAGACTCAGTCCTCAAGTCAGGAATATGGTCCAGATCTGTGATCAGGGTAACCTTTAGTTCTAGGACTCAGAATCTCTGCCAGGTCCAAATTCATTATTCTGCTTATTCATTTCTTCCCCTACAATAAATACTGCTGTCCAGAGAGGAAGTCACTTTCCCAGGGTCATAAAATAATTTAATAATAGTAAGATTAGGCTCCCTTGTAAGTTAATGATTAACACAAGCTCAGACAGATCTAGCTTTGAATCCTGACTTCTCAGCGACTTACCAATAGTATAACTTTGGATGGGTTGCCTAGCTTCTCTTGCAACACAATCAGCTTTTTTTAAATGAGGAAACTGGGATGCCGACGTGGCTTAGTCACTTGAACATCCAATTCTTGGTTTCAGCTCAGGCCATGATCTCAAGGTCATGAGATCCAGCCCCACACTGGGCTCCGCGCTCAGTGGACAGTCTGCTTGAGATTCTCCCTCTCCCTTTCCCTCTGCCCCTCTCCACCACATACTCTCTCTGTCTCACACACACAAATAAATTAATATATCTTCATACATACATACATAAAATGAGGAAAACAGTGCCTATCCTATAGGGGTTATTGTGAGAGTCGAAGTAGTAACAGCTCCCTCATCTGAGTATTTCCAGGCTAGGTTATTTATATTTCCTACTGTGTTTCATCTGCACCCCAGCCTTGCAAGTCATGAAAGGGTGTCTCTGCAAAGAGCTCCAGATATAGAATCTATACTCCCTGTTACTAGGATACTATATGGTAAAGAACACCACCTTGGTTGTCTTTCTATCCTGTCTGAAAACCTACTGTTTATTTACTGAAAACATCTTGGAATCTGGAGAGGAATTTTTTTAATTCAAGTTGCAAAATCACAGGTTAATGGAATTTAAAACAATTTTGGCTTAAAATACTCAAGTGTGAGCTGAGAGCAATTGATGAAGCTCTCTGCTAACTCTCAGAACAAATCCATATAATCTCAGCTTTCACATACAAGCATGAAACTCAGCAGATCCAACTCTCTCTCCCGACTTACAACTTCAGAGTTGTTACTGCCTCCAATGTGAGTCAAACTCATGACTATGAAGCAGCATTGTATGGTGGGTTGATACACATAAGGCTCTTAGAACAGGGTGTGTCCTACAGTGAGAGTTCAGTTAGTGTTAGCTGGTATTATCACTGAGCATCTCCCTACCCCTATCCCACCCCACCAGTTAGGTTTGATGGATCAGCTTTTTTTTTTTTTTTTTAAATCCAAAGCTAGGTAGATTCTTCTACCCAGTTTGAGATTTCTTTGACTGACTTTTACTTTCTTATAGCCTAATGATACCATATAACTTTCCATAGATATTTATGGGACAGTAACACACATGCACACTCTATGGGCAAGGCATCTTCAGAGATAGAAGGATAAAGAAGACATGAATCTTAACCTCAAAGAGCTTACACTCTGTTGAAGGAGAAGTAGGGAGCCTGTCCATAATGCAAGCCAAACTGTGGGAACTTTAAAAAAATAATGTATATAAGTAAAGTACAATAGGATGGGAGGGATCATATAAGGAAGTGGCATGAGAGCAGAGACCTGAGGGCTTAAGACTCCCTTCCTTCCTTCCAGCCATCTATCCACCCTTCCTACCCAACACCAGGCACTAAGTGATAGGAATATAAGATCAATGCATGTATGATCTCCATCGTCAAGGCCATTCTAGGCCTAAGGAAAAGATATACATTGTAGATCAGTGGCTACTGGACAGTGGGGTGGATGCTCATAAAGTAGGCACAAAGGGACTACAGGAACCCAGAGAAGGGTCTTCTAAATTGAATGAGAGATCAGAAAAGGCTTTCAGGAGAAGGTGATGGTTGAGCCAAATTTAGAATAGCTTGGGGAGATCAATAAGAGAGTAGAAGACGAGGGAGAAAGAAAAAATGAGCTAGGTCAGGGGTAGAGAATGAAAGCAGAGTAAGGTAGACAGGATGGGCAAGACTCTGATGGAGCCAGTGAAGAGCAAAGGAGGGAGAGGGACCAGCATAATCAAAGCTACCGAGAGGTAAGAATGAACTACGGGAAAGACAACAAGTGGTGTAGCATGGCTGTAAGAGAGATGAGTCTGGAAAGGTAAAATGGGGCAAAGTCCACCTTCCTCCTGTGGAATTCCTGTCTGGCTCTCTCGGCACCATCTGGTCAGTCTAGTTCTCAGTGATTCAGTGTAGTCATTCTGCCTCCAGCAACTTGAACATCTTCCCCTGCCTTACTGATGGTTTTATGACTTTGATTTTGATTCTGGGCCAAATTGGCCATATGACTGAGCTGCCTTAGTACAGAAACTCTTTGAGCCATGTGCCCTGGGTACCATTCATATTTTCTTCTCAGGCTTCAGATTTCTCTTCCATGTGGCTTTTGATTGGCCTCACATTTTGGCCAAAAGTTAGTGTCAGAAAAAGATGGTTAAGCAATAAATACCTAAGAGATAGCTGGTTCAAAATGAATGCATTCTTTTAACAGTGTTCATTCTAGAGATTCTCAAGGGCTCAGCAGTGTTGGATCTAGCCCAGATTTTGGCCACATCTATGACTTCTAACAAGTCTGGTATTCTTACCCATTGGCCTAAGGTGAAGAGTGGGTGTTGGGCTGCAGCAGCTATGGAATGACTAATAGTAAATGTAAATCTTTGCATTCAAACGTCTTTTTTTAGAAGATAATTGTATGAGCCACAGAAAAAGAAGGCTCCTCCCACTAATGTATGCTCTCGTTGTTTTCTGGGAGTTTTGTCAATCTGTAGAGAAGAGTCTGATCATTTTTGGATTGCACTGACTTCCTCAAAAATACAGGCATGCCCAAAGTACTTTTCCTTTTTTTACTATATCGTCAGTATTAATAGTTGATGGCAGTTTTTTTCCTAATAAATTTAGTCCAATAAATGCATACTATGCCCCCCAGGTCTTTGTTTGGTATTGTAGATACCAATGAAACTCTGTGCCTTTCCTCAAGGAGATTTCATGTAACTCAGGATTACCTAAAACAAAACAAAAGAAAAATGGTAAATCATCATCATTTTTATTATATTTAAGGGTCTTTCAGCATCTCTCTTCTTGCTCTAGAAGAGCCGTTCTCTGACCAAGCAGCAGGATGCCAAGTCTGAGATCTTTAGTAGTGTTTTCTTTTCAGTTGGACAACAAAATCATTAAGTTCCTTTGAATTAGTGAACCTGCCTAAACATTCCAAGTTTATTTCAGAACAAAAAGAAATCCATTTGGAACATGTATGTCTTCCATAGACAAAATCATTCTGATTATTCAAGCTCTTTTGGTTGAAACTAACTGGAACCAAATCATATTAGCTTAAGTAAAAATGGGATTTTGTTACTTCATATACTAAAATGCCTGGGGTAGGTGGCTTCAGGCTTAGCTGAATTCAATGGCTCAACCAGTAACACCCATCTTATGCCCCCACTCTCTTCACATCTGCTTTGGTTCTGTTTGCCTTATTTCCCAGCAGGCTGTTTGCATGTGATAGCCTGTTGCAACTTCAGGCTCACACCCTACTCATTTAACCACCCCAACGGCTAATGGTTCTAGCCAAAATCCTGGTTTTGGCTCTTATTGTCTCAGCGTGGGTCCATGACTTGGACAGGGTGGTGTGGGGTCCAACTGGCTAGACTTGGCTCAGCCTAGAGTCAGGGGGTTGGATCAGCCCTACTTAATGAAACAGGCTGAGAGCAAAGTAAGGTGTCTCTCTGACAACGAAATTTAGAGTGAATGCTCCAAAAGAAAAGGAAGAGAGAGAGACAGAGCAAGCAATAACCCTTGTCCACTCAATCACATCACTATTTCCTAGCATATTGGAAAATCAGGTGGTACAAGTCAGGTGAAGGACGTACAACAAAAAGAAAAGATAGTAATAACAATGTAATTGGTGATAGGCAATTAAAAAGTGAAATATACCCTCAAAACTTTTTTTCAATCTTCTTCAGATGTCTTTGATTTTATTTTTTGATTGGATTATCTTCACTGATTTAAACAAATTACACTGTCATTGGCCTAGATGATTCCTAAACTCATTTTAACCTAAAAAAAGGTAGGGATGGGAGGGGGTTGGGGGATGCCTGGCTGGCTCAGTCAGTGGAGTGTGTGACTCTTGATCTCAGGTCATGAGTTCAAGCCTCAAGTTGGAGGTAGAGACTACTAAAAAATAAAATCTTAAAAACAAACAAACAAAAAAAACCCCTCACAGTTCTATGAATTGGTTAGGTTGATTAGTTCACTCTTTTGGAACCATCTAGGGAAGGGTTTTGGGTCATAAAGTTAGGTAAACTACATGATACTGTGTAAACAGTCTGACGCTCATCAGGTTTTTTCAGGCTGTGGTTTCCCCACAAGGCCAGTCTAAGATACACTCCTTCAGGGGATTCTTTATTTAATATCACTTCATAGAAGAAGCAAAGACAGAATTCAGCCCTATATTCTGATGAAACAGTGTCATTTTTATGTGATTATTTAATAATATTATATATGTTTTTCAAATATATAACATTCTCAGCATGACCCTAAATATATAAAATAGAAATTCATGAAGGAACCTTATGGGTAAAATGGAAAGTATTCCCTAGAAATATATAATAAAATAGCTGATTTTTTTTTTTTTTTTTTTTTTGTCAGAGAGAATGAGCACAGGCAGACAGAGTGGCAGGCAGAGGCAGAGGGAAAAGCAGGCTTCCTGCTGAGCAAGGAGCCCGATGCGGGACTCGATCCCAGGACGCTGGGATCATGACCTGAGCCAAAGGCAGCCGCTTAACCAACTGAGCCACCCAGTCGTCCCGCTGAATAATTTTTTAATGATAAACTTTTAAAGGCAAAATAATAAGGTCCAACACTGAGACTAGAAATTCTACCAACTTGATTTGATTTACTACTTACTATGGATCAAAATGATACTTTGCTGGAAAAAAAATACACTTTTTGGTTTATTTCCCTCTTTATGACACTGATGTGTCTTGCCCAAACAAAAACTCTCCAGAAGATACTTACCATTTTATTCTATATTTTCCATCATGTTCACATTTTCCTTTACTTGAAATACTCAGACAGGAGGCCACAAATTATAAGAAAAAACAATGTCATGACAACTCTTGCATATTTTCCACGTGGAACCTTGGTCACAATAAAAGGCAAAAATGTATTTCATAAATTGACAAGAGTGATGACTCGTTTTAAAAAAAGATCATAATAAACCCAGCTTTATCAGCTTTACAGTTATTTCATAAGCCTTTTTTTTTTTAACTAAGTACTGCCAATCTACAAAACACTATTTTATTTCCGAAATAAAAGTTGCATGGAATTCAGTAGTGCATCAGGAAGGCAACAACATTCATTGTGGAGTTAGCATTGTTCATCCTGTCACTGTAGCATTTGAACTATCGTGAGACTATCTTTCTGTCCACCATGGCCTCCAGAAGTACTTGTTTTAGCGATGAGATTCACCAATCTCCCATTATTCCAGAAAAGATAGTAGCCGACTGTCTCTAGTGGACTCGGTGATCTTACCTTGAGGTGTTAAGAATCGCTAAGGGCTATAAGGACTTGTGTAAATTACAGCCATGCAGAGAGGTGTTGAAAAATCAATAAGTAATGAAATAGTACTGGAGTGAAGTAGCCAAGAGAGCAATGGGTGGGAAACTCCCGAGGATGCAGTTTCATTTTGTCAAAAGGCAAAAGAAGATGTTCTGATGTGTTTCGATAAAACAGGCTTCCTTGGAAATGAGAGGCTACTGGCATAGATGGCAGGAGAGTCACTCCAGTGTGCACAAAACACAGTGGACTGTGGACTTCTTGGTACAGCAGTTTGATTTTAGACAACCATGCATTTTAGTCTAGTAAGGCAATAAATACAGCATTTTCTTGATCATTTTGGGGTGTTTGCCCTGTCACAGGTCTTCTGCCCCCTTGATACTCAAGTGTACCCCCATTTCTTCTGCTCTACAAGGAACCATCCATATTGTCTTCACAAATCACCTTCATCCTTTCTGATTCTGTGTTAGCAGTGTTCCCTCGGAATATGATATTGTTGTTGCCCACCTGTTCACAGACAGCTCTAGATATGTACAGCCTAGAGACTGAAAGTCTCTTCTAAGCCTGGTAGCCAAAGGGCTTTGTTTTGAATAAAACATTCGTATAGTTGTTACCCTGAGCTGATATTTAAATCTCTTGGTTTCTTTTTCTTTTCTTTTCTTTTCTTTTTTTTTTTTTAATTTGAAATGACATGTGTCCGTGTCTTTTGTGTTGATGATCTGTTTTGAGATCGTAGAACTGATTTTTTACAAAAAAGAATATCATGGGGTGTTTGAATATAAGAAGGAAGTAGGTCAGAGAGAGTGATCTAATTCAATCGAGTTTCTTTGGGAGACCCTGCTTCTCTCCTGCTTCTGGTTGAAGGTTCTCTTTTGTCTCTGCCCTTCCCGGTAGTGATAATGCCTTTCACCCTTTACATGTCCATCTGGTATATAAATGAAGCTATCTACAGAGAAGGACCAACCAGTCACCAATTGAATCTGGAGGTCTAGTTAAGGAAAGGGGAACCACAAACATGTCACCCAAGAACTGGTTGAAATGATGAGATTACCCTTGCTTTTTGTCTTTCCTTTTTATATACATGTAGCTTCTGGCCTTCGTTTATCAATAAGCCAATGAAAACTGAAAAATGTCCCCAAGCTCACTTTTGGGTCAGTTGACGTCATTCCAGCAATAGGAGTTGAAACTTTAAAAAAAAAAAAAAAGATAAAGATAACTAGTATGGAAGAGAATAGCTATCGTGTTTGAATAATTAAAAGATTTGTAGTCTTGGTGATACTGTGACTAGAGTCTTAAAATGCTGAATAAAATATTCTACTTATTTATTTTCCCAAATATATCTGACCACTGACAAGCAGACTCTTTTACATCTGATAAAGCAAGTCAATAACCATAAAGTGAAAAGCATTGAGATGGGAACCAACTGCCAGTCTATTCCCAGCCCTTTTGCGATATGTTGAGTATATTTCCTAGTAAGTAGTGAGCTGGTTTTAATTATTATTTTTTATCCTAAGGCTGTGTCTGCCTTTATTATGTAGCATTGGAAATGAAGATGTACATCACATTTAATAGAACTATATACAATGCAGGACACAGAAAGCCACTTTCTCTCTGAAATATCCAGATAGTGAGTAAGTGGTTTGCGTAGCTTGGGGTATCTAGTGATTTGATTGCCCCTGTCCACTTACATGAACGTATAGAATCAAATTGCATTCTTTGTAGCCATCATCTACTACCACTTCAATGTGAGGTCGCCAAGATGACCAGTCCAATAGACAACAGACAACTATTTGTGTCCCTCACCATAACCATTGTGCTTGCCCGTCCTCTACTTGAAGTACTCCTAGTAAATCCCTGCTTGTCATGCTTCCATACCATGGACACAGCAATACCCATCTCCTCCAACAATTCATCTGTTGATGCCATTATTCATTGTTTATGACATTGCAACCGCAGTAATGAATTGATATGTCTTGATCTTTGAAATGCTTAGACAGGAGGCCACACATTATAAGAAAAAACAATGTCATGACAACTCTATTCAGCAGGGGTTGGAAATGGATATTGTGCAGGAAAATGCATTAAAGTTGAAGAGGGTTTTGTTTAACATGATGATTTTAAAGACGTAAACAATTATGATGGGCAATAACTCCTTCAATTGGAAGATTGTGAAAAAGCCCTACGTAGACCAAGGTGCTGGTGTGATTCCAAGCCGCGCTACCACCACAAAACACTAGGGGTCGCCATATTAATACCAGTGTCTGGGCTCCATTGCCCTCCAGAGAGCCTACCACCCTGAGCAGTAGGCTCCCTGTTTATTCAAGGCATGTTGCTCAGTGCCTATCTTCATGACATGTGACCATTTGCAGTTATTTCAAGTTCCACTAAAATAATGGGGTAAAGTCCTCTCTAAGCCTCTTTCTGGTGAATGACTTTTTTTTAAGGGCCACCTAAGAGCATCAATCCATTATTTTGGGCTAGATGTAATTATGAGAGGTGTGCAGGCCAATTAACCAAATATAGAACATTTTCATTCAAGAGCTACACAGTATGCCAATTCAAATGTTCTGCTAAAGCCTGAGTCTCTCAAATCAAGACAACACGTTTTCACTTGCCAGGATTGGGGCTTCTGTTGTATGTTGACTAAAAAAATGAATGTCTCTCTCTTCCTCTGTTCCACATCTCTTGATGCTTTCAATTCCCAACTCAGAAATTATTTTCCAAAGAAGAAATTTCTGTAGTTGTCTACCAGCTACACCTAGGCAACCTCTAGGCTCTGCCACGGCCCAGAATGGGAACTGGTGGCCCAGGTCCATGGGGACCCCAACCTCCTAGTGACATGATTCTACTTACTCCTATTTCAGTTTTAAGGATAATCCTACCCACCCCACCACCATAAGCAGGAAGCTGTAGTTATCTCATTTGGGGTAATGCTTCTGAAGGCTAGGATTAAAGCAGTTGAAGATCTGTGAACAGCATTTAAACCACAAAAATAGTATCACAAGGGAAGCAGATGGCAGGTGATAATAATGGTAAGATCATAGCCTAGCTAAAGTGCACTTTCAAAGTCAAAATTAATTTCAAAGCTTCTGGATTTTTACACGTTCTCTTTGTTTCTCTTTCATTTACTTACTGAGTACCTAAAAGGTGGAGGCATGTGCGAGGCAGTAGGAGAGACACAAATATATACATGTGCAGAGAAGGTAACTAGTGGTTACTGTTTCCTTTTCCTTGTCCTCACCATTTGTGCAAATGCCTTACCCAGATATATCCCTTCTGTACCCGCCATTTGTCCCCTACCCCATTTGGTCATGGTCTCTTGCTTTCTTCCGGGTTCCCTACTCTTCTGGACTCCCCATCACTTATCTTCACCCTTCCTTTTTTCTCTCTAGCCCATTTGATTGGACATAATTGTAGAGAAATGGAAATATATTTTGTACTATGCACTTACCTTCCTCAGACTTCATTTTTACGGCAGTTATTTCTTTCTCTGAGAAAAGAAAATATTGATGTTACTTTGATTTTTGCATGTAGACTTCACCCAGTTCCTTTCTGTTGGTTATTAGTCCTTGGTAGAAAAAACAAGGGGTACCCCCTCTCTTCCCCTAGAACAACCACGGTTTAGTGAGAAAGCGGTTTCAGATACGTCTATGTAGCAAATTTTGCAAAGCCAATGGTACAGAAGTAGAGAAATAAATCAAAAACATACAAAAGGTATTTGTTAAGTAGGTATTTTGGGAGACTTGAAATATGCTTCTGTCTAACCTGAAAATTAAACTCTTGTGGGTCCAACCCATAATTCCTATGCAATGACAATGGAGTTGTCCAGGGTATAATCATATCAAAGGGTGTATTTGCCATTATTTGTTTTTTAATTTAAGTCTTTCCAAATTCTAGCCTATAAACACTGTACATAAGAGAGTTCTTTAACTAGAAATAAGGAAGCTTTTATTGTTAACTCAGAGGTTTATGACTTTAACCTTCCATTTCTCCAGAATTGGAGATTCTTAACAAAGTGACCCTTGGTTATTTGAAGCTGCCAAATAGTGGGAATAGAGGGAGAGAGAGAATTTCTCCAAGACTCTCTCTCCGAGCAGTGCGTGTTGGGCTTAGATAAAAATTGCAATGGTATGCTTCAAGGGCAGGCATAGTAGACAGGAGAGAGATTGTGTAAATTCTAGTTTGGGTTCAGTTATATCATACATTTTGTTTTCTTTTGGGATCTCTTATTGCTGGTAACCATAATATAATGTTCTGATCAGGGATTCTTATTCTTCACTACATCCAAAGCTCTACCTGGCTGGTCCTGATAATATATTAGATGAGAAGGCATGAATATGGAGGTTCCTAACCAGAGGTCTACAGGCCCCAGTAATTCCATGGATGGGTTGAAGCCCCCAGAAAAACATATGGGAAATTTGGGCCATGCATTAACTTCTCTGCAGAGAATCTATAACGTTTATCATTTTCTTAATCGAGCTATGCCCCTCCCAGAACCTTAAGAACCCTTTGGACACGAGTGTTTCGACTCAAAGAAGTATTCAAGTAGTAATAATACTGCTCTTGACAATGATGTGGGTGTTGTCTAGTTGTATCCATGGGACAACATGAACTTCGTATCCTCCTTCTCCACCATCTTCCCCATAAGTGAAGTTCTCAATAATAATAACGCTCTTCTTATTTGCTGAGTGTTTATCCTGTGCCAGAGCACTGTTCCAAGGATATTATGCATGTGCATTTAATCTTTCTCACAAGGGAACTATTATGATCCCCATTTTATAGTTGAGAATTCTGAAATACAGAGAGGTAGGCAGCTGGCCCGAGGATACAAGGTGGGAAAGTGGCAGAGTTAAGACATAACCAGGGACTGGCCCCACAGTACATGGGCTTAACGGAGTGCTTTAACCACTGTGCTCTAGAGCTCCTTGGCTGAGGGACACTCCCAGCCAGGGGCTGTCCCTTTCAAAACAAAATTGAACTGAGAGTTAAAGGAAATGCGACCACTAAAAAAATAAGCGAGAAAATAACTCGCCTCACCCCACTCCTCATTCCCTGGATATTAGCAATTCAGGGGAATACCAGCAAAATGCAAGGTACCCGTCTGTGCTAGAGAGGACTCCCGGGTAGTGGGCAGGTTCTAGGGGCCCAGGGGGGTTAGTTGGTCCTCAAATTTCAGGATCCATAATGACTCCCATTCTCCAATTCACAGCCCCTTCTCTCCTCTCTTTTAATCCTCCCTGTACACTTCAAGGAAGACAGGGTGGAGATTTTTAACAGACCAGAAAACAAAGGCCCAAAAAGGTTACACCTTCCCGAGGACCTGGGTCTCTGGACCTTCAGTCCAGTTCTCTTTCCACTGTTTTTGCTTCTTGGCCTGTCAGTGTCCCTTGGCATTGGAGAATGAAACACCCCAACGGTCAAGAATTCCATGTGCACCCAACTCCACGCAGTGGACACTTTTTTTTCATTTTTTTAAGTTTTTATAGTGGACGCCGCTTTATTTGTGGGCACGCAGTAGGCCCTGAACCAAGGCAAAGCACATTACTTCCAATTTATCTCATTTAATCCCCAAAATAACCCAGTGAGCTGTTATTTCCCCAGATTCGCAGGCAAGGAAACTGAGGCATGTTAGCCCAGCTAGGAAATTACAGAACCTGGACTTCAGACCCAGGTGGAGCCCATTCCCCATCGTTGGCTCTTCACCGCTGGGCCATGCTACTGTCCAAAGAGACAGGAAAAAGCAGAGGAGGAGGAAATGAACAGCCTATTTTGTATGATGAGCAATGCTTTCTACCTTCTCTGAGGACGGCGCAAACGGAAATCTGTTTCAAGCACTAGCACATGAGGTTAAAATTAAAGAGGACAATTACGAGCGATTAGTCACTGGAGTGGGGCTCCATGGGCGTCTTCAAAAATAGGATCAGCCTCCCTCCCTTGGAACTGGCACAGAGGAGCAGTCAGAGAAGTCTTTTCTAGGCTGTGATTCTGTGATTAACTCTTTTGAAGGAGCCAGACTGCTGAAGCTCGTTGGAAACAATGGCCCCATTTCTCAGGGGCTGTCGAGTCAAGCTGGTCCTGCGGAAATTTCTTTGGCACCCAGGGATCATGAAATTCACACCAGAGGCGCTGGCACTGGATCACTCTCCTCTGCGGAGACCTCAGGAAGGGAGCAGTCACTCAACCTTTTTGTTCTGAAAACCCAGGAAGCCCAGGCAGCCAGCGGCTTGGGTGTCAGCCCTTCTGAAGGCATCATTTCAAACGGCCGCTCTTCCGAAATGTGAATTCACTCGAGGTCCCAGGAGAAGCAACCTGAATGGACACAGAGGGGTGGGCAAGTCTTTGAAAGGCCTGTGGGGCAACGTGTCGGGGGCCAACCCCTGAGCTGGAGGGAAAAGCAGCAAGTGAGGCTTCCCTACCAGTTGCGAGGGCAGAAGGGGCCCTTCTGTCTCCGGATTCCCTGAGAATTAAGGAGAATGTCCCAAACAGGGGCTCTCAGGAGTTTGCATGGGCCCCCTGTCAAGGACGGCCTGCCAGTGTGACTGGGCGGCTGCCAGCAAAGCTTCCAAAGGGGAGACCCAGAACGCTTCATCTGTGATGTGCTCAGTGGGTAAAACTCCTCTTCGTGGAACCTTCCCTCAGCTTCCAGCATTATGTCCACCAGAGAGTGTTCTCACAGTGCTAAGGAGGCCTGGCTCGACCACGACCATGAGCCAGAGAGGCCAGAAGGCTCCCTCCAATGGCAGCTGGGGTCCCCGGGGCAGCACAGCTCAGGTGCCTGGCTCCGGCCCACAAAGAATTTGGATTTGGCCTCCAGTAGTAAAAAAATGTGTATCTCCAGGGTTCTCTCCGAAAGAACTATGGGCTGGTTAGAGCCAGAGCATAGACTGACTTAGAGCCACTGTAGAAGAAAAGGCGAGAAACCAGGGGAAGAGGGGGGGGAGAAAAAGGCAACAAAAAAACAGGTGGAGTGGGGGGAGTGAAGGGAAGGGTTTTTTATGGGTTTTTTCCTTTCTTTTTTTCTTTTTTTCATTTTTTTCCTCCTGCAGCAGTGTCTCTTTTGGAGATCTAAAATCTGCAAGTGTTACGTCAAAGCTCTCTCCAAATGACTTGATGAGGGTTTTTCGTTGTTGGGTTGCTGCACTCCCGGGACTCATTGGGACGGCAGGATAAAAATTAATTAGAGGCTGTTTGGAGGGGGTTTTGCAAGACAGCCTGAGGCTACGCTTCAGTCTGGTTGTTAGAAGCAATATCATCACCGCCTCCTTGCCCGGCGAACAGACCTGTGCTGGGGCGGCCGGGGGGAGCCACGGAACGTTCAACACAGACATCACAGCCAAGACTTCCGCCCAGAGAGATTACTTACCACAAGCCAGTGGATCTACCTGCTGACAACCTCAGAAATATGTCTTGTTTCATTTTCAGATTTTTAAGAGGGGTTACATAGGAAGCTTACAGAATTCTGTTAAAATAGCTCTAGGAGGAGGAGGCACCGCTCTTCCACACCTCTGAAAATGACACTCAGGCCAGGCAGAGCCACCAAGCAGACACAAGGAAGGCTCCTTTCCAGGTGTGGATTTGCCTCCTTCATAGGGGGTGGCCAACGGAAAAGGGGACTCAAGGCTAACAGGTGATTCTTTCAAATTTGGGCAGCTGACAGGGAGAATAACCACAGCTCCCTTTGCTCTTCTGGTCTGTATATTTCTCCCTGTGCTTCCTTTGCCCTGAAGTCCTCACACCTCCTGTCCTCTGTTATCCACGTGGAGTCCTCCCCTACCTGAAGTACTGGGTCAGAGAGTGACCTTGAAGTTTGAATAATTGGGAACTGGCTCCTCAACTCCAGATAAAATAGTTCAAAGCTCAGTATCAGTCCTGGCATTTTATCAGCCGCGAGTAGCTTTTCTGGGTTGAATTTCACCCTGGAAATGGAATGCAAAGTGAGCAAACGCCTGGGTCCCCTTCTTTTTTTTTTTTTTAAGATTTTGTTTATTTATTTGACAGAGAGAGATCACAAGCAGGCAGAGAGAGAGGGGAGAAGCAGGCTCCCTGCTGAGCAGAGAGCCCAATGCAGGACTCAATCTCAGGACCCTGAGATCATGACCTGAGTGGGAGGCAGAGGCTTAACCCACTGAGCCACCCAGGCACCCCCTCGGTCCCCTTCTTAAGAGCACTTTGAACTGGGGCGCCTGTTAGCTATATAGTCCTTAAAACATTTCCTGGTATGTAAGCAAATGTTAGCTATATAGTCCTTAAAACATTTCCTGGTATGTAAGCAATCATTTAGATTCCTGTTTTATGGATGGAAAAACTGAGATTGTTCATATTTCCCATGTCCAGAAAAAAAAAAGCAACCTGTGTGTGAGCTCAAAGAAAATATGCAAACTCCTAGGGCCCTTCCCTCTCCCCAAACTTAGCTGTGTCTATTTTATTGCCTATAATTGTTTCCTTGCATCTTGTTGAGGAATGGGGGGTGGGGTAAGCCAAAGGGAACAATTACCAAAAGAAAAATAGCAAGTTTTCCCCCAAACTGCCATTTCCAAAATGAATTCACCAGCTGCATAGTATGAAATCGCACCACTTCGTGCTTTCAAACGTGCCGGTGAGTCTCCGGACCTCACGGTAAGGGTTGATCGTGGCGCTTACCACATCTTCAGAAGTAAGGGAAAGCCTTCTTCCTAGCAAGGCTCACTACAGAGTCGGAACACTTGGCTTATTTCAGAAGGGATGTAAGAGAGTGGTAAGCCAAACTAACATCACTTTCATGCCCGATTGCTTGTTTTTACACGTTACCAGCTAGATAAGAATAAGTCCCTAGGGCATAGAGACGATAGTAGCTGATTAGGGAGCTCAGTCAGGGGGGCCTGAGAACACCCCAGGCCCCTTTGCTCTCTGCCAGAGGGAGGCAAAAGGATGTATGTGAGGGCTTCCTTCAGAAACCAGGTACCTACTAAAGTGAGGGTCAAGGGGTATGGCTACATGAAGCCAAATCCTCTCCACTAAGTGCTTTCAAAACTAACCAGTCTGCCTGAAAATCAATCTGCCACTTTATAAGCAGCCAGCATATTTAGAACCATGGAAATTAAAGATGGAAAAGACCTATTAAGTCTTCTAGATCATTCCCTAGGGCCCAGTGCAGGCTCATTCCCTGTAGTATATTTGTTAGTGCTGTGTCAGGCCTAATTTCAAGTGTCTCAAGCAATGAACATGAAGGAGGCAGAGACAGAGGTGTCTGCCCACCGCAGTGAACAATGATCATGTGATTAGAGTTCTCCCAGCTGCTCACTGGCCTTTAGCATGCCCGGAAAGGGTTTGGATTCCCCAGGGCTTAGACCAGAAGAAAGCAGCAGCTTCTAGAAAGTAGAAGCATTTAGAGAACTTCTCTACCTCTTTATATATAAGCAGAGTAACACGGTGCCTCTCTGTAAATAAATTCCCACAAAGGAAGAACAGAGAATCCAGGTGGACCAGGAGACATTAAAAAAAAAAAAAAGGAAAAAGAAATAAATCCTACCCTTAAGGAATCCAAGCTTCCCTCTCACAAGTTTTATTCTAGGTTGGCCAACAGTCAACTAAACCCCCTCTCCAACTGGTGGCAGCATGGAGGAAGTATTTTCAGAGATGCCAGAACTTTATTCTAGAACATTTAGGACCAAGTGCTATGAAAATAAGAGCAGATGGTTCCACAATAGCACAGTCAAAGGTTTTCTGAGAAAACCATTTCTCTCTTTGTCTCTGTTCCCAGCCTGAGAGGAAGCAAGTGAAATTCACAGTTTCAGGTGGGAGCATCTTTAAACGGCGGTAAACAGAAGCCAAAGCTAATAGAATCTGGAGAACAAAGGGATCAAAACCAAATACCAACAATGTTCTTTTTACTTCTCAGTTTTAAAATGAGGGAGAAAATCCCTTTAGATATTCATATTAAAAATTCTAAATCTGTGCATTGTCAAGTCCACCTCTGTCCTGTGACATGAGTGAAATGAACACTGAGTCATTCACTGGCCCGGTGCAGAAAGCCTGCGACAGTTCTTCTATACCCAAAGATCATAAAATTGTTACCACTTCACATTTCTGGGAACAGGATCATCCGAAGAGACTCTCGTGCCCCATTTCTGCTCTAAAGAAAGAGCTCCATTTTCTTTACCGGATATTTGAAGCAAAACTGAGCTTTTACAAGCCTGAAGTTTGACTCATAGACCAGCAGCCCATTCACTTCTGGAATGCCCCACCCCCTCATCCTTCCCCCCACAGCCCTTTTCCCTCTAAAACATTATCTCATCTCAGCATTGCAGCTTTTTTAAGTTCAATGTCAATAGCTAGTTAGGAGAGGGCAGGCGGGTCAGGGCTTAGGACTCGGAACTGTCCTTGACGTTTCTCTGTAGACTGATCTGCTGTTTGCATCAGCCCAATTTAAAAAAAAAAAAAAAAGAAGGAAAGAAAAGAGAAAGAAAAAAATCCCTCTCTACTATCTGAGAAAAGATCAGAACAGGGAAATGTCAGTTTGAGAGCTAACAGAATTCTGATAAGAATGAACTGGAAATGAGAGAAAGAATGGAAGAAATGCTGTCACTCTAAGAAGTTTTTAATTTAATGTTTTTAGACAAATGTTCCCCGCTGAGTGTGTGTGTGTGTGTGTGTGTGTGTGTGTGTGTGTGTGTGTTTCACACACAACTCTTCCATCTCTCCACCTCTTTTCCAAATACTCTTCTGGAGAGAAAGGCTGTCCATTCTGACTTGATTTGATTTGATTTTTACGGTCTTTCCACAACCTTTCAAAGATCTGGAAGGGTCAACCTTTCTGGCCTGAAAGCTGTGAGCACATTCACTCCCACAGAATTTCTTCTAAGCCCTGGGACAGTTTCCACTTTCAGAAGTATCCATACATATTTTTAGAGTTAGAGAGATAATTTAAATTCTCAAGCTTAATTGAACCGACAGAAAGCAGAGTGGAGTGCTACAGATGGAAACACTTTCCAAGTGTGACGACCTCTGAGTTCAAATTTAATACCTACATAATAAAGGCTTGAAGATAATATAATGGGCATTGTTTCTGATGCCCCCCCCTTTTTAAACTTGTGTAGTAACTTTATTATGAGAGGAAATGGCGGGTGTTTTTAAATACAGGCTACATGAAACATCAAGAAGTGACCCCCATTAAAAGAGATATTTTTCATGAAGAAAAGGCCAAGTCTTTGATGAATAAAACACTCAGTAGGAGCTAAGTGTTCTTGTGAATGAAAAAAGAAAAGTGTTCTGGAAACCAAGGAGTTGCCTAGTTTACCAACAAAGCATTTATTGAGTACCTTACTCTATGCCTGACATTGTCCTGGGTGTTTTGTATCATCTCAGCTAATCCTGTAATAATTCTATGAGGGAGACATTACTGTCTGTACTTTCCATTTGAGGAGAATGAGACTAAGTGAGAGTGGGTTGCCCAAGGTCACACAGAAATGGTGTGACACACTTAAGGTGCATATCTACAGACGGGGTGGGTCCTCTGTTTACCGAGTTTGTCCTGTGTCTTTATTCATTTTGTGAGGACGCCTTACGTGTCCTGTGTTCAGCTATTTTTAATAAGTTTCAAACATTCATTAGAGCAATTTTTCTAATTTAACTGCGTGTTCTGTAGTTTTATTTGCTAAATCTGTCACCCCTAACATCTGGGTCTCATGATCCCAAATCCAGAGGTTTGCCCCTTCTTTCACACAAAAGAAATGTTTTTGTTTTTTGTTTTTCTGGACACTTGATGAAACAAGCAATATAGACAGTAAGTTTGATGGAGAGTAGTTTAACTGTGGATTCTTGAGTCAGTCAGACTAGGTTCAAATCCTTGCTCTGCCACTTGCAGGCTGTGTGACCTTGTTTCTCAACCTCCCTGAACCTCAGGTTGCCTATGGGTAAAAGGAGGAAAAGAATAAGGCCAACCTCATGAGGTTGTGTGATTTAAAAAGAGAATGCATGTCATAAGATAATTAACTCAGTTCTTGGCACATGGTAGGCGCTCAAGAAATATTAGCTATCACCTGTGTCCTCAAAGTCCTTCTACCACGGCCCTTCCAAAGCAGAGCTCTATTCATGCCCTTGCTTTAAGACATTCATTCACTCATATAGACAGTATAGATTCCTTAACTTTGTAATATAATTTCACATGTACTGGCCCCACCAGACTTGCTGGTCCTATTTCCAATTTCCACACATAGGAGAAAGTCAGTGTTTGTCAGGATAACTTGTCCAACATAACTCTGAATTTGTTTAAGGAGACAACTATGTTTTCAGGTTTAAGTGTGAATTCTTTTCCTGCCAAAGAGGATTCAACGCACTGAATCCTCGGGTCTCTTTGTCCATATCGGTGGATTTCAGTTTTGAATTAAAGATGCCGGATGACTTAGAATATTCTACTCTGAACAAGAAGGCCCCCCTGGAGTGGCCAGAATGCTAGAGAAGGTGCCGGTAGGAAGACTTTTGTCGGGAACAGACTCCAGGTTTTGCTCTCCAGCAGCCTCCAGGCTCACCCCCAGCCCCTCCCTCTGACCAAGCCCATTTGAGATGAATCCCTGCTTGAGTCACTTCGCCTCCTGGCTTGGAAGTAACCAGGCCATAAACACCAAGAAGGAATTTTACTGGCCCATCCCCAGCTTGCTCTTTTATTGTCTGGCATTTCCTCTGCCTTCTCTTGAAATTGACAAAAGTATCTTTTACAAAACCTGCATTCCGCTTTCCAGGCTCAGATTTGCGTTGTCTGTGAAGGCTTCCTATGTAGCTGCATTGTCTCCTCTGTCCCTTGTGGTGGTGTCTCCTGGTAACCCCCACCAACTCCCCGCCGTGTTCTTGTCACTCTGAAACAGGAGGTGTCAGCCACTGTCTGGCCACTTCCTTTGCTGACCTGGGGGATGCCAAGAAGCACCTAGTCCCTTGTGGCCCCACTGTGCCCAAGGCAAACCCTCAAGCCCTAGGACGTGGGATCAGGTGGGAGGTTATGTCAGAAAGGAGGGTAGAAAACAACCCGAAAGAGCCCACCTTCCCCTGCAAGAGAAAGAAGCAGTAGGCCAAAGGCTTGCCTTAGTGAAAACCAAGGATACAAAACAGGCCTCTTTATAGACACATGACCTGCATCCCTGAGGCCCTGCTCTTTACGGATTCACGCACTGGCATAAGTTCGAAATTGCTGCCAGTTTCACAACTGTTTTTAATTTAAAGGCCTCCAGGCCATGATATTCCAAGGCAAAGAGAGATTTTTCGGCAAGCAGAGCAGAAGAACGAGATCAGAGCGCCCCCACGGTTTGCGACAGCCGACTTCACCTCCTCCAGCTTGGGAAATCCGAGTTAATTTCTCTCCGTTTCCAAAATGTACTTCCATTTGGAGATAAGCACGCATGCTGGAAACCATTCAGAGGAGGCTCACAGGGGCAGCATAGTCAAGCGCAGCAGCTATAAACATAACTTCCTTTAAGGAAAAAAAAAATAAGAAGGACGTCTCAGAGTCTTCCAGAACTTAAGACAGTGTGTGACGTCTGAACTGTAACATCAACCATCTCTGGAGGCTGATGGAAAGAGATGGGCTCAGTGACACCCCCGGACAAGGAGTTCACTCAGGCAGGGAATACTTAACAAATCCCTTCAGGGAGGAAAAAACAAAGGAACACTCACCTCACTTTACAGTAACCCAGTTGCGAAAGAACGGGAGAGCGAGCCAGGATAATTATACAGGCATTTTATTATCCACTGCTGCCTTTTAAAAGGCAAAGCATGAACTTCTAAATGCTCTGCTGGGATCTTCTCCACCTTTTTTACTCCCAGCTCCAAGGAAAAGGCCAGAAGAATCAGGGCCTTGTCCAGCCTGTTCTGGGCCCTTGCACCATTTAGAAAAAGCTACTCCCTCTGTAGGGACCATTAGAAAAGAACATCCCACTTGATAGACAAAAGTCCATGGCTGCACGCTTGAGCGACCAACTTCTTCTGTGTATGAAGAAAAAACTCCATCTTCCTCCAGGTGGACACCCGCCCCCCAACCCAAGGACACATGGCTCAGCAGGTTGGCAGGTAGAATGTCAGCTATTTTAGCCCACAGTTGTCCCTCAGTGGGGCACCTTGACAAAACCCCAAACACCCAACAACACACTCTGGCCTGAATGGAAATTATACCCCCAACAGGCTTTCATCATTTATTGACATTGCAGAGATGATCATGTCCCTCCTCCCGATCATCAGTCTTTTTATCCCAGAGCATGTTTTGCCCAATTCCCTTTGAGTGATGACTGCATATTCACAGCCAAGGGCACAAAAGGAAAGAAATGGAAATTGGATTCGAAGGGCAAAGTTTCACTGCAAGACCATTCGTAGATAACGGAGCCAGCGGTGTTGTTAAAGAGCGTTCACACAGGTGCCCCCCATCCATCATCCACAGACTTGTGCTGCCACTTACCGAGAAGAGTGGTTTGGGGAGATGGTCCCACTCCCACAGGCAGAACTGGCAAAAAGAAACTCACAGGGCTCTGGAAACTAAACTGTAACCTTGCTGCAAAGCCCTCCTTATACAAATTGTTCCAGGCATCCCCAGAGATATTTCTCTTACTCAAGAAGGTCACCAGATCAAGAAGCACAGGGACCTGGACCATGCCGTACACCTGGAGAGACCAGGATGTCAGAGCAAAGCTTTGGTTTCCCCCTGGGAACACCAGCATTGGCACACCAGAAAGGGTAGGCAAGGTGGGTTGGCATAGAGAGCTTCCTGGCAACAGTTACCAGCCCCTAACCTCCCTGTGGAGGTGAGCTTCATGTTCACTCACGTCTCCTGTGTCCTCTCTTTAGCATCTGTGACCTTAGGACCTCCTCTGGCAGGCAGGGCACTCAGACCAGGTGTTCTGGATCTTTCTAGTGAGTCTAGACGAGACTTGAGAGCAAAAGCAAAGAAGAAGAAATAAGAATGAAATAAGAGGATCCTTTGTGAATGGATCTAAGTCCTGTATCTCTTCCCAACATGCCTTTAAATTTTCCCTACAAATATTTGGATCTGTGCAGAGCAAGTCTGATTTCGTAGAGAAACTTGCTCTCTCGATGACCCTGGGTCCAAGAGTTGGCTAGAAATAGAAATGACTGGCCAAAGCCTGGATGGATTCAGCTGGGCTCAGTCCCTGAAGGCTTTGTTCTTCAATCTGTTTATACAGTTTCCCGTAGGAGTCTGTAATTTTAATCAGTAAATATCTCCCTTGATTTATCACCTTCTATTGACATAGTGGTAATTCAAGCAGTGGAACTAAAGCTGGGCCTGCTGTGTGTTTTTTCCCCCTCATTGTGCCCGGCCTCTGTTTGATTTTTTCTCAGTCCTCTTAGGTAATTGGTCCGCCTCTGACACTCTCTGTCTGACCGGCTGTGGTCAGGGGTCAGTGGGCTCCCCCTTCTGAAGAGCAGAATGTTCTAGCCAATCACGATACAGCCCCATCTTGAGTTTGCTAAAACCTGAGCAGACAAACCACAGACTGATAGGACCCAGTGGATTTCACTGGAAAAGTAGAAATCCAAGATGCTTATAAAGAGCGCTGTTATTCTCCCGAGCTCCACAGACAGTTTGGAGACTTAATCCTCTGATTTAGTATCTCCGAGTTGAGCAGGGAGATCCTCCTTCCCAAAACTTTTGGAGCTGCCAGTTTCCACATTAGCAGACTGATCCCTCTGTAAACATGGTGTTGGGTAAGGCCTGGTACTTAAGTTCTACTATTTTTTAAAGTGTTTATTTACTCAGTATTTATCCCGGTGAAGTGGTAAAATTCTTTGGGCACCTGTATCCTGACTTCAGTATCACACTTGACCAAAAATGATCTCTTGATGTCCAGGATAAAGAAATGAGGACTTGATACTTTTAGAGCTAGATGGATTCAGAGCTGGCTTGATACACTCCAAGGTTCCATACTAAGCTGCTTGTGTTTGCAGGTGGCCCAGAACTACAAAAAAAGGGCTTGATATTGGAGAATAGGGTCTAGGTTTCTAAAAGATCTCCATGAATTGAACTGATGGGCTGATATTTGAAAGAATCAATGTAGAGATTTGAAATATGGTTCCAAAAATCAAATGCTAGTGGACCAAACAAGGGCAATCTGTTTAAGCATAAGTTTTATGAAAAGTTCTATGTTGCAAATCTTGGGGTCCACAAGCTCACTAAGTACTCTATGTCCCATGGGTGCCAAAAGTACCAATGAAATCTTAGGTCATGTTGGTATGAGAATGGTTCCCTCTAATCCTCGTCTCATTAGACTTGACTTTCATTGAAGTTTTTCATCGTTTTATTCCGCATAATAACTAGAACAGTGCCCCATATCACAGAAGTTTACTTAAGTATCATTTGGATAGATGGGCGGATGGATGGGTCGGTAACAAGGGAAGAAATTTACCCACTGGTCAAAACCTGTCTTAAAATTGTGTCCAGTTCTCAATACCATGTTTAAGGATGGACATGAATAAAGTGGAATATGTCAAAAGGAGAGGGTCCAGATAGTGAAGGATTTGAGAATCGTGACATAGGTGAAAGAGTTGAATAAACTGGTACATCTAATCTGAAATAGGAAAAGGCAAAGGAATCTTTGAGGGAAGGAGCACTGGGAAAGGGAGAGAAAAATCAACCAGATTTAGAATTTTGAAAGCTGATGTGTATGAGAGGGATTAAAATAATATATATTACCTCATATAATAAAGCTAGTGGCACATGGTGGGAACCATAGAGAGGCAGATTTCAGCTTAGAACAAGGAAGAAATCTTTCCCAGTTAGAAGGGCTTTGGGTACCCACAGAGAAATGGTCTGATTCTACTGATGGGTCTTTCTCTTTCTCACTTGGGGCTGACTGTCATACACAGCCCCTGCCTGGAGCAGCTCCTATGCTAAGATGCCTCCACAACTCATTGTCAATAGTCCTTTCTCAATGCTTTATTTACTAGTGCTTTGTATTAAATTTAGTTTATATATCTGTCTCCTCCACTAAGTTATAAATTCCTTGAGAACAAGGCTGTTGCCTTTCACGTTCTTTATACGTAATAGACACTCAATAACATTTACTTCATTTGTTGAGTTAAATAGAACTTGGCAGCCTCTTTGATTCAAGACTAATACCAAAAAATTCGTTTGGTTTAGTCTGAGATATGTGGAAGCACAGGGACTCTGGAATGGTAATAGAGCAATGTTGGCTCTCCTCCAAGGTTCTGTGTATTTGGGGGGAGAGCTCATCTGTGAATCTACTTTTCCCATCTTTAAAGTAAGGAGACCCGTAAATTCTAGAAAACTCATTTCAGTCAAACCCATTTATCTACTACCCACCCAAACATATATAAACCAGTAAAGTCTTCTGCATATAATGGAAGAGATCTTTACTTTCTTCTTCTTAAAGCAGTTAATAGCTACTCAGTCTTTTCCTAATAACTCAAATCACTGAATGCTGTGGTCTGGGGGATATGCAGATTTCACCTTCAGATCATATTAATGGACCAGAGTGCCTCAAATGTGCTGATAGACTTGCTTTTATCACTGAGTCACAGTGATGGTACAGATCCAGGTGGGGCCAAGAGTGAAATGATGACGGTAGTTATGCTTATGCTTCTTCTGTTGGTTGACAAGAAAGGCTCTGATGCAAGCCCTGGGCTATTTCTCATGATTACATCATTGCCTTCATATTGTATTAGCTTCCCCCGTGCAGCTGGACCAGCACGTCAATGAGAAGACCTTTCTTGAAACTTAGCCCTTATCAATCCTACAGTCCATCTCACTGCCACATTCTTTCCCAAAGGTGGCAGCATTCTGGTGAATGGTAAAGTAAAATGATTTCCAGAGAAGTAATTAGCAAAGTGCACAGAAGCTTAAGAGGGGGGTGGGGGTGGAAAAAAGGACAAGCTATCAATCAATAAATAATAAAAAATTCAGTCGAGGGCATTTTCCATCTTGGTGTTCTTGATTATAAGAGAGAGTGAGAGAGAGAGAGAGAGAGAGATTCATGAGGACAGGTCAGGTTACCTCTTCCTAGCTCATGTTCCATAGCTTCCATATAATACAGTGTAGACACATAATGAGTGGTGATAAGGATCAAAGATAGGGACTATAATTTCACCTCCGCCTGGTTTCCTACCATCATTCTAGGCTTTCAGGTAGGGCTGTAATATACCTGATCTTGGATATTTGCACAGTAATTGCACAGACATTGATCTCTTAATGGTAGATGATGAGTTAATTCATCCCAAACCCTTCTTACTTGGCAGATAAGGAGTTTTTAGTCATAACACTCACTCTGGGCATTATACATTCTATTATTTATCATTTACATATAAATGAAAGCATGAGCCTTTCACAGGAGAACGTGCCTTAAAAGTAAGAGAAAAGAGTTGAGCAGGGGAGCAAGGATGGGGCAGCCCCTGGAGGATTCAGAGAACTTCCAATGCCAAGAGACCAGGGCCAAGAGTGGCAAGAGGGTGAGAGGATACATAAATAAATAAATACAGGATGTGGAGGGGAGAGGGTGGCCTAGGAGATGCGGTGAGCTGGGAGTGGTTCTGATACAGAAGAAAGGAGAGGAGCTTGATTCGTTCATTTACACATTCATTCCACAAATGTTGTTCATGCTAGATAAGGACATGCAGTCATAACCTTGCCCTCAGGTAAACAAATAACATGTCATTGCCAGTTGGAAAAAGTGGTAGGAAGGAAACAAATAGAATGTTACAGGACAAAATAATGGGAGTGGGGTAGAAGAAACAGGACCCTATTTGAACAGACTGGTTAGAAAAGATCTTTAAGGAGTTCACATTTAAACTCAAATTTGAAGGGATAAGGAAGAAGCCTCTGTCACTCAGAGAAAAAGGTGAGTGACAGAGGCTTCTGTGGAGGGAAGTCCTTGGCAAATTCAAGGAAGCAAACTGTAAATGGCCCTTCCATTTACTGCACCTATGGCAGTCAGACCCTGGTCTAGGTGCTTTAAGTGTGTGAAAGGGTTTCCTCCTCCCAGTCCCATCTGTAGGCGTTGTTGTAACCCCCACTGTACGGGGGAGGAAGATGAGGCTAGAGTTTCTGCCGCAGAAAGAACCGAGGGATGGCTCAATAGCAAGTCAGAGAAGGAGGCCGGGATCAGGAGGGTATCCCGCAGAGACGTGTGAGTCCTCTAATTTAGGTTTTTAAACCACCCCTCTGGCCTCTCATTGATGAGTGGACCGAAAGAGGGAGAGACAGGACACGAAGGGCCTGCTTGGAAGGCATCTCGGGCCCCAGGCTAGAGTCGATGTGGCTGCACAGGAGGATGGCAGAGGAGATGGCGGGAAGCGGAGCATTCGAGGCATATTTTGGCCACATTGAGATTTGAGAGGCAGCCAAACAATGAGGACACAGAAAGAAAACACATGGACTCCAACCTAATTCCAGCTGCCTTCTACTCTGAAAGAGAGGGAACCAAGAGCGTGTTGAGAAATAGACTCCTTGAAATTGGAAGATGTTCAGGCCCCGAACCAGGATCCTGCCTCACTGTCAGTGTAAGACTTAAATACCCATCGCCTGCATGTTGTGGTTTGGCTGCCCTAATTTCTCTCATGTTTTTTTTTAAACGGATACACACACGCACACACACATGCACACGCACAGCCCTCCTGATCCACTGAGCACTGAGAAAGACTCAGCAAATGAGGGTTCCTTCTGGGACCATAGAAGTCTCCATGCAGGGAAGCGAGACCTGCTATCCGAAACTGCAGTGTAAAAAAAAAAAAAAGACAAGGAAGAAAAAAAAAATGAAGACTAAACTGTGTAGACAGCTCACCTGCGGGAAACAGGTCGCACTAACCTCAAGCCAATCATTAACCCTGCCCAAGGCTGTCAGGACACTTACACGCCGGGGAATTTTAGGAGCCTGGAAACTAAGAGCAAAGTTTATTTTCAGAACAAGGCCTGAAGAAGGAAGCAAAGGATAAACAGAGACCAAATGTTTTAATTATTTGAAATGGTTTCCACCCCAACACCGTTCCCCAAATCTTAAAAGAACAAAGGTTGGGGAGGACCACTGGGGACCACTTCCCTTCAGCTCTCTCCGTGCCAGCTGCAGCAGCCCCCACGCTTTCCCTGTCACGATGTTTTTTGACCAGCAATGGCTGGGGATACCTGGTGGCCAGTCTGTGATTTCGGCCAAAGCCGGGTGTCGTAGCCTGGTGAGTTTTCTGGGCGGCTATCTGGAACAGTCCTCAGCCTCAGAACAGTAGCCACAGTCGGTCCTCCAGGGGCCTCCTCTGAGTTTCATGTGATACAGTTCTTCATCTGGGTTTTATAGAGAACAGGGGTCTCGACCCCAGAATGGCAGAGAGCACAGCCTTGTTAGCAAACTGTCCAGGGAGAACTTGAAGGACAAATGTGGGGAGGAGCGGGGGAGCCGGACAGGCTGAAGGAGTACAGGCCCTTCAGCAAGCGCTTGTCTCCAGCCGGCTCCCTGGGTATGGCTCCAGACCAGAAAACCAGCTCTGGATACCTCAGGAAAAGCGGGAGGGAGGACAAAGGTGTCGGGAAAAATAACTGCTAATATGATAAAATGTGAGTGGATATGACAGGCCGTGGCCCATCGAAGATCTCAGGAAACACAGCTCGGAAAAAGTACAAAAGTCCTTCAGTGTGAGGTAATGAGGCGTGTCTAATTATATTTAAGAAAAGAAACAGCAAGAAATGCTTTCAAAGCCTTCCCCCTCTTTCTTCCCTCACGAACAAGTCCAAATCCCAAATGGAGAGACACCGTTATTTCAGAGAAAGTGAGGAATTTCCGAGAGCATCACGGGAAACAAGGTTGTGATTTTCCCAGAACTGAGAAAAACTATCGCACAAACCTTTCCCTGCCCCTTTATTCCCCTCCCCAAAAAGCTCCCATCAGGAAACAGCAGGGGGAGGAAGAAAAAAAAACCACCAGAAAACACACAGGCAGCCCCACCATGAGAAATCAAGGCAGTTGAAATGACATTTGACACCACCAGGCCACAGCTGAAGAACAAGGGAAAAGTTTTAGGGTGACTGTCACTGACCCATAGTCTCTCACTCCTAACCTTGCTCTCCAACATATGTTTCTCATTTCCTTGCTTATAGCTGGTCCAAGCTAATGATATGTGTTTTGGCCGGGATCCCGTGCTTGGCATACAGCCGGTCTTGTTCTCATTGTCCGGGCTACTTACAGAAACCTCTTTCTCTGTCTCTTTCTCTCTCTCAAAAAACCGGCTTTAAAGAACAGTAAATATGCAAAACAGCCCCCACGCTCTATACAGCTACCATCTTGAACATGGCCCCCTCTACCCTAACACACCCCATCATAAAGGCCTGAAGAGACTGCCCACGGGTGAGGGGTACGTTCAACACAAAAGCAGTGGAAATTCAAACAAATTGGCCCATTAGAGTCTCACACGGCTATAAATACAGCTCGGCTCGGGCTATTTTGAGGGATGGTGGCATGGGAAAGTTCCGCCTGGAATCTTGAGTTTGTCAGAGGAGACGGATCTCTCCCAAGACATGGGAAGAAGACGAAGCACTCAGCAGACCCGGAGGAAGGAGGGCATCGGCTCTGGTCATTTCCAGGGCAAGGTTAGCGGTGGACGAGGAGACACGGCCAGGCCTCGCCCCCGTTCTCCAGCCCTGCTGGCCTTGCCATTGGAGGTTTGGGCTCTGGTGTCACTCAGAGTGTCCATAACCTCTAAAAAAGCTGAACATGCCCTTTTGCTCCTCAGAGGTCAATGGACCATTTCACTCTTCCTGAAAGACCGGGCAGGCGAGAGGAGGAGGGGTGGGAACGAGAGCAGCCTAGCTAGTCTGGGCAGGCCCCAGGCTGTAGCCAGCATCTCTGGCTGACCATGAGGGAATCCTGAGGAGGCCATTTTTTGCAGATTGGACCCCAAAGTGTGGCACCCAGTACATGTACATTATGAAATGAGGGCAGAGTTGTGTGGATTTTAGGAATTAGAGACCCACACATGAGTGTTAGCAAAATATGCAGGCAGAGAATGCATATGCAAATATCCAGAGCTGCTTCACATTTCCCTTCGGGTGTGTCAACAGATGGCAATTAACTGCTAACAGTTCGGAATGAGTAAACACAGAATACACATATATTTCTGCATTGTGTCCCTGCCCACTTTTGGGGAACATGGCTCCCTCGCCTTGCCATCCCACTGCTTGGTCTGCTGTACTTTCCTTATTTTAGTGGACCCATATCTGTTTCTGTTAAGAAAGCACACCCAGGACAACTTTAGATTTTTCTGGTTGATTTAATAAGATTGAGCACCTGCTGTATACCAAGCACTGGCAGAGGCATGGGCTCACACAGCCTGGTGGTTGTGTCTCATCTGGCCCCGACCCTAGTTTTCCTACCTGCACATCCTCCTTTGCCCAGGACAGGCCAGTGTATGTCTGTTGTCCCCGTGTAATTATTAATAGTGCTGCTTTTCACTCTCCCAAGTGTCCCAGTTTGGATGATAAATCATACCGTTACTCTATCTACAGTCCCTTTTTAAAAAGTGCTTTTTTTGGTATGAAATCTAATACGCAGAGAGAAAAAGTGCAAAAATACAGCATCCTCTATTTTTGAGGCTCTTTGGAACTTGCAAAAGTCAAAAGAGGGTTCCCAAATTATCAAGAAAATGGCTTTAGCAGATTAAATTTTAATTAGTTCAAGAACAGCCTCCTCGCATTCTGGGCTTGAATCCTTGCCACATGCTGAGGTTGGTTCTGTCCTTACAAACGTTGTCTGCTCTGGATTTTCCATGTTGCATCTGAAACCTCAAAAGGACTGCCACTGCACATGGGGACAACTGGGGCACATGAGGGCACTTGTCCCTGTACAGCCCAGAAAGGAAGAGCCATTCAGGTTACCATGACAACACTCTTTCCTGAAAATCTCTGACTGACACTTCCTGGGGAGACAGGAAGTAAGGACAGGAAGACACCGAGGTCGCTCTCTTCCCATGTCCAGCACTCCCACCTCCCAGACTTGTCTGATACTTGACCTTTTTTAGCTCAGTCTTTCGTCTCCCATTCCCATCAGAGAAGTTATCCTGGGGGTGAAGGCAGCCCACTGCTTCTGTCCCTTTCTTCACCACCAGCCAGTGGAAACTCCCAAATTGTTCAATAATAGGCTATATAGAAGTAACTAGATGCTTCAGAAAGCTACACAGCTGATTCCAAAGTAAAAAAATAAAACATTTATAGACAAACCGCACTTTTGCAATCGACATTACAAAATATAATAATCATTTAATTCGTGTTATTGGGCACCTATTGTGTGCCAGGCCTTGAGCTAGAGATTGGGTGTAGGGTGTTGACCAAAATGGGCATGATCCCTGCCATCATGGAGCTTATGGTATCTCAAGGGAGACGGACATGAAAGGGATAATCCCACAATAAATGCTAACTACAGATTGTAGTAAAGACAACAAAGGACAAATACAGAGTATAAGAGAAAGTACAAGGGGACCCAGCCTACATATGAGTGAATCAGGGAAAGCCCCTCTAATAAGGCAACTTTAATCTAGGATCTGAATGATGAATAGGACGTAGGCAAGGAAGTCCACTTATTTCAAGAGCCCATGAGTCACCACAGTATTGAGCCTAACCTTCATATTTTACTGAAATATGTCACTTCAAGATCAGAAGAGCTTCGGGGTGCCTGGGTGCTCAGTCGGTTAAGTATCCGACTCTTGATTTCGGCTCAGGCCATGATCTCAGGCTCCTGGGATTGAGCACCCCCCCTCCTCAGGCTCCCCCCACTCAGTGGAGAGTCTGGTTGTCTCCCTCTCCTTTAGCCCCTCCCCACAGCTCACATGTGCTCTCTCTCTCTCTAAGTAAGATAAATCTTAAAAAAACAAAAAAGGATCAGAAGAGTTTTTGCGAGTATGTCTTTCAAACCTACAGATTTAAAACCTGCATCACAAATAAGACAAGGAGGTAATAATAGCTCACTTCTAGGTTATTAGTTAATTGTTTGTAAAGCTACCAGTACAGTATTTGAAATGTCGAAAGTACTCAGAGCATGGCATTCCTCTGTCTGTAACTATTTGAGCCAATGTTAGGGTCTCTCATATCTGAATCCCCAACACCTAGCACGATTCAAAGTAGATTTATGTAGTAAGTGCTCAATGTACGTTGAAGGAAGGCAGGAATCCATGAACAAATGAATTAACTTTTATAGGATGTCTTCTGTGGAGCAGGCACTGGGCCAGATATTTTCACAAACATTCTTTAATCTCAACACCATAACATGATTGTACCTTTCTCGAGGCTAGGATTCTAACATGCTGAACTAAACAATAGCTCTGAAAATAATGATAAACTATGACCCTAATGTAGTTTGGAGAAGCAGATGAGGGAGAAAAATGCTTTTCAGAAGCATTTGGAAATAGCAAGTCAGTGAATGAAAAGGCATAAATGCTCCAAAGAGTCACAGAAGGGAGATGAGAAGGCACTCATGAGAGGATGGGAGCCAGGATGGGCAGCTATACCAAAACCCATAGAACAATCTGAGCCCCTGAACAGTCCATGGCATGTTTTCTCAGTAGAGATGATGCAGTCACAAGGAGGGTGTCGCCCATGGAACAAACAGTATATATGCCCCCTAAAGTCTGGGCGGGGGACTGTGTTGGTAGAGAATGGCAAGAAACAAATTTGGGCTCAGTGGAACATTTAAGCATAGAGAAACTTCAGAAAAAATAATGTTACAAGGCTGGGAGTTATGGGGTAGGTGATAATAGGGCTGTTTTCTGAAACAAATGTAATGAAGGGAAGTGTGAAGTCAAAAGTAGCTCTGAATCTTACTGGTTTAAGAAAGGATGTGGATAAAGAAGAAAATTAAACTGAGAATTTGATATTTCAAGGGGTTCCTCTAGTCTCAAAGAGGCAAGTCTTACTGTGAATGATTTAGACAAAAGAAGGTTTAAACAGAGGTAGTAGTTTGTGTTATCAAAGATGGCAATGGGAAGCATAGAGTCATCTTAGGCTCAGAAATCCCTGCATTTAAAAACCATCCACATTAAATTGGAGATGAATGGAAAAAGGAAATGTCTGAGAGTGAAAAACCCAAAGGCAGAAATGATTGCCCCTCATAGGGAGCTCTGCTTTTCCAGAGGATTTTCTGCAGAAATGGACTCGGGTTTAAACTTGGTGCTCTGGCTGAATCCCTATGGTTCTCCGAGATGGTGACAAGTTCCGTAATTGTCCCAGCTTTATTGTTATTCCTCCAGAAACCTATTTGTGAAAGTGCCATAAAGTCGTCCTACCCAAAGCTCTCAGTTTCAGGAAATATGATACACAGCAGATCAGAGGAAATTAATATTTTCTTTTCTTATTTCGCAGCGTCTTGGCCCAAGTTCAGCACTGAAATGGTTAAAATATCAGCACATTTCACTGGTCTTGGGTTACTCATAAACATTCAGCAAAGCAATTTCACTCAATCGCACATATTAACTGCTTAAGTTCTTCTCTCTGAGGATGTGGGCTGTTATTTTATGCCAAAAGTCCTGTAATTAAGTTTGACATAAGCGCATGGATTAAATATGTGGTTGGGGCGGGGGGCGAGGAATGGAAGGTTTTCTCCCCTTGCCGTCTTGCCATATGGAAACTGTAACCAAATAACGTGCAAAAATTTTTAAGAGAATTTCCAATCTTATTACTCACTGTTGTTTATCAGGTAAGTCACCAGGCCAGCGCACTTACAAAACCAGTTTTTCTTTTCCCCGATTTAGCAATAGGAACAACACGATAGTATTCTTAAAACAGCCCCCAGCCCTCATAGTAGATAGAGTCTTGGTAAGGTAGACAGCAGAACAGATCCTCAAAACCCTTCCGATGGGCAAGCCACTGTGGCTGGAGTTTGGAGCTAATTTATCGGACTGATCTAATTCAGGGATATATTTTAAATGCTGAGACTACGATGAGGGTGCTACATATCACATTGCTTTGTCAATTATGGAAAGGTGGGCAACATTTGGATGTACTTCATTCTAAGGGGATTTTTATCATGGCCAGAGTTGCCCTGTCTGAAGGGTCCTCAGGTGACTCTGAAAAGGCCTGAATCACTTAAGCAGCATAATAACAAATTTACTTTCAATTTCTGGCCATATTCATGAAGGTTTCTTGTGGTTTGAGAGAGGAATGCTCTTGTGCCTCCTTTCGTAAAAACAGCTGAAAATAGCTTTTTCAAATGTTTGAAAGAGAAAATATCCTCCTTCAGTTTCCCCCAAATCGGAGGGAGCACATAGGAGATTAACCCTAAAAAGGAAGTTAGAGGCAGGCTACCTCCCACCTTCCCTCCCATTGAACTCGCCCCAGGGCTCTTGCCCAATGCTCGAGTTCGCTAGGGTCTTGGTGGCTTTGTCCTGCTATAACACCTTTAAAGAGACAAAACATTATCCAACTCGTTGCCATGCTCAAGTTCTTTATACTGGCCATCACTCTGAAAATGCTCATTGTCACTGTTCCCAGTTACCTTCCGCTCTGTCTCCATCAGTCAGCCCTGGATCTTTTCCTTACGGAGGGCCACAGTCTAAGCTGCTCATGACATTGGAAGCTCCATTAATCCCCACGTTGTGCTCACTTCTAGAGAGGGCTTGCGACCATGTTCACATGTCCATTTTTATTTTATAATAGGATATATTATATGGAAATATAATGTGGCCCAAACTGAGAACAGTGTTGAGATAAAGCCTCGATTTTTGCTACACAGGAGTGAGAATAATTTACTTAGGTTCAATACAACCCTCTGTATTCCCTTTAATTTGAAGGAATATCTACTGCGTCATTCAAAAGCCCATCCCAAGCCCTTCAGGGTTGTTCTTGTTTCTTAGTTTATCTTCCTCGTTTTATAACATATATTTCTGCTCATCGAATTACATAAGCCTATTACTAGGTCCATAGCCCTAATGTATTCCAGGCATTCTGAATTGTCCTGTACTCTTCTGTATTATCCCCCGATCTGGTACAAAATAGAATTACCTTCGACTCTACTATCCATGTTATTGTTGGAAATTGTCTGGTTCTCTTAAATGGCTTTCACTTTTTCTTTGGTATCTGAGGTAGTTCTTTTTATTCTCAAACCTTACTCTCTAGAGGAGCTGGTTCACAAGACTTGTCTGAGAAGGCTGGTGAAATGCACACCCATGTGCCAGAGCTGGGCTGCTTTGGTCCTGAGGGCTGAGGAGGAAAGACATAGTGGACTGCTACTCCCTGAGTCTGGCCCAGTGACTTGAAATTAATGGGACGGACCCAGGGCACTCTGAGAGAGGTGGGTGTGTTCCTTCTTCTCACTGTCTGGCTGCATTTTCCATGGACCCAGGTCTGCCATTTTCTTCTGTCAGTGTCTTATTCCTCCATAACAACTCCAAAAAGAAGGGAAAGCCAGGCAAGGATGCAAGATGAGGCACCAGGCGGAGTGTGCCTGGGGTTGCATGTAGCTGACTCGAGTAGGACATGTGTGGTACGTTAAGAATCCAGGAGCCCCAGCAGAGCCATGCGGTTCTTCTCAGTGGCCTGTTGAAAACCTTCTGCACTTGAGCTTTTCTCATCTTTGTCCCCAAATAAGAATCTATCTCCATTTTTCCTCTCAGGTGCTATTACATCTTGCCTCCAGCATGGACTGTGTATTCCTCCTGCACTCCCTGTCCTCCCTCTGACAGACCCATGGGACTGAGAACCTATTAGGAATTTTCAAGGCTGTGCTCACAGCCTTCTGAATCTGACCCTTGCTCCATTGAAGGGGATGGTCATCTTCCCTGCAGTTTATGCATAGTGTTTTTTTGGTTCATCTTCTTGAGTAGAATTCGAAATTGCATCCCCCATGCCTGTCAAGGAGTGGCAGAATGTAACGGTGCAGTGAATAAGAATGCAAGTTTAGAAGCCCAACCACCTGGGGTCACATCCCAGCTCTGACATCTATTAGCTGTCTGATCTCAGGCATGTTAACTTAACCCTCAAGACTCATTTGCCTTATGCGTATTATAGGGAATAATAGAATGTTCCTCTTGGGGTCTTTGTGAGGATTAAGCATATGAAGGGTTAATGAGAGAGCTTGGTCCATGGCAAGCCTTCAGCTGGCTGTCTTCCAAATATTCTAAGGAGTATCAGCTACATTGGTTTTTGGTTTGAGATGAACTGGTCCTTCAAAGACCAAAGATGCTCGTGCTCTCAAGGGGTCGATGATGAGCATGTCCCTATCTTCAGGTTGTACTTTACTTGACGGACCTTACGTCAAACTAACGGTCAGCTCATGACTCAGCCTTTCACAGCCTAGTATTATTTAAGGACATGGGGACTCAGGAAATGGGAACATTGATGCAAAAATTAATACAAGAATTTCATTTCAAAATTCTTATTGTTTCCTCTGCTGCATAGAGATACAAACTGTAGAGTTCTCACGTGGGTTCTCCGTAAAAGCCAATACCTTGGTAGAGTTTCAGGGAGAACCAGCAGCTCTGCAACCTCCAGCAAGACCTTCAACCATCCTCTTGACCCTCAGCTGCCAAACTGGGGTGATTCACCGCCATGCCTCCCTCACAAGACTGTTGCAAGCAAGAGAGTAAAAACAATGGGAAATATAATCATCGTTACTGTGGGACACATGGTTTCTATTAAATAATCTATCTTAAAATCAATAATAACACTTTTTAAAACTTATTTATTTCTATTTATACAGAATATTGCAACATACCCTTGGCCTGCTCCATTTCTCCCATCTCACTGCCCTTTTCCAATGCCCAAATTAAGCCTCACTTCCACTAAAAAGTCACCCTGCACATAGGCCCACGAATACAACATGAAATTTTCACTCTTTTGAGCTCTTAGCTCACTACCATCCTTTTCACTTGCTTTAGTACTTTTATCTATTCCAGGAGAAATTCAGCAGGCTTCTCTGTCAAGAGCCAGATAGTGAATATTTTAGGCTCCATACCGACTCTGTCACAACCGCTCAGCTCTGCCCTTGTAGAACAACAGCACTGTAGACAATATGTAAATGAATGGGCATGGCTGTGTCCCAATAAAACTTTATTTACAAAAACAGCTGTAACCCATGAACCCTAGTTTGCAACTCCTTAGTAATAGCTTGAGCTTGTTGTTGAACACCTTTACTTGTGCCTTTTTAGGCTACCTCACTGGATTGTCAGGACCGCAAGGACAGGAGTCTTTATTAGGTGTTTGTTAACGCCCTACTTCCCACTTCACCTGATTCAGTGCATACTTGTTGGGTTAAACTATCTCATGGGAAAATTATGTATTTATTGTGAGTACATTAACTCAGGGAACCAAGCCATGCCGAATGCCCTGAAGAGTTAAATCAGGGAAAAGAGAAGTGGTGTCCCTGTGGAATGAGAGACAACCGTCTGCATGTCAAACACATGAGTGGAAGAGAAACGTTGCCCACTGATCACTGTCAAATCCTGAGGGAAAAGCTATGGAAAACACCTGACGACCACATGTTCCTGGAATTTGAGCTCTGTGCATGAATAATGCCATAGAAGACCCAGAATATTGGTAGGCTGCCTCTTTCCTAAGGACGTAGTTATAACTCTGCATTCACAGACAACCACCGTTCTTTAGAGGTAACTCTTTTATTATTATCCGTGAACTTAGAATAATTTCACTGTTTTTCTAACTTAGAAAATTAGAAAAAATTAGAAAAAAAAATAAGTATTTTTATTTGTGGAAATATGATACTCCAAGGGCGAGTAGAATAGTGGTTAAGAAGATCAGGGCCTGGAGTCACACCTAACTCAAATCTATGAGCCTTTGAGTAAGTCACTTAACCTCTCTAAGCTTTGTTGTTCCCTTCTGTAAAATGGGAGTTTGGGGAGGTTAAATGAGACCACGTATATGAAGAACTTAGTATAGGGCTCAGGACAGAGTAAATACTCAATAATTATTAGCATCTAGTAATAGCAGTAGTAGTAGCAGTCAAAATCACAGAAGTAAAAGACATTTCTTTAAACATAAACATGTGGCCTAGGAATTCAGCTCCTGAGTATACTCAAGGGAAATAAAAACCTAGATCTACAGCGAAAAATCTCTACACAGAGAAATTTATATGTGAATGTTCATAGCAGCATTATTCACAATAGCCAAGGAATGGAAATAACCCAAATGTGCAACAACTGTCAAATGGATAAACAAAATGTGGTATATCCATACAATGAAATATTATTTGGCCATTAAAAAACAGTGGGGTACTGATGTACCCCACAACGCGGATGAACCAGGAAAACATCATGCTAAGTGAAAGAAGCAAGTCACAAAAGACCACATATTGTATGAGTCCATTTATGTGAAGTGCCTGGAATAGGCAAATACATAGAGACAGGAAGTAGATAGGTGGTCATCAGGGATGGGAGGGGTGTGGTGTAGGGAAGAATGAGGCATGACTGCTATTAGGAATGGAGTTTCTTTTGAGATGATGAAAATGTTCTAAAAATAAATAATGGTTATTGTTGCACAACTCTGTGAAATACTAAAACCACTTTAAAAGGGTAAATTTTATGGTATGTAAATTGTATCTCAATGAAGCTATTTTTCAGACTTTTTAAAAAATGAACTAACTTAGCTATCCTCATCAAAAATTAATCTGTGATATGTAACTTTTTTCCCTTGATATGAGCTAGAGGTTTATAGTTTAAAAATTCTACACACACAAAATAATGTGTCATAAAAAAATAATGTGTCATGTACAGATATATTTTAAAAGCAGATTAGTTATGGGGCGCCTGGCTGGCACAGTCGTTTGAGTGTCCAATTCTTGGTTTCGGCTCAAGTCATGCCCTCGGGGTGGTAAGATCGAGCCCTGCATAGGGCTCCATACTTGGCACAGAGTCTTCTTGAGTTTCTCTCCTTCTGCCCCTTCCCCCACTTGTGTGCTCTCTCTCACTCTGTCTCTCTCTAAAATAAATCTTTTAAAAAACTAAAAGCAGATTAGTTATTAGTTAAGTTTGTACAAACATGGTATTTAAATGTACTTCTCAAGGATGTATATATATAATATTCATTTATAAACTCCAGTTAATTTTAAGAATCACTCAGTCGGGGCACCTGGGTGGCTCAGTTGGTTAAGAATCTGCCTCACTTGGGTCATGATCTCAGGAGTCCTGGGATAGAGCCTCACATTAGGTTCCCTGCTCAGTGAGGCCTCTGCTTCACCTTCTCCCTCTGCTCCCCTCCCCACACCACCCCATACTGTCTGTCTCTCTCTCTTTAATTCTCTCTCTAATAAATAAACAAAATTTTAAAAAAAAAGAATCTCTCAGAGCCTGTAACTATGTGTTGAGGACCTATTATGTGCTTCACATGAACTTGGGCATAGGGACATAGGAGACAATAAGATCCTAGGATCATGAAGCTTATGGTTCAGTAGTTCTTTGCATATCACGTCAAGTGAGGTGATTTCATCTCACTCCACCTTTCTGTAGTTTGTATCATAAGAGCAATTGTATTTTCTCTAATTCTCAATCATATCATCATCTTTTTTTTTTTTTTTTAAAGATTTTATTTATTTATTTGACAGAGATCACAGGTAGGCAGAGAGGCAGGCAGAGAGAGGAAGGGAAGCAGGCTCCCCGCTGAGCAGAGAGCCCGATGCGGGGCTCGATCCCAGGAGCCTGGGATCATGACCTGAGCCGAAGGCAGAGGCTTTAACCCACTGAGCCACCCAGGCGCCCCTCATATCATCATCTTAACTGCCTTTTCAAACTCTTCTCTTCTGGGACAAACCTCCCCCATCCCCAATTGAAAATCATCATTCTGGATTCTAGAAGTTTCAAAAGTCCAGGATCCCTAAGTTTTACAGAAAGAAGTAAGGAGTCTACCAGGCCATGTGTGGATTGAATTTTTTCACTTGAGAACCTGTAGTAAAAGAGAAGTTCTCAGACTTAAGAACTTAAAGCCCAGGAGACAGAATATTTAACAAGCACCCACGTCCCTCTGATGCAAGAATGAATGAACTACACTTTGAGGAATGCTACACTCAAAGGTTGGAAACCAATGCATTGCCAGATGTTTCTTGCACATCGACCTTACACACACACTGTCTAGGCACTTTGGGTGACAGGAAAACATACAGTCTTCCACAGGGAGCACACCATCAAGTCTGGAAGACCTGAAGGACACAAGCATGATAACTGAATGCATGTGGGATGTGATCGATAACAAAGGAGTGACTGAGACCCTGAGGGGTGCAAGAGCTCAGAAGAGCACAATAGTTTCATGGGCCCAGGTGGCTGGAGAGCTCATGGAGGAGAGAGGTTACTTAAGCCTAACCTTAAAAGGTGACCGTGATTGTAAAGAGATATGTGGAAGAATCTTATGCAGACAACGAGGGAAATTTGTCTCAGAGAAGTTGGCTTCATGTTAACATGAAGAATGAGAAGAGCCCTAGTGGTCAAGCCGAGTGAGGTCAAACTCTGGAAGGCCCTAAATGCTTTGCCGAGGGACTGGGATTTTACCCGTAAGAGGGTGGGGACCCACTTTCGAACAGGAGATTAGCAAGCTGAGATCAGTGCTATAAAAGGATTAGTCCAATCATAAGTTGCTGTGAGCATTTTCAAAATGAAATGATGCATAAATAGTGAAGCAATAGTGGGACAGAAGTAGAATCCAGAAGGGACTGGAACCAGAGAAGACAGAGATGAGAAAACCATTTGGATTAGCATCTCCCAAAACAGCCTTTCCCCTAAAACAGCCAGAATTCCTACTGTACTTAAAAGGGAAAAGGAATACTGACATTATTTCTTTCTTGCTGTCACAATGAGAGAGATGCTAACTTGAAAGAGACAATTAGGGAGTGAGATGAGAACAGCAGGAGGAAGGGACACGAAGATGGAGAAGGTGTTTAACCAGCCTCAGAGAAAGAAAACAATGTCTGGAAGGTGAGGGAGAGAAGGACATGCAAAGCCACGTCTGCCAAGCTCTACTTGGAGCTCTCATCCTTGGGACCCTGCTCCTGAGAGCTGGGAGGGACAGCATTGCTTTCCAAGAAACCAGTCCACAAACACATGGGAAGCAGCCTTTGCAAATGACCACAATGACTCCTCAGGAAAATTTGCTAAGACTCTTAATCAGAAAGGGAGAGCTGTCATTGTGTAATAGTTAATAATCGTAAGTCCAAACAATGCCTTATGTTTAAGGAACTGTGTCCCTCCTAATACAGTTTAAAGGAGAAAACTAACAAAGTACTTGGTTCTGGTCTGTTAGTCAGCTTTCGCCATGTAACAAATGACCCCAGAACTTAGTTGTTTTAAAACAGGAAATCATTTCTCACAGTTCTGTGGGTAGGCAGGACAGTACACCTGGTTTGAGCTGGTTTGACTACAAGGGAGAAGCAAGAGTGGCCTCGGACTCCTGGTGCTGGGCTCAGGGTCAGCTGAAGCAACTCTCACCCTACCACAGAGTAACGCGGGCTTCTTCGCATGGTGGCCTCGTGCTTTCAGAGGGCAGCATTTCTGAAGGCTCATTTGCTGTTGCTGTGTTGGCCGAAGAAAGTCACGCAGCTAGACCACAGTCTGGGAAGGCACTGTCCAAGAGCATAGAGAAAAGGAAGGGGGAATGGCTGGCCGTTTTTACTCCCATAGCAATGTATGTCTGGTAGATCAGGCTCCTCTAAAGGAAGTGGCAACTGTCCACTTAATCTTGCCTGAAGGATCTGGAAGGATAAGCGTCAGTGTGGGCTTACACTGTCCTTGTCTGAATGTACATACTTGGAAAATTGTGAAAGAAATTCATGAATATATAAAACTGATTCTTACGAAGTTTTAAAGAGAAGGAGAGAGGGAGAGGGAGGGAAGGATAGAGAAGGAAGGTAGGAAGGAATGAAGGAAAGGAGGGAGGGAGGGAGGAAGGAGGGAATGAAGAAAGGGGGAAAGAGAGAGGAAGATATCTTTCTTAGGCTATCCAATTGCATTACTCTGCATGGGGAGAACACACTAGCAATCCCATAAAGATCCTAAACTCTCTGGCTGTCATTACTTGTCTTGGAAAACAGCCTCCTATCTCCCGCACTTGTGCACAGGGTCAGGTGTCAGCTGCTACGGAAGCACCCTGGGCCATGTGGGTCCAGGACCCTCTCAGGGAACAGAAACCCACATCTCAATTCCAGAGAGCAGTAGGGCTTCGGGGGCTGGCACTGCCTCAGGAAGACTGAAGGTGCAGACCAGCAACGCCCCATTCTGAGGACATAATTAATGCGCTGTTAATTTTTTTTTCATCAACAAAGGATTACCAAAATACCGCATGGTTTCCTTCAAAAATGTGACCCTCCCTTTCCTGTCTCATTTTTCTTTTCCTGGATCTGAACGTGGTTTCCATTGGCCTCCCCAAAACAGTCGTTTCTGTTCACTTTCCTCAACTTGTCTCAGTTCCTTGATCTTAAGGCGTGCAGACATGCTAAAGCCAGTTCTCAGTAGAAATTGTTCAAGAGCTGCTCCTCTCACTCAGAGCTCTTCTCCAAGGCATTTCTCCCCCTTGTGAGGCCGGTGGCTTCCTCTGCGTCCCACAGCAAACCTCATGGTGTTATAAAAAGCCAACTCACTAAATAATGCCATAGGAATCTTAATGACTAGGGTTATTTGGCCAACAACATTACACAGTTTTTTCCTCTCAGAATTCAAGCATTTAAAATTACAAATATCCCATCCAATTCAAATTTAATTACCAGTGTTCAAACTTTAAGAACTTTCTCATTTTCAATTATGTATAATTGGAAATAATGAACTACCGCTAAAAGATGGTGATTCAACTCCTTTTTTTTTAAGGGGGAGCAGGAAAATGGCATAATTGTTATCTCTTCCTGATAAAATTTTTCTTGTTGACTGGCCATTTCTTTACCAAACTTCCCTAAATCCCCCCGGCCAGTTTCTCCACATTTATTATCAACCACAAATGAAAACTGTGATGAGCCCTGATGTCTGAGTTGGCCATAGAGACCGTAGTTTCCAGAACAAAAGCCCAAGTCTGACAGCTGGGCCAATGCAAGTTTTGACAATGGCAGAGGGCATTTTAAGTAAGAACTGTCATGGAAACCCAGGATGTAACAGTCACTATTAGCCCAAACAACCTTGGAGCTACTCTGAACCATCTGTTGGGTGAGGCAATGAAATTGGATGGGTAGTGAAGGGGACCGCATAGCACATTTAGGGCTTCTGAATGATCCCACTTATGACTTGTCCTCCTTCTCACCAAAGGCTAGACTCCAGAGTCAGACATTTCTGGCCATGCTTCAGAAACGTGGCCTCTGAGAAGGCAGGGCTAAGAAGCAAAAGCTTGCGTTGCGACAGCCGTATGTATGGGGGACTGTCTCCTTGAAGTAATGATGGCTTCACGGTAGCAGTTCTCTGTAACCCATGTCAGTGTGCCTTGCTGTCAAGTCCATTGTCTCTAGTGATCATCTTTTAAAAACATCCCCCAGTTTTCTTTTAGTACCCCAAATGACTTCTTTAAAGGGGAACTACCCACCTATCAAGTAGTTCATATCCTGAGCCTGACTGTCTCATAACCAAAAAAGACAGTTTCATATATATGTGTGTACACATGTCCATAAATGTGCATGTGAATAAATACATCTAAGGGGTGTATGTGTGTGTGTGCGTTGTTCTATCACTAGCATCCCTTTGAAGTGTTGTCACCACAGGCGGTTCTCTTTACATGGAAGATTGTGGGGTGGGGGGAGGACTCTCTTTCCACTCAGCTTTCTCTTTGGAAACAAGAGTCCTTATGTCTGGGAGATGCTCCCAGTTTCACGCAGGAATAACGTCCCTTCCATTAACAATTAAAACCTAAAGCTCTTGGGGTGCCTGGGTGGCTCAGTGGGTTAAAGCCTCTGCCTTCGGCTCAGGTCATGATCCCAGGGTCCTGGGATCCAGCCCCGCATCAGGCTCTCTGCTCAGCAGGGAGCCTGCTTCCTCCTCTCTCTCTGCCTGCCTCTCTGCCTATTGTGATCTCTGTCTGTCAAATAAATAAATAAAAATCTTAAAAAAAAAAAAAACCTAAAGCTCTAAAGATTATTTTCCCTTAACTGTGTGCTATTTTTGCTCTGGAACAACCCCAGTACTTTTTTAAGGGGGGTATACACGCCAACTGAAAAAAATCCTACTTTATGCTGAAATTGTATTCCTGCTTCTTTATTTCCATAATCTTACATTTCAGTGTCTCCTTTTTTTTTTTTTTAAGATTTTTTTTATTTATTTGAGAGAGAGCATGAGAGAGGAGAAGATCAGAGGGGGGAGAAGCAGACTCCCTGTGGAGCTGGGAGCCCATGTGGGACTCGATCCCGGTACTCCAGGATCATGACCTGAGCCAAAGGCAGTTGCTTAACCAACTAAGCCACCCAGGCGCCCCAGTGTCTCCTTTTTTTAACAGACTTCACTACACACATCTCCCCCATTCTTCACCCACCTTTAGTATTATGAGGTTTTCTGAAGGTTGAGCATTTCAGATCTGACTCATGCTTTTTCCCTAGAATGTATTTCTGTTTACCAAAATCTCAGATTACTGTGGAAACTATCAGGAGTCCCTAAAATGTCTCTTGCCTTTTCTGTACTCAACCTAGGGCAGAGTCAGGGAAATGGCCACAGACATAAGAATGCCCTCCAAGGCTGAGAAAGAGCCACCCACCCTCACATCATTTCTTTCCATTTTAGTGTGCCTTGGGGGAGATCGAATGGCAGACCTAGGAGGATAATAAAATTGTCAGTACATACTCTTCTCATTTCGCAGACAGGGAGCCACTGATTGTCCAGTGGTGCAGGACAGAGAAGAGGAAATGTTGAAAAACGGAACAGGAAACAGATGGGAGATGTGATCTCTCCAAGCTCCCCAAATTCTGAAAAACCTCAGACCAGCCTGGTTGCTTGAAGATTAGGACAAAAGTGGGATCTGTGCATTTACCAAAGAGAGGCCAGCAGAAGCAGGCACAGCAGGGAGTCCTGTCACATGGACCCCAAATCCAACAGGCTGCAGTTCAGCGTGCCAAGGGGAAGTGAGGAAGCTCCGCCACTATGAGTTAATTTTGGCCACGGGGTGGGGAGGAGCCTTACACCCTTGCACCCTAGCTTCATGTTGACAACTGAAACCTCTGTAATCATGTGCTTCGGGGTTAAGAACACTTCTCTCTTTACCAAGAATTAAGAGGTATTTATTTACTAAAAAGTGAGCATATAGAAGTGCATGGCTGGCTCAGTCAGAAGAGCATGTGACTCTTTGATCTCGGGACTGTGGGTTCGGGCCCCACACTGGGTGTAGAGGTTACTAAAAATAAATAAGTAAATAAACTTTAAAAAATTAAAAATTAAATTAAAAAATAAGCCTGTGTAATGGTGGCCAGAGGAAAGGGACTCAGTCTTCCATATCTGCAGACTTTAGGGCTCATGCCAGGAAAAGGAGGGAGGAGAATCTGGAATAAATGGGTTGGGATCATTTTCAGGGACCCCCCCAACACAGAGACATCAAAGAATCTAAATGATGTCATTAAAATTCATCCAAAGGTACAATTATTTGTCCAAAAATGATTCCTATGCCTGAGTTCCAAGCCCTGGGAGAAACTGCCATGGTGATTGTTTCCCCAGGTTGGAATGAACATCCACGCTGGAAGTTTCCTTTACTTTGCTGGTTTGGCAGGAGGGATGCTGTGGGGAGGGGAAGCGATCACTCCTGAACAACCAGCAAGTTGAACCTTCTTCCTGAGGAGATGCTGAAATCTGACAATCCAGTTGACCTCCCGCTAACAAAGCCTGATAGCAACACCATCCGAAAATCCCAGACACCCCTCCCCCTTCCAGAACACCACATTTCACTTGTGACCTTGTACAGCCTGTGGTCGGGGAAGGAGCCTTTGAATACATCTCCAGAGCTGCTGCGATTAGAAGGTCTTTGATTACTCAGCTCAGCCGGTCCACCCTTCTCTGTAATTCCCTTCTCCCCTCCCTCAACCCCCTTCACCTTGTCCAGTAGCCCAAGCAGTTGTTTTTTTTTTTTTTTTTTTTTTGGTTTTGTTTTTTAAGCAACCCATTTTTTTTTTCTGTTTTCATTTTCCTATAGCATCCTAAACCTCAAGTTGTAGTTAACACTAATCCTGATTTATTTAGGGTTTATCTGCATTATTAATTCCAATCACGAAAAAAAGAAAAAAAAATGCTCGGGGCCCTGGTTTGTATACAAAGTTTGGGTGTTTGTGAAAGGGGCCAGCAATCCCCGAGAAACATATTTCCTTTAGCTATCTTTTAAATCCAAACAAGTTTCCTTTCTAGTTTGAAAATATTTCTTGAGATGGGTCCCATCCTTAACAATTTCATTTATTATTATCCACCCCCCTCCCAAGTCAATATCCTTTGAAGCTGCTTCCTGCATTAATCTGGACTTAATATGGATTTAAACATTTACAATGGAAAATAATTTGGGTTAAAAAAATAATCTCCCTTGATAAAGCTAGAAAACCCCCACAACTGTCAGTATCTCTGACAGCCAGGAATAGAATGAGATTCTTGAATATGCATATGGAAGAAAAGGAAAAGCAAGTCTAACAGGGCGTATGTTATATTTTATATTTGTCAGCTGTTATGACTGGACTGGAGTTGAGTGATATCCAGGGTCTTGACTTGTTGTTTGAATGAATTCATCATCACCCGGAACATAGGAACAGTTACTTGGTGCCCAGGATATACTAAAAATACCTTCCGTTGGCTTGAAAGAAAGCTGTGTCTCAGAGGTAGCAGCCTGCATCCATCACTCACAGAAGGGCTGCTCGGGAACGAACAGGTTCCACTGCCCCCGTCCGCCATCCTTTCCGGTCTTGCATTTTTCAGTTTATTGATCAGTCCAATGCTGGAAATAGAAACTTCCTATTTCTTTGGGGAGGCCCCTAGCGTGGACACTGTTAACGAGGGAATTCATCCTGGATTTGACTCAAGGAGCAAGCTGGGATTGGACTATTTTCATAGGAATTTAAAGGAATTCAGATCAGACTTCCAAGTCTGCTTTGTCAGATCTCAGCATGTAAGGCAGACCTTAAAAGTGTTTTTGATTTCTTGGGGACCTGCAGAAGGAGGCTAGGCTAACTCCAAGAAGCGCCCCTTTCCCAGGGATGGAAGATAGTGGTTCTTTCCTATGGCCCATGGCTGGTCTCACTAATCAATCCCAGCGTTCTTTTCCACTGAGCAGGAGGCAGCCCCTGTATCCTTCTCAACACGATGCCTGGGGAGCTGCCTGCAGTGGTTCTGTTTGGGGACAAACGTTGAAGTCTCCTTGTCCTTCCTGCTGGGCCCTACAGTACTTCAGGATACTCTGAGCAGATCTCCAGGCTTTTAGCATTCCCCTTCAGCCTACCTTGTGCACCGATGCTGGTTCTCTTCCCATTCTTGAGAATATGGGCCCATGGTATTAGGAGCAATTCCAGAAAGACTATAAAGTCCAATGTGAGGGCATGTAAAATCATTGCACAAATTTTAGAAAATGAAGACATACAAAAAAGTGGACATTTAAAATGAATTATAGGGGCGCCTGGGTGGCTCAGTGGGTTGAGCCGCTGCCTTCGGCTCGGGTCGTGGTCTCAGGGTCCTGGGATCGAGCCCCGCATCGGGCTCTCTGCTCGGCGGGGAGCCTGCTTCCTCCTCTCTCTCTGCCTGCCTCTCTGACTGCTTGTGATCTCTCTCTGTCAAATAAATAAATAAATAAATAAATCTTTAAAATAAATAAATAAATAAATAAATAATAAATAAAATGAATTATAATTCTATTAGAGCATATATATAGATGTACATGCTTCTCTTTTTTATAAGATATTTCTTTTTTATTGTAAAAAAGTATGCATATACTGAAAAAGCAGGTGAATTCTACAATTTCTTCCATGTAAATTATGCCTTCATAAACTGATGAATATATTATACAAAAAAAAGAGTATATGTTGTATAGCTGAACTTTGCATGCATTTTAAATAAAAATATGGGTTTCATATGTATGCGTTTATTGAAAAGTCTGTAAACTTTATTCTCTGTAAGTTTTTAGATCCTAAAATATATTGTTGAACAATCATAGGGCATATACCTACATTTCCAGTATTCCAAGGATATATCCATATGTTTGTCCATTCTTTTTAAAATTTCTTAATAATTTTATTGAGATATAATTTACATACCAAGCAATTTACCCTAAGGGCACAATTTCGTGGCAAAGGGTATATTCACAAGGTTGTGCAACCACCATCACATTCCATTTTAAAACATTTTCATCACCCCAAAAAGAAACCCTACCCACTCCATTTTCCCCTCCAAACCCCGTCAGCCCTAGTGAACTGCTAATCTACTTCCTGTCTCTCTGAATTACCTTGTTGTGGACATTTCATGTAAGTGGAATCATTCCATATTTGACTTCTTTCGCTTAGCATAACCCATCTGTTACAGCGTTCCTTCATTCCTTTTTATTGCCAAATAATATTCCGTTCTATTTGCCCATTCTTTATAAGGGCTTCTGTTTTGTTTTTGTCTTCATAATGTCGCTTTCATCACTTAACTGAATCGAGTGGCCATTGCGTCTCCCATCTGTGCACCCTTTAGTTGTTCTGCTGATTCTTTTTGTAGGAGTCTACTGAATTTACAAAGAAATCCAGTTCTATTCAGTTCACCAGATACATATTGAGTGTTGAAATATGCAGGGTTCTTTGCTAGAAAATGCTGGGGATACAAAGATGAATGACACTGTCACTCAGGGTTTACAATCTATTTACATCAAATCATGAGAGCAGATCATGTCCATGGGTCACTCTGAGACCATTAGCTTTTCACGGATATGTTTCTAAGTAGGCTCCACACCCAACATGGGGCTCAAAGTCACAACCCTGAGATCAAGAGTCTTATGCTCTACTGACCGAGCCAGCCAGGCACCCCTAACTACTATGTGAATTTGCATTGTTTTGATATAGAAGCATAAATGTTTTTCCATTTTATTTCATGTGTCTTTATGTTTATACCATGCTGTTATATAAGCCACCCCAAGACAGGAACTACGTACTCTTATTTCTCTTCTATTATAATAATAGTAGTATGGATTACAATTACATTAGCTATTATTTACTATGTATTTCTTTTATTTGATCTGCAAAACGATCCTGTGAGGTAGCTGTTGTTATTTTCATTTGCTGATGGGGAAACTGAGGCTGGGGATGATAAAGTAACTTGCTGCAGGTCACTGACCTGGTAAGGGTGGTCACTGGACCACATTAGCTCGCTGCTGCATGAAAGGCACTCTCAGCATCCAGGAGATGATACCGTCTCCCTGCTCTTCTGGCAGGCAGCTCTGCGCCTTGGTGTTTGGCAACCTGAAGGAGTCTCTAGGGGTGAAGGATAAAGTCAGTGTCCCAAGTCTTTATCCTCTGGCATTGGCCATTGTGTCCATTCCATTATTCTCTTGACCTAGAACATAGCTCTCCACAGAGCTCCCTCTGTGCGGTACAAGAAATCCCTGGATGTTATCTTTGGAATTTACCATTTTGGAATCAGACCACTTTGGAATCACACTAAGATGTGCTTAGGCATAACACATGAGGATCCTCTCAACTTCTCACGTGTACCGTTCGGTAGAGCAGCGTGATGAACGGCAGGATGGGAAAACTCCAATTTCCAGTTCAGGACTTTCTAGAACTGTCCGACTCCCTTCCTGAGACATACTTGACTGTACTGTGCTGTCATCTTCCACAATAGGGCAGGTTACATCCGTGAATCTACATATCACAATGAAGACACTCAATAAATATTAAATAATAATTATTGTTTCTTTCACATTCACTGACAGGATAAAATCCCAGGGAAGAACCTTAAAGGTCTAATTACTTTGTTGGCATTGAAACCAAACTGCTAGTTGAGAAATTAATTGTGGAGCCGTCGGAGATGGAGCAGTAGGAAGTTGTTTTGAGCAGTGATGTCAGTCTGAAACTCCGCGTAAGATGTGCAGTAATAAACACCAACGCAAACTGCCGAAAGTGACTGAGCAGGAGACTAGATGCACTGCTGGTGCTGAGCAGACTTCTTTCTGTTCATTTCCCAATTACTTCAGCGCACAAACAACGTGTTGAGTGAGTGACCGCCCAAGCTAACCCATACGCAGAAAACGTCCTTAGAGATATTTAGAACAATGTGGAGATGATCTCCAACAGAAAGGAAGGCCCAGAATTTTAATAACCACAATTATGATCAGAATTAACATTCATTGAGCACAGGTATGAGCCAGGTCTTCTTTCAAATGCTTTAAATGTAGTATCTCATTTAATCTGTGTAACAAGTTGTGTAGCAAATATCATCCTCATTTTTAAAATTAGATAATGGAGGCCCAGAGAAGTTAAGTAACCTTCCCAATGTCACACAGTTAGTAGTATAAAATAAATAAACGAAAAGCACCCAGGTTTGGCCAAGAAAAAGTATATTCACTGTGCCACTTTCCAGTCTCTTAAGAGATCAACAAGTTTCCAAGACCTTAAAGAAATATCCAGAGATTATCCAGTCCATAGTCTTCCAACTGCTCCACTGAACCTTGGCATTTGCTTTAGAAGTCTGTCCTACCCACTATAAAGTGTGTGTGCCAAACAGGGATGAGTTCAGCATTTGCTGCTTGAACCTGCTTTGGTTATTGGATTTCCACCTAACATTTTGTTCTCAAATAAAAGAGAGAAAGAGTATTCCATTGGTATACGTGTCAGGCAGACAAACATTTTCTGTAAAGGGCCAGATAGTAAATATTTTAGGCTTTGCTGGCCACACTGTGTCATGGCAACCCAGCTCTACTGTTGTATTACAAAAGCAGCCATGGACAGTATGTATGTGAGTGAATGTGGCTGCATCCCAGTGACACCTCATTTATAAAAGTAGCATAATCTGCTGACCTCTGGTCTAGGCCATCCCCTGTGGTCAGGTGGAGTTTGCCCAAACTTTATAAATAGGGTTGTCTTGTTTGCCCACGAAGAGAAGGTACGCTGTTCAAGACCCCCATATTTATTAACACCTGTCATCTGTCAGAAAGTCCCACCACACTTTAAGGGAAAGGAAACTAATGGGTACTGAATGTGGACTTTGTGTTAGGTAATCTACTAATGGCTCTCCTTCTGAATTGATCCTTATTGAAACTGTGTGGCAAACAACAGGACCCCCTTTAACAAAGAAGGAAACTGAGGCTTACAGAGATGGAAAGGGTAACTAAACTAGAGTCAGGCTACTGTCTCCCTGTTCAGCATCACACCATATTGACATGGCTCAAAATCACATTGTTTGTCTTGCCTTATAACAGATTGGAAGACCATTTATGAGTCACTCACTAGCGATTCTTCCCCAGGAAAAAGCAGTCAAGTTCACTTCATAACCTCACTTTGCCACCCCCCAGATGTTTCACCATTTCAATAAGCTGTTCTCCCAATTATGCTTTTAGTCATGTACTGTGTATCTTACACAGGCATTGCAGGTGTGTATTAGGTGGTGATCCTTCACGCTGTACGTCTTTCATAAAGATCATTTTTCACCTCCATACTTTTGTTCTCTACCGCTTGTACTTGTCTCTCCCGAATTCATACTGTGCTGGGAAGTTTTGGAATTCTAAATCTTCAGTGAACTCCTTTTCTTCCAGTATTTACTGGTGCTACTAGCTTGGTTATATGCCACCAGTAGATAAAGAAATATAGTTTCTTCCTCCTGCAAAGATTGGTTGAAATTTTGAGGCTGAGATATTGATGGTTGGAGTACTGAATCTCTCCCGGAACACACATTTGTTGTCTTCTTTCTTGTGCACCAAAATTCCTTGGAATTAAAGGACCCTTTACGTCTATTTTCAATTCACTCTGGATCGGTTTCTTGAACCATCGGCCCCATTCACCTGGCAATAGGAGGTTGGTGCCAGAAGTCAAGACAGCATTGCCTCTAGTGGCTTTCAGATCCAGAAAAATCTGGGTCCATGAGCCACGGCAGCCCACTTCTACAACCGAACTGTAACCCAGCTGCATGTGAAGCAGAAGAGAAATCCATCACACATGGAAAACTTAGCCATCAATAAGCAGCTCTGCAGGCCTTTCAGTTGGGGACCAACCACAGAACTGGCTCTCCATCAACAATCAAACAGTCTTTAGCTGTGATCAGCCACTTCCATCACCTCTGAGACTGGCAGGTTTCCAATAAAGCCAATAGCCCCCTCCCCCAGGGTAAGGTCATCAGCAGGAGGCAGGCATTGTCGTTTAACCAAGCAATTTGACAACAGTGTTAGCTTACACTCTATTAGCCAGCAGCTACACCCTGACCCCTGACCCTGACATTGACCTCAGACAGCCTTCTCCTGAGGTAGACTCTGATCATTTGAGGTGGCCTGCCCTGCTGGTTAGCATAAGAGAGGGCCCATCAGGACCAAGCAGGGCTCCCTGGTCACCCCTGCTCCCAACAGGAGGCTTAAGGCTTAGAGTACAGAAACAAGCCACTGTTGAACCCAAGATGGCAAAGGTGAACGTTCAGAAGCATATCCATCAGCAGCCTGTCACCAAAGGACGATGTAAGAACTATGGAGGCTTTCAGCGCAGGGGTAGCCATTGTCTCCAGACAGTTCTGCTCCTTAATGGAAAAGACATATCAAAATATGGCTTACAAAATACAAAATAATGGACCGAGATGTACATTATATGAGGGTGTTAGATTGCAATGTACTTTACAGTGGGGGAATTAGATTGAAGTGTTATGCCAGGGTAGTTAGGTTGAAATATGGATTATCCTAGGAATGTTAGCTTGAGATGTGCTTTATAACACAGCTGTTAAATTAAGATGTGCTCTTCAGGGCAGGCATTAGCCCGAGATGTGCATTATAGCAAAATTGTTAGGGGAAGATGTGGATTCCACTTTGGGAGGGGATAAGAGCAAGGAAAACACCTTGTGTTGAATATTATTCAAGGTTATGGAACGTCCATTACGTGGATTTTAGGGGTTTGAATGCAGGGGAATGAGAGCATGAAATATATAATGTTCCTTCCCTTCTCCTTTCTCCCAGCCAAACAACCTGCTACTTTCCCCACTTTTCCTGTTAGGGACTTACTAGCCTCCCCCATCAATAAAAACATTAGCTCACTAAACAGCCTGATGGCTTTTCCTTTCCTGGCTTAACCCTTCGGGATCTGGGGTTTCCTTTGGATTTGTAAAGATATTGATCCCGGATAATGTTTGCTTTTCTAACTCTCTCTTCCCTAGACTTGATGGATAGGTTCAGGGCTACATCTCGGCAGCCAATGCACCACAGCCACCCAGGGAAAGGGGAATGGGAAGCAAGGCGAGCGTTCAGTAGTTAACACCATCGGAATGCTTTTTCTGGGATGGACAGGCCAGGGAGAAATGTGGGGGCCAAAGTCACTTTTAATCAGCACAGGATTTCACTTTCGATTTTCCTCATTCTTGTCCTGATCCCTCTACCAATATTTCTTCAGTTCAACTCAGAGAGCGTTGTATAGTTTCTAATTAATATCAGATGCTATCTCGAGGTTGGCTGCTCTGAGTTCCATTTTCAAAGGCTGCTTTTGCAGTTAAAGGATCTCTAGCCTCATCAATATGGATGACTACGGTAGCAATGTTGTTTGCTTGTGACGCTGGCCTAGGTGGGGATGAGTTTCATAAACCCTCACCCTAGATAGAAATCTTACCCAAGAAAAATAAGTGGAGAGGAATGGGAGCATCATCTCACTCATTAACCGCTTGGCCTACAAAGGTTCGCTGACTGTCTTCCCAACGGTGTTTTTGTTCTTTCTCCTCTTCCTTAGCTCAGAAGATATAATTTACCGCCTCCAGAAGTCTAGCCGAGCACAACTGGATGGTATCCAGCTCCGCCGGAATCAGAGAGGTGAGTTCCAGCCTTCCTATTTCTCAATGAAAGAAAATGTTATACCAGGTGAGTTAACTCAGTCGAAAAGACTAGCCTGCCAGACAAGGGCACCAAACGAAACCAAACAGTTCAAAGGAAACTGCAGTGTTACTAGACACCTGTGCATTGTGCCTTGTGGTTCCAGGAAAGAGGCAAGCAGGCATTTCTGTATGCATTTTGTCAGGCTCTGTTTCTCTAGACAGAAAAAAGGGTTTGCTGCAGGACAACAGCACTTACCTTCCCTGGCCGAGCTTGCTATGGAGCAAGCACAGGGAGTGTGACAGAAACCTGCCGGCCAGGTGAAAAGCTGTTCCACACACCCTAGCTTATCTTTGCCAACTTTACTCTGTCAGTATCTCCACTCCTTCTCTAAGCATTTTTTGGGTAAGCACTCTGGAAGTTTGGTTTGTTCTTTTCTCCTCTTGGTATCCATTCCTGCCTCATTTTCTAACATCACATTTTCCTTAAAAATAGGCTATGAGAGCTATTTCTGTCTGCTGTCAAGGGATCTGTCCAGCCAGACTCCCACGGGATATAGGAATGAGTTTAAAACCAATCCTGAAGGAAAAAGAAAGGGAAGGGTTGGCTTAGTCCCAGACTCTGTTTTTAAACAAGTCTGTTGGGTCAAGTGATGTATTTGTAGCCCCTTCCTAGGAGAGGAATTGCAGTATGGATCTCTTGAAAAACCATCTAATTCCCACCCCAAAGAAGAGACCGAGTAGTATCATGGCAGAATCATGGTGGCCTGGTGGTGGGAAGCAGTTTTGGAATCAGTCCTAGTCCATCATTTGCTTGTATTGTGAGTTTGGGAAAATCACTGGACTTTCCTGAACCTCAATTTTTCCATCCATAAAATGGGTTTACTGGTAGTAGCAATATCACAGGGATATTATGAGGAACAAATGGGCTATTTTGTACAAAATGTTTAGTTTTATGCCTGCCACAGGGTAATCATTCAACAAACTGTAGCTGAGAACTTTATAATTTTATTACCACACCAATGACTAACAGAAACAATGTGCTAGATTGCCATGGGTTCCCGCAGCTCTGACTTATATCACATACAATACCGACCTCATGTGCTTATCAATACATCTAGCTTTAGAAACACACTGTATCCCTAGCCTCACTCCTTTCCAAGACTAGTGTTTATGAGGATTTTTCTCTGTACAGGAAGAAGGGCAGCCCTGCCAATGAGGGGATAGACCGATTAGAAGGGCGTCATTGATGGAATATCGTCCCCCTCTGTACTCACTAGTAACTATCCGTGATTGTATTTCAAAGGTAACAGTTCATCTCCACTGTGGGGATTGGCATGCACTCCACAAATAGGGCCTAATGTGATCTGACAGGACTGATTTGTCCAGATATATACTAAAACAACATGCCCAGTGCTGATGGCTCCAAGGTCCTGACCTTTAACAAGAACGTATGACGTAAGGCAACCTGCTCAGGAGAGCAAGTGGGGCAGAAGGCCAGAGGGACAAGGTCATCAGCTAATGAAGTGGTCAGCATTGAGTTTCTGTCACTCAGCTGGTTAAGGGGAAACCGAGAGGGAAGTAAAAGAAAATGGGGGCATCTAAGAAACAAAGAGAAGGACCATGTTTGAGCTGACGCTCCAAAAGTGAGCAGATGTTGTCAGAATGCAGGATGATGAAATGCAGCCCATCTGAGCCTTCATTATAGCCTTGCTTAGTTTTACCTTCTGAACACAGGCTAGTTGAAAGAACAATTTGGAAGAAGCTAATTCTGTACAAATCCCAAGTTAGAATGAAAATGAGTAGGTACTAAGCCAACCTACTCTTTGGTTCATACTGGCCCCAGGCATACAGTAAGGAAAGGTGGTCAAGAACATGAGCTTAGAGATGTATTCCAGACCTCTTCTCTCTGTGTTCTGGGCACATGACCCACTGAGCTTCAGCATGACTGCCTGGAAAACTGAAAATGGTCCCTACCTCAAAGGGAGGTTCATAGAATTACAGGAAAAAATTTGTATCAAGGGCATAGCATTGTGATGACTCTGTCATCATTCAGGTGTCAGCAGGGACTACCGTTACTCCACCGACCCTAACAGTCTTAGACAGAAAGCACTGGAGGTTAAACACTGGCTAGTAAGTGGTGTGTTACAGAAGATGGCTCCACCAGCTTCACTTGAGAATTCTAATGTTTCCCATTGGAGAAGCACTTCAAACTTCTGAACCACTCATCTGGTCAATGAACTTTTATTGACAACTCCTGAGTGCTGAGCACAGTGCTAGGTCCTGGGTGATGCTGAATTGACTTTGGTCTTCACCACCCTGTTGGGGAGACAGGAACATGAAGCCTTAGAGACCAAGTGGTAGCATATTTCAAGAATATAGCATGGAGTGGGGACAACCCACTCCTCTTTGGATCAGAGAGAAGTCAAAGAGAAAAGGACATTTATTTTTCTTTTACCACTTGGGCCTTCACATGATGCCTTGGGGCAGGTAAGGCTGGTGTCACTCTCTCCATTCATTTTATGTATGAAAAAGGTGAAACCCAGGCAGGTTACCCTTGCTTTTGTTTGCAACAGTTCATAGTAGAACCGAGACTATTACCTCAGCCTCCAGGCTTCCAGAAGGGAGATTGCCCAGCAACATCAAGATGAATTATGCCCACTGAGGGCCATGTGAGATCCATAAACATTTCTTGTAACTGGCACTGTTACCGTAGCCGGATTATAATCCAACTCTTGAATCCCAATGCACAAAGATGCGGAAGGCTTCAGTTCCATTTCTGAGTTAGTAAAAAGATTGTTGCAAAGCTTTACCCTCTTACTTCTAAAAGTAAAGTGCTCTCTAGTTTAGGGGAAGGAGCGCTGAATGGATAGGCCGAGGACCAACATGCTGATCTCAGCAGTGCCCTGGCTTCCCTCACTTCCCACAGCCACTGGTGTCTCAGGTCCCTAGATTAGGACGTTTATATTCCCTGTCCACCTCTACCTTGCAAAGATGACAGGAGGATAAACCGAAAGGATTGATCTGAGGAAGCATTTTGAGTGTTTAGTGGGGAACATCAAGTTCCAGTGGAACTGATTATCAAATTAGGCTGCAGGAGCCTGGGAATAAAGACTTGGAGCATCACCAGGGCCACCAACCCCTATGGCAGTCATGACCTAGACAGACGTCTTTCTCAGGACTCAGTTCCTTGGGACTTTTCTGGGTTTGGAGACTCCAGTAGAAAGCACAAATGCTTATATACCATCCACCAAAACTAATCTCTTTTTTCTTTCAAATATGGGCCTAGCTTTAAGCCTTTTTTTTTCTGATTATGGAAATAATATATAATCTCTGTAAAATGCAAGTAATTTATTAAAGCATAAAGAAAATTAAAACCACCCAAAATTCCACTACCCAGAAGCAAACTGTTAACTTGGGCTACCTCCTTTCAGACATCTTTTCTGTACACATATGCATACACGTATCTTATTTTATGTTACTGACATCATATTACACATGCTGTCCAAAACAATATACCATGTTATTAAATTACAGATTTGCTTGTTCCTTTTCAATGACACTGTTGGATATACCATCAGTAACTTAACTAACGCCCTACGGACAGGCAATAATGTTACTATAAATAATACTCTAATGAATATTCCTATCCTTAGTGAATCTATCCAGTTGTCTTCCTGAGGATAAATTCCTACAAGCTGGAATTCTAGGGAAGGTGCCCCCTTTCGACCACTGTTAAGAAGGATTCGCGTGAAGCAATGAGGGAATAGAAGGGCAAAGGACCAGCCAAGCTGAAGAGTGCCGTGTATCCTAGTGATCCTTACCCATTCATCCGTGGGGAAATAAGCATGACAGAGGTGAATTTTCATTTCCCTGAGATGAAGTGTCATGCCATGAGGTTCTAGAAGCTTGTCTTATTCTGTGTTGTGATTGTTTTTTTGAACTATTCTCCTTGCCCTATCCTTGGGGTCCGTTGCACACCGTGCGACCCACTCTGCCGTACTCTCCATCCCCAGACACTCCGACAGAGTGGATTCCATTTTCTCTTTATTGGGTTTTCTTTCTGGTGGCTTTTCTCCATATGGGGCCCCACGGTTGATTAACTCCTTTGGGTCAGAGTCAGCACGGAGGCCTGCCAAGCAGTGAGTTGAGTTGCGTGATTACATTGCAATGTTTTAATTTGTCTTTGGACAAATTCTCATAAGCTTTCCAGAGAAAATCTCCCATTAGATGTAGTCATTTAATTTAAGAACGGTTGGGAGAAGAAGATGAGCTAAGATGACAGATGGAGGAATGCAGATGTGTACAGTCTTAGAGAGACTCAGAAGCACTCTGAGGATTTGGCATCTAGTGAAGCACAATGTCTGCTTTTACTGCTTGTGTCCGTGGACTTGAGCAATTTTCAAGAAGTCATTAAAATACAGGGATTTGCTCATATGACAAGCAAGTTTTATTATTTTTTTGTCTATAAAATCATAACAAATTCAACTAAGGAAAGAGATACCCCCCCACACACACACCCCAAGTCCAGAAAACATAAAAAATAAAATTTTGAGTAGCCTCATAGGAAGGCAAAACAAAGCAAGAAATAATAACAAGGCTGCTGTTGGAGAGAAGTTTCCTTTGGTCACATTACCACAAAGATAACTTTTTAAATTCCGTGCTTACTCTGGTTTCCTTCAAACAGATTTTTTGGACATCTTAATTTGGAGTTGGTATAATTCAACATCTATTATTGTTTTAGGACCACGGTTATTATTTTAATTATAATTTAAAGCTGCCTAATATACCCAAAGGTCACCGGGCACCTAAAAGAAATAAATAAAAACAACTTGCCATTTTTAAAAGCAGCATGTTCATTTGGAAATCTCACAAGCAACTCAACTAAGACATCATAAAACCTTCAAATAAACTAAAACGGAAACAAAATAAAATGTCCGGCGCTAATCTCCTTAGAAGGCAAGCAGGAGAAGGTTGCAAGCTAGCTGAACGCGGGCATGAGAACTCTTAGAATGATTTTATTACCGAGTTTGGGAACCCCACTCTATGTCTTCACACCCACACTCCATATTGCAATCTGTATAGTCCTAGTCTAAGATTTATAACCCTCGAGACTCAGTGTGAAGTCTTAGTCAATGAGAGATTAGTCTAGCAACACACTTGTTGCAGTAAAAGAAAAGGACATACTGGAGGCTTGGAAATGCCTACCCATTTTATCCAGATGGCTTTGGATGGCCATCTACAGTGTAGATATCTATAGGCAAATTCGGGTCTCATTAACTCTATTTTAAATGTAAAATTACTGAAATATCAAAGTCTAGTGATTTTACATTTGGAAGGCTAAAGAAATTTCAAAACAGTTCCATAATGTTTCTACATGTGAGTTTCCATAACAGAAAACAGTAAAATCATTTTCAAACCATTTACTGCTAGTATTCTCCATGTAATCAGAGCTGTTCTGGTTTGTTAAGCAACAGAATTATCTAGTGGGAAGGAGGTTTATGCTGCTCCAAGACCTTCTAGCTATGTAAGCATGCAAATCACTAAGCATTATGGAATCTGTTGAACAAGCATAGTCAAGATTTCCAGAGGGAAGCATCTATTCCCTCCACTCCCAGAATGGTCTTAGATAGTTTAGAGTGACTCTCTTTAGGGCCCAGAGAGTTGTACCATCAAATTTAGGCCACTGAAATTTCTGAGATTAAGGCAGAGAGTGGTGTTCTCGGAGTGGCAAAGAACAGACTCCCAGAGATCTCCTTTCTTACTGTGAAAGAAATAAGAATGAGAAGTGAGAAGAGAGCAGAACAGAAGAGAAGAGGAAAAAAGAAAAAAGCAAAGAAGTTGATCCCCAGGGTGGCAAACTTGAATGGCTGCAATGACTCAGCAAAAAATATAAATAGGTGAGGTGGGCAATAGGGAATGGTAGGGACTGTGGAAAATATGCCCAACCTAATGGGCATCTGCTGCTCAAATCCAGATGAAGGTTCCCAGACCCAGTATAACCAGAGCTTTCAGTTTTTCAAGAGAAGCTAAAAATGTAGATTTTTTTTTCACTTGGAATATCTTAAATTTTGAATGTGGATCATCAATTTTATTCAAATACCCACAGAAAATATGAATCAAATCAAAGCCTTCTACATGCCATGTTTAGCTCATGGGCTATACATTTGTAAATTGTATGAGATAGAAGCAGTTGGAAACTAAAAATAGCAACAGGTTTTGAAGCGTGAATTGGATAATTTATATTAAAGAGTTCTTTCATCCTCTGTCTCAGATAAGGGAGAGTCTTATCAACCCTTAGTACTAATTCTCATCTATAAAGGAAAATATATTTTTTTCTCTCCCTTCTATCCGGTGCCCTCAAATCTAAAATAACTTTTAATCTGCATTATCCTTTCTTTCTGATTCTCTTTGTAAGTATTGGGCTGCTGAATGAACTATGGATATACTGAGCTGGACAAATGCTTATGATCTCTTAGCCTTCTGAGATGGGGTTGGATTGATGCATAGAAAAGATTTGTAGAAGGTGGAAATCTGTTCTGAGCCTATTTGCAAAATTTCTTGGATAAATTATAATATAGCTTATTAGTTACTTAAAGATACTATCCTTATAACATTCCTGGAATTTCACCTTAGAAATATTGGTATTCAGAGATTATATTAGTCAGTTTTAATTAAATAATGCTACAGTAACAGATAACCCTCAAATCTCAGGGACTTACAACCAAGATGTATTTTTCATGTATAAGTTGGTTGTATCTCTCCTCTAGTTCATCTTTATTCTGAGCCCTGGGCCGAAGGAGCAGCTCCTCCCTGGCTTCAAAATAATATGATGCTAGAAGGGAGAAGAGAAACCACATGATGGCTTTTAAAGCTTCTGCTCAAAAGTAGCATACATCACTACTCCTCACATTTTATTAGTGGCTAAAGCAAGTCACATGGCCATGTCTGATGATGAGGCAGGAGACTTATTACCCTCTCATAGGGAAGGGCAATAATTAGGAACAGTAAAACAGTCTCCCAAGGGTACTGCCTTGGGGGCTTTGAAAGAGAAAAATAATGGGGAAGCTCCCCCAACATCTTATGTTGGAGAAACAAAGCTAACCCTCAGGCTCCATTCTGACCTTGGTGGGGACTACTTTGGCAATTTAAGTAGTGCGTGGTTAAAATCATGGCACCTTGAGTCAGATTTCCTGGGTTTGAATCCTGGCTCTACCATTTCTTGGCAGTGAGGCCTTGGAAATATTACTCAATGCTGTTGTGTCTCATTTTCTTCATGCAAACACACCTACCTCATAAGGCTGTTCAGAGGATTCAGTGAATGAGGCTATCTGTTGAGAGAGAGAGAGAAAGAGAGAGAGAAAGAGAATATTTAGAACAGTGTTTGGCACATAATAAGGATTGACCATTACTACAGTGATGATGACTGGAAAGCCATCAGCTCAAATACATCTCAGTCACCTTTTCCATAAAGGTCAAGATTCCTGTTATAGATAGATTCCTCCAGGTCTTTTCAATTTAAAAATCCTATATTAAAATGCATGTGTTTCTGGAAGGGCTAAACCCTTAAGTCTTTATCGACTAATACTTTGTGGGGATTACGTTGAGAGCAGGTTCCAGAAGGATGAGATGTAAGAAAGTGTCCTGGAGACAGTGAGACAGGAAAGAGAAGTTGGGGTACAAGGATGCCTAAAATAAAGTGTACACACCTGATGGTTTTACCAAGAGCTGCTCTGGCTAGGCCAATAATTCTACTTCATGACTACACATTAGAATCGCAGGGGATGCCAAGACCACACCCTAGGCCAACGACATCAGAATCTCTGTGGGTAGGATACAGGACTCAACATCTTAAAACTCCCTATATTCTTCCTATGTAAAACCAAGGTCTGTGCATTGGAGCGGTCTATCTTCCACTCAGAGCACCTGATTGCCTTCTTCTTGGTCTGAACTTTGCTCCACCATGAGTCTGAATTAACCCCATTTCTCCAGCATGGTCCAGATGAACTGACCAGGAGAGGAACACTTGCTGACAAAGACAAGGGAGAGATATGGTCCAAGTCAAGCATTTGTCTTTCCTCTCCTCCTGATGGATCACTTTATACAATAATAAAACTTTTAAAAGGTTGAACCTGAACTAAGGCTGTGACTGTGACACAATTAATCAAACTCTTGAAGAATCATGTTACATTATGTGCTTCAAGCATTGATCTACTTCACTGAAAGTTGGCCTGAAATATAACCTAGACCAGCATACTAGATTCATAAGAAATGGCCAGGATGTCATCTATATCGCTTTGCATCTCCACACAATATGCGGACCTGAAGCTGAGCAGATTATACAGCAGGACAGATTTTGACACATCAGAGAGGCCATCATGACCAGTCCCCCCTACCTTGCCCCACATTGCTGGGAGTGGGGGTACAGAGGAGAGAGGGCCGATTGTGATATGTTCCTCAAAGCTGTTATCGCTGAGCCTAGATAGAGATGATGCCGTTTGTCCACAAGTCTCCCAGTCTCCCTACCTATTCTTGAATAGAGCACAGACAATACCAGCATCCTTAGTACATAAACTCTTCCCCATGGAGGCAGGCACCTTTTTGAGGTCCTCTCTAAATCTTAAGTTTAACGACAAATGCATCCCCCTTTTTAACCCACAGGTGCACATCAAGTCAGTAAAAATATCTAGCATCTCTGTGCAGTTCTTTCCAGTTAGCTAACCCTGAAAAGTCCCCAGGTCCATTTGAGCCTCACGGCAGCCCCATAAGGGAGTTAGGTGAGCCAGGATTTATGATCCGCATTTTACAGAAGAGGAAATTTGCTTTAGTGAGTTGCGGGGTCAGGGAACGCGTGGTAGAACTGGAACACCTGGATTTAGGACTCGGATCCCGTGTCTTCCAGCAACTTCCAGGCAGCACAGGAGACCACAGAGGAAATAAGATCTTGCGCCTGCCCCAGGCAAAATCACATTACAGGCAAAGCTCCTTGGAAGCCTTTCCTCTTTCCCTTCACCAGCCTTCTTCCTCTCCTCCAGGTGTCCTCCCACCTCCTGCCCTTCCACTGTGTCAGCTCACAATGTCATAGCACTCCCGGGCTAGGGGTCCTTCTATGTGCCCCCCGCTGCTCCACGCTGCCTTGAAACTGCCCTGGTCTTTAGCTGGCCCAGTGGAAAGACAGATGTGCCCTCAAAGCCCAGTTCACCCCTGAGACCTAGCTGCACGACCTTGGGCAAGTTACATAATGCTTTTGCGTTCCCCTCTGCAGAATGGATTATTCCTGGTACCTACTTCTTGTGGCTGTATGGACGATTGTAGGAGTCCTGAACAAAAAGTACTCCAGACCAGGTCTGGCATTTATTAAGCACTCCAAAAGGACAGTTGTTGCAGAAATCATTCCTGGGTAGTCATTAATGATATATAATAGCCTGCATTTTTCAAGACCTACTGTGTAATGCTATGTATCAAATTGTTCTCAGTACTTTTCCTGTACTATTCTTCCCTCAAGACAAGTCCATGAAGCAAGCACAGTGATGAGCCCCCCCGACAGAGGAAGAAACTAAGAGATTAAATAGAGGCAGCAAGAGAGAGACCCTGGATTTGGCCTAAGTGGTGTAACTCCCGAACCAGCCCTTACTTCAGCCACGAGCTCCAGCTGTGGGAGGTGGGGGGATCGCAAACATTTAACATTGCGTCCTGCCCTTTGCATTTGTAACTAAGAATATCACTGAAGAAAAGAAATAGCTTAGGCGTATAGTACTCATGTGGAAAGGAGTGAGTCTACGATAGTGAAGTGTCAGCCGTTATAGCCAGGAGGACAGACAGACAATAAGTAGGAAAGAGGGCTTTCTAGGTCCTGTGAAAGTTATACTCTGAATGTTTTTAAATTGAAGGAAGAACTCACAAGAGCATGTTAACAGTGATGGTTTTTGTAGAGCAAGACCGAGCCCTGGTGAGGAGAGTGGGGCTTTTCATTTTCATTTTGTACTTTCCTGTAGGATTTGAATTTCCAAATCTACCTCCACATGTGGGTTTTGTTTTATACCAACAGGATTTATCGGAGCTACACAACTTTTGTTTTCTTTTATGTGTTATTTTTTTCCTGATACACTTCACATGAAAAAATTAATGAATGTCAAATTTAAAAATTATACCACAAACCTTCTCTACTCCAATGTCACACCCTCAAGCTGCTTATCATCTCAACTCAGAGATGGGACAGGACAGGCAGAGAAGTGGGAGCACCCAGCAAGGCGGGATATAATTAAGTTGCCCGAGAATGCAGAACCATCTCTTGAGATCTTAAGAGTACAGCTCCCTTCCCAAACATGGTATTTTCCCTGATGGTTTTTCTTCCCCCACCAGAAATTTTCCACTTTAATTATGTGGGTTAGGTTAGAGAAGTTCACCTTCGGAACTTGAAATGCGCAAACAGCTAATCCCTTCCATAAGACACATTTCTGGGAAAGCCCAAAGATAAATGTTTACAGCCTGTGCTGAGAGAATAGAACCCAGTGAAATTCAAAGTGATTTAAGCATTATGTACCCATGCCCGAAGAAACAATTTAGAAAGAGCTCTAGCCTCTACGTTCTGGAATCCTGAGCTTCGTTCTTACAAAGAGTGGAATCGTTGGCAACACTCATAGGTTAGGTTTTTTTTTTCTCCCTTTTCCTGGTTTTGACTTCAACATGAGGAGGATGGTAATTAAAACCACACTTAAAATATTAAGTCTACTACCTAAAGGAATGAAGTTTATAGAAGTTGCTAAGTGTTCAGTACAGAAACTCAAAATAGCCTGAACACACTCCCCTCAGCATATAACCAAAATATTGGTTGAAAGGAACCTGAGCATAAAGATGACACACACATGTGTATACACACACACACACACACATACACACCACATCAATACATTGATGTATCACTAAATGGACTACATTTGTCAAGTAACTAGAATTTGACAAGCAGAGAGCAAAGATGAAGCCCTAATTAAGGTATTTAGAAGGACTGTTAGTCAGCAAAATTATGAAATGGTCTCATAAGAGCCCAGAGAAAACAGGGACCAATCACAGATACCAGTTTACCTCTTGGGGGCTGAGTTTTCTCATCAGTCATATGGGGTCAGTAATATCCATTTGGGAAGGCTATGGGGAAGTCATAAGGAGATACCCAGCATGACAACTGGCACAAAGTAAGAAGGTACTTAGTGTAAGGTCCCCTAATCCTACAGGGTCTCATGACCATCCAACTGACAAGAGATGAGCATTCTTCCTCCTCCCCACAGGGCTGGATGGACTCTACAGGTCAGTCCAAGGAAATTTCAACTATTGTCAAGGAGTAGTTAGTCACCATCCTTCTCTCCTACACCTACAGTCATAAGGAAAGGGCAGCATGGGGTAGTGGCTAAAAGTTGAGTCCCGGGTTCAAATACCAGCTTTGGACATGGGACAACTCATGTCACCATCCTGAAGGTCATCGTGAAGAATCAATGTGAACCTGAATGACAGGTGCTCGGTACATAGTAGGTTCTGACTGCTCTGGGCTGCTCTGCTCTCCAGGGGCTCCTCTCCCACCTGCATAGCCACCCAGATCCCCCGCAGGCTGGACATAAGGGTGAGGAGCCTTTGGGGAGCTGCTAATAAATGTTTATGAAGGAATCATAATAAGCGCTGCCCATTACTGGGCTGCTACTGTGTGCCAGGCACTGTATTTCAAGAAAATCTTAACTGTGTTATTTCATTTTAATTCCGCCAGTAGGAAGGAGGCACAAGAGTTTAATAGAAACAAGAACAGACTTCACAGTCGTAATTTGAACTAGCCCCCCATCCTCCATTCTAGCTCGGCGACCTCTGGGAAAGTATTTAAATTCTTTGAGCTTCAGTGTCCTTATCTTTAACAATAGATATAATGTCATATCTACCTCCTAGGGTTGCTGTGAAGATTTCAAAATAGATGGATAGGTGGATAGATAGATAGATAGATAGATAAGTAGATCATAGATCTCTTATATGTGTGGACTCAGTGTCTAGAACCTAGAATATGATGTTAAAAAAAAAACAAGTGAAAAATAGTATAACACAGTAAGATGGGTGTTATTATCCCCATTTCACAGATGAGAAACTCCTCAGAATGGGGTCCTCTGACAAAAGTCCATTTAGCCTCTTCCAGTGATAAGAAATTCCCTTGTTGTATCAAAAATGAGTACGAAATTGATGTGGAGCTTCACAAATACCCAGGATTGGGGTAATAGGTGGAGTAGAATATCCCAGACAGGCCCAAACCCTACGGAGGCTATAGGGATGAGGGAAGGAGAACAGTGAACAATTGAAAGAAGTACTAGTCAAATTTCTTCCTCTCCTCCTACGTAGAATGCTTGGTGTGAGATAATTGGTGAATTTATTCCCAAGCCTATTCTAGGGGACCTGATATTTATTAAGCACCTAAGCTGAGAATGAAGATAGGAAAATAGTTAAGAAAAGGTGCTCTAGGGGCACCTGGGTGGCTCAGTTGGTTAAGTGTCTGCCTTCGGCTCATGTCATGATCCCACGGTCTTGGGATTGAGACCCATGTCAGGCTCTCTGCTCAGTGGGGAGCCTGCTTCTCCCTCTGCCCCCTCCTCTTCACTCATGTTCTTGTCACAGGCTCTGATCGCTCTCTCTCCCAAATAAACAAATAAATGAATCTTTAAAAAAGGGTACTCTAGAGTGGTCTGCCAGGGTTTGAAATCCTGCCTGTCATTTTTAAGCTGTGTGACCATGGAAAGTCTTTTGCCCTCTGTGAACTTTGAGTTCCACAACTGCAAAATGGGGATAATAATAGATCCTTTGCAGGGATGCCTTGAGAATTACCCAAGTTAATATAGGTAGAACCTGTGCCGTGCTTATACCTTGGAAGCATTCCATGCATCATAATTTTTATTGTTGCTGCTGTTTTTATAGGCTTTATATATATAATCCAAGATTTGGGTGGATTAGACAATGGTCAAATCACCCAACTACTAGCAACTGATAGGCATAGGATTCGAAAACCCGATCTACATGTAGCAGTCGGAAAGGTTTGGTTACGCTGTATAACAAGCAAGTCCAAAAGTTCAGGGGTATGACACAATAGAAGCTTATTCCTTACTTACGCAAAACCCAATGCAGTTCTGGACAACTATGCATGTGTAGGCTTAACATTCCTAATGGGCTTGCTCTTATCCATACCAATGCTCTGTGATCCCAGTGGCAAGCGAAGAACAGGAAAGCTGGGCACTAGCTGTTAAATGCTTCCACCTGAAGGGACACATGACTCTTCTACTCACCTGTTATTGGCCAAAACAAGGTTACACCGTCACACCAAATTCAAAAAGGGACATGCAACCATTCTGAGCACATGGAAGTATGGGAAAATAAGTTACAAGTGAACACCATATCCTCCAAAGCCAGCCTCCTAACTACACTAGATTGGACTGTTCTGCCTCTCTTGGTGATAGGTCCATCCATTGTCCGACTTTCCCTTACTGCAGCAGTTAGTTTCAACACCCCTTACTTAAGTTCAGAGAAAAGCATCAGCATTTTAAATGGACTAATTAATCAGTGACTGTTTTGTAAATTCCAGCCTGGCTCCTGTCCCTTTCGTGCGTGTCAGCAGCCCTCCATGGGCAGTGGCTGTTGTCCGGCGCACCCAGTCAGCTCAGCCAAGGCCAGGGCCACCCAGCCCTCCGTCCGAGGCCCTCTCCTCTTCCCCCATTCATCACCAGAGCCCTGCAATCCTGCCTGTCGATGCCCAGCTCTCACTTGATGTCTCAGTTCCGGACCAGAGATGCTCCAGCTGCTACCTGGGAAGGCTCTGGCCCCAAAAATATTTAGTTAGCAGCCATTCAGTTAAGTGGAATTGACTTTTTATCGGCTTTCCTCTGTACAGCTGCCACCAACGAAGGCTGTTTCCTCCTTCCCTCTTCTCTGCCTGTCAGTTCACTCCACATTCCTATCAGCAGCCTTTAGCTGTGATCAATATTAACCTCTGTGTAACAGCTTACGCACGGCTGCTCTGGTTTGCATCGATCAGACCCTTCTTCCAACAGGTAGTCAGCTATTTGAGGCAATGGCTTGAGATAAACACCTACTTTTACTTCAGGCTAATTCATTTCAGGTGGATTTCAAGGAGGTTCTGCACCCCATCTCTGTTAGACAAGCTGAAATCATAGAGTCAAGATCAGCTCCTCATGTGCTCGAGATCCTAGGAGACCTTTCTTCCACTCCCCCCTTTTTCCCCTTCCCTTGTATGTTGTAAGTGCCACTTACAAACAAGATACCAAGACTTGGGACATTGAAAATGCCACTTCAGAAAATGTGTCAGCCAGCTGTCCCTCTTTCCTTTTAATGAGATGCATCCGGGACTGCAGGAAACCGAGGGCTACTGTGAAGGTACATTGTCGCCGGGCAACCAAGCATCCTTCCAGCTTCCCCAGAACTAATCTCACAATATCCTGCAACCCTGGCTCTCTTACATGCTCAAGGGTGGGGGGAAGTTCTTGAATCCACACCCGTCCTTATTCCAGGCTCACAAGTGATTTTGCCGGGAGCTGGTGTTACAAAAACCAGTTGTTATTTTGAAATGGACTGGGGATTGATACAACTTCATGGCATTTGTGCTATAACCAGAATACATGCAGGCCTGGACAATACACACTTCCCCCACACACACATGTACACTAAGCGTGGCTGAATGGTACATCTAATGGCACCATGACCCTGTCCCAGGATGTCTCAGACCTCCTGTCGTATTTCTCTTTTTTCGGACCCCCTCACATACCCACTTCATCAGTCCCCAAGCCTCTTGAGCCTTCCCTTGCAGTGCAGTCTTAATGTCCCTGCCCTCCCATCTCTGTTGGTAGCATTCTATTCCAGCCCTCATTTCCTGGTGCTTGAACTGTTGCAGTATCTGCTTGCTGCTTGCCTGGCTTCTGGTTGTTCCCTGCTTTGTTAGTTTCATTCTGTACGCAGATTAATCTTCCTGGTCCTCTGTTGTAACTACCTTTCTCTTCTCAGAAATCCTCAGTGAATTCCTATCATCTATCAGAGTGGTGGTCAAATTCCTTAGCTTATCATTCCTGCCTTCAGAGATCTGGTCCTTACCTTTCTCTCCACACTGTTTCTTGATGTCCTTCAGCAGAAACCCTATCCTCTACTCCATCTAGACGACTCCCTACTTCTGCAAGAGTTTTCTAGATCAGTACCTAAAACACAAATGTTGTGCCCCGCACTACCTTTGAGATTGGTTCGAATCCTGACTTCCCTACTTATTAGCTGGGTGACCACAGTTGAGTTATCTAACTTCTTTCTGCCTCAATTTCTTATCTGTGAAATAGGGATAATAATGTTACCTACCACATAAGATGGTCATGAGGATTAAATAAATTAACATATGTAAGACATTCGGAATGGTACCTACATATAGTAACATCCAAGTTTCTTCTTATCACTATTGTCTTTATTTTGCCACTTCTCCAAGCCACAACCCAAAGCATACCTTTTCCATGAATATCTCCAGGTTACCCTAGCAAAAAGTACTCATTTCCTTTTCTACCACCCACAGCCCCTCATTTATACTGATAATGTAATAATGATTATTGGGTGTTAGGTATATACTCAGTACTTTTATGTGCATTATTGCTTTTTAAATTCTTGGACTGGACACCTTCTATTTGCCCCAAATCCATTCTCCCTCCTACTCCATCTTGCTTTTGGCCTCTAGAGGCTAATCTGTGTGTCCAGCATCTTCTAACTAGGTTTGGCCAATGAGGAGTGCTGGCAAGAAGTCAACAGGAGGAGGAAGTGTACATCGGAGTTTTATTCCTCCAGCTCCTTCCCAGAGGTATCACTGCAGAACAGCCTCATGTCTCAACCCAAAGTCATGGCTCCTGGCAGGTGGCCCTCTTGGACCAGCCTGCTCTGTCTCCAGCTTCCAGTCACCAGGTGCTCTCCTTGCCTGTTCACACCTGGGATGATAACATGGCCCCAAGGCACTGCACTCTCTCTTGTGGTTCCCTGAACCCCAGCCACACCTTTGGAGATCTAAGTGTCACTATATAAACTCTTCCCAAATTATCCTCCTTCCTATGTGCCACCCTGGCTGACGCAGTTCTCATTACAAGCCCACAAAGTAGCTACTGTCATTGTTACCAAAGACCATACCAAGCAAGTGATGGAAGCACATCTACCCGGCTCCGAAACCCATACTCTGAATCACTCTATCATAGTAGGGTGTAAGGTAGCTATTTCTCTACTTCTTTCCACACTTCTTAGTCAGAATATATTAGTTTGCTTTTGCTACATAGAAAACACCCCAGAACTTAGAGGCTTCAAGCAAGGATCATTCATGATCTCACCACACGGGGGGCCAGCAGTTGGGGCTGATTCAGCTGGGCATTTCTTCCTGCTGGATTCACCTGGATTCACTCATATGGCTGCCGTTCTCTGGAAGACCTTTCTGAGACCTGGTGGTCCCTGACGGTGTCACATATGTGTCTGGCATCTCGTGGGAAGCCACAGAGGTGACCAGGCCACATGTCTTCAGGATCTAGCAAGCTAGCCTAGACATCTTCATGTGGTGCTTGGGTTCCAAAGAGAGCAAGCCCCAGTGGGCAAGCCCTTTTCAAGCCTGTGCTTGCATCAGGTTGTCTCCCATCCCATGAGTCCAACCCAGATCCAAGAGCCCACAAAATCCATTTCACCTCTTTGTTAGGAGGACCTGCAAAATACTTCAGCTTTTCTTTTTCTCTCTCTCTCTCTTTTTTTTTTCTTTCAACCTACCACACGAGACACTCCTTTCCGGCAAGATCTATGCCTTGACAACTTCCTATCCTATATCCTCATAACCCAAGTCAGAAAAGCAATGCAGGCGGGTCCTATGTTTTAGGGGGTAGGGACTATCCATTCTATGAACATCTGACACTCTTCCTGTCTGTTACCACCAGACTGAAAATAATTCTGAAAGCAAAGTCTCTTAAAATTTACCATGAGGGGGTGGAATTTTTTTTTTTTTAATTAGGCTTCAGCAGAATTTTTAAAAGAATCTTTCTTTTCTTCAGTTGCCTCTCCCTTGTTATAAATTTTAACTCCACCCTGTGGCATACCACAGTCAGCCTGGCTTCTCCTTCCCGGTCTTCCACACCACAGTTTGCTTGGCAGCAGCGCTTAGCTCACATTGCCACAAAAGGCAGAGGGAGAAGTCTTGCTTCCTGCTTTCCTCACTTCCTCTTCTCTTTCCCCCAGTCCTCTTGGTGCTTATTCTTGTCTGCTCATCTCTGCTCGGTACCCATCTGGTGCCCTCCTATGAGCAAGATTCTAGGAAAAAGTGGGAAGGGATGTTCTGTATAGTCCCTCAGGTTGGGTACTACACATAGTGGCCAAGAGACTTAGCCAGAAGACTGGACCATCAGGAAGCCCTAAGACAGAATATTAATGTAAAAAGTAGTTGTATGTGAAATTATACTTTAAAATATCTAGGAGATTATGAACTCGATATGGTTAGCCATTCATGAATTCATTTCACAAGTATTTATTGAGTACCTACTATGTGCTAGGCACTGTGGAGGCCCTGGAGACATAAAACATGATCACTGCCCTTGAGGAACTTATAGTTTGGGGGCAGCTGGGAAAAGATAGACACATGAAGAAATAATATCAATTGATGAGGTAGGTGCTATGTAAAAGGAGGTCACTAGAAGGCAGGAGGCCACTGTACATAGCCTTGGTGATTGAGGAAGGCTTTTTCAAGGAGATGACATCTGATAAGGTCTGGTTCAGTGCTGTCCAGTAGAAATATACTATGAATCACGTATGTAATTTTAAGTTTTCCAGTAGCCACATTAGAAAAGTAAAAATAAGGGGGCGCCTGGGTGGCTCAGTGGGTTAAGCCTCTGCCTTCGGCTCAGGTCATGATCCCAGGGTCCTGGGATCGAGCCCCACATCGGGCTCTCTGCTCTGCGGGGAGCCTGCTTCCTCCTCTCTCTCTCTGCCTGCCTCTCTGCCTACTTGTGATCTCTGTCTGTCAAATAAATAAATAAAAATCTTTAAAAAAAAAAAAAAAGAGAAAAGTAAAAATAAGAAGCACCTGGGTGGCTCAGTTGGTTAAGCATTTGACTCTTGATCTCAGCTCAGGTCTTGATCTCAGGGTCGTTAGTTCAAGACCTACATTGGGGCTCCCATTGGGGCATGGAGCCTACTTTAAAAAAAGTAAACTAAAAACAAAGAAAACAATCTCTTTTTTTAAGATTCTATTTATTTATTTGAGAGAGTGAGAGAGAGAGAGATCACAAGCAGGGAGAAGGGTTAGAGGGAGAAGTAGACTCCTTGCTGACCAGGGAGCCCCATGTGGGACTTGATCCCAGGACGCTGGGATCATGACCTGAGCCAAAGCAGATGCTTAAGAGACTGAGCCACCCAGGCACCTGGGAGAAAACAATCTTAGTAACATATTTCATTCAATCCAAAATATCCAAGGTATCACCATTGTACTACCCAATCAACATAAAAATTATGAATGAGATACTTTACATTCTTTTTATTGTACTAAGTCTTTGAAATCAAGTGTATATTTTATACTTACAACAACCTCAATTTGGACACCAGCTTTTTAGCAGAGTAAATTGCTAAAAATGCAATCCAACCAAAGCAACAAAGTTGTTTATTTTTATTTATTTTTAAAATATTTTATTTATTACAGAGAGAGAGCACAAGCAGGGGGAGCAGCAGGCAGAGGGAGAGGGGAAAGGAACGTGACTCGGGGCTCGATCCAGGACCCTGGGGTCATGAACTGAGCTGAAGGCAGAGGCTTAACCGACTGAGCCACCAAGGTGCCCCCTAAAGTTGTGATTAATAGAAACATATTTTATATTGCTCCAATTGAAAATGTTTTATATAAATTAATTTAAGTAGAGTAAAATAAAATAATTCAATTTCTAATTTCCCTAGCCACATCTTAAGAGCTCAATAAACTATGTGTGACTAGTGGCTACCATATTGGAGAGCACAGGTCTAAAAGGATAAATAGATGTGAAGCAAAAAAAGTAGAGAAGATAGGACATTCTTGGCAGAATAAAAAATAGTGTGGCAAAGGCATGTAAGTTATTTAGTATGGAGTATGGAACTCTGCAGTTTGAAATTACTGTGATACAATGGATAAGACTAGTGATGGGAAGTGAGCCAAAGGTGAATGGATAGGCAAGAGACAGTCATAATGAGCCCTGAGTGCTCCAAATGAATTATATATTTCATAAATATATACTTGATATGTGGGAAATTGAGCACAGTAAGAAGTCTCAGGTATATACCCCAGCTGGGGCCACTAAAACCTAATGTGAAAGAATCCACACTTCTGGTGGCCTAAGACAAAGGCTCAGCGAGTCTACCTCTGAGATGACAATGCTTTGCAAAACAAAGTATAGAGTAGATGAAATGTATATTCTCTATAAGTAACAGAAATCAACTCAAATGGATTTCTATAAGGGGGTTGACTGGCTCATAGGGGACAGTCCAGGAGTAAGGCAGACCATGTGGCTGGTTGGCTCAGGTGCTTAAGAGTGTAACGAAGGGTCCACCACCCTTCTTCCTCTCTACCCTGTCATTCACACAGCTGACCTCATCCTAAGCCCTGCTCCCCTTGGAGCCCTAAGATGACTGCCAGCAGAATTTGGAGCCCCATGTTTCCTTATTCACATTCAGTGGTAGAGTGTTCCATCATTCCAAGTAAGATTCCTGAAATGTACCTGATGAGACCATCCCAGGACACAATACATGGAGGAATAACTAGAATCAGGAACAAAAAAGGTACTGACTGTCTCAAGTCATTCATACCTCACAGCTACAACAGCCCACAAAGTCCATGGGCTGCATGAAGCTGTAGTTGCCTGAAAGAAAATCTAGATGCTATTAATATGGGAGAAGGAGAAATGAGTAGTGAGTAGCAATAATAAATGTCAACTACAGTCCACCCCTTTGACCACTCAATGTCTGTGCATGCCCATCTGCCACAGAGATACTTTCACAAGTGCTCACATCCACATAAACATTCATTCACCTCAAACGGAAAGGACTCCAAGGTTTGTATAAGTACCTCTTGTGAATCCCTCTTCTTGAAATCCAGACATAATTCCTTGTGGTTCAGTGACCTTTGGCTAATGGTAAGTTATTTACACAGTAGATAAAAAAACAGAATGTATATAATAAAATCTCTGGGAAAATGGGGGAAAGAGCTTATTATATCCTGTAGAACATACGTAATGAAGACTCCTGGCAACAGGAAAATTTCTTGGCATCCAGTATAAACCAAGGAAGATCATCTTTGTCCATTTATCCTTCATGAGCATATCTGAGAAAGGCTCTGGGAGGATGTGCTCTCCGAGAATTCTATTGCTTTAGCCTTTCACAAACATTTGGTGCAAGTTTGGGTGTTAGAGATTGTCCTAAAGTTTATCCTAAGATTTGAGCAACTGAAAATAACTGTCACCATTTCATGCAGTTTGTGTGGCAACACAGCTTATGGAAAGTTATAGGCCTTTTATCTTTTGCTTCTAGTCAACTCCATTGACCAGCATCCATAGCCAGAGGTTTAGTTTGGTCATGTGTTTCAAACCTGGAAATATGTATTTTCTAACCAGAAACATCTATGCTTTGTCTGCCTAGACTAACTTCTAAACTCTTTGGCCATGAATCATGTTAAGAAATTCATTTTGCTTCATGACCTAGTATATAATTATGCATGTGTGTATATTAACATGTATTATGTATAATCAAATCAAAAGTTTCATACAGCAATGTTTACCCTCACTGCATGAGATGCATGCTGATATTTCCTATTTCATTCCATTAAAAGAAAAAGATAAAGAAAAGAGAAAAGAAAAGCTGGTCACAATGCCTAAACTGATTTTACAACAAACTAATGGGTCACACTCAGAGTTTGAAAGCATTACCCTTAGTTGAGGCCCATTTTAATAGGCCTCCCCATTCTGCTTTAAAGGGTTACTGGAGGGGAGTTGGGTGGGGAGATGGGGTAACTGGGTGATGGGCATTAAGGAGGGCACTTGATATAATGAATACTGAGTGTTATATACAACTGATGGATCACTAAATCTACCTCTGAAACTAATAACACACTATATGTTAATTAATTGATTTTAAATTAAAAAAAAAAATAGCCTCGGATAGAGAGATTCTTATGATTTCTTCCAGCCTTCAGACTGCTCCTAGATACAACTTCACAAAGCATGTGAGTCTCCCCTTTCTTAGAGAATGTTTAATGGATATGCTGGGACAGCCTAGGATGGGGTGGGTCAGGATTTTTCTGTGTCGCAGTCTCACCTTCTGAGAATCCTCTGGTCTCCCTTCATCTGTGTATATTAACCTTGGTTTGAGATAGAAAATGTGGCTTTGCCAACCCCATGGGCCCCAGGGTAAAACTTTCAGCCATATTGAATTACATGCCATAGGCAGAAAGGACTTCTCTTAGCAAAGCCATTTTCCCTTCACTTTCTCCTTGAAAACAAGCCACCTTCAGCCTGTCTCTTATAGTACTTTATTGAAGGCTGCCAGAAGTAACCAACCACTACAACATCCTGAATTTTTTCTACCAAATTAAGCTTTAATATGTAGTCAACCTGGTCCCTAAGTACAAAAAGCAACGTTTTCACCTACTACTTAATGAAGACCAACTTCCCAGCCTGGGGTCTGGCACCCTCATAGTCCTCTCCTGGCCTCCTTCAGTTGCAATTCCCTAATTTGAGGGGTATTCCTTACAACAGTTTCTGGTCCAAACTCTCATTATGTCTCCTTGAAAATTAGCTCTTCCAAGCCCTCCTTGTCCTAAGGAAAAGGCCATAAAGTGAGTAACCTTCAGCAAATACCTGTTAATGTGTTAGAATTTTTATAAGAGCCCCTTCCCACCACTTCTGGGGTGTCAGGACTTCTGCAGAGAAACTCTTGAAGGTAGAAACAGTCCTTAGCATCCCAAGAGCTGAATCTAATTGTGGAACCTTAGGCATAGGACCGAAAGCAGGATGATGGAGTGGGGAGAGTGAGACCTTTGGAACCAGGCAACTGGGATTTGAACATTGGCTTCACCACGAACTGTGTGAATCTGAACCAGTTACCTCTCTAAGACTTGGTCTCCTTGGCTGTGAAATTGTGAACAGTAATACCGCCTATAATTATGAAGGCTGAATTGGAGATATAAAGCATATAGCACTATGCCGGCCATAGAGTAGGTGCCAAGAAACGTTGGCATCCCATTCTAGAAGCAAATGTGGTGGGAGATGCTGAAGGAAGCGAAGTATGGATAACGGGTTCTAGGAGCCTATATTGTTGGGGCCAGGATTACCCTTGGATCCCTAGAATCAGATTCCATGGTCCCCCTGAAGGCACCAACTTAACAGTGTCTGCTGACACTTGGAGATGAGACAGCCAGGGTTAAAGTTTCCTTTCTTCAGCAGTTGGTCCTGACCCTCCAGGTGTCGGAAGAGCCATGCTCAGAGTTGGTGGCAGCAAAGAGATCTGGAGAGAGGGATTGAAGACAGGTCCTTCTGTGACTTAAAACACGCCTGTAATAGTTACAGCTGAGGCCTAGGATCCCAGGATGGAAAGAGAGCCCACCTGTTTCCTATAAGCTGCCCCTGTGATGAATGGCCAACCATCCACCTCATGAAGTGGCGAAGCCTAGATCCTTGCAGAAAATCATCCAATGAGTCTGCCCAATGTTTTATAACAATTTAAGGGAGGATTGATAAAGAATAGTAAAAATACTACTTTAGTTAATAAAATTCCAACTTACCTTCAACCATCATGTTTTGTCACCAAATAGCCTCAGAAAATAAGTAACATATGCAAAATCCATACCCCCTAAAGTTTCCGAAAACAGGCCCAGTCATGAGGATGACCACTTAATGTAAATTTTTTACCCTGCAAATATAGAACTTGACACCATTCTACCCCATCTTGCAGGACTCAAGACTTCCCGTATGTGTTTTATTCCACTTCCTGTTATCTCTTCTAGAGCATTCCTTCCTGTGCATTTGTGGCACTTACCTCCTTGCCCCATCCCAGTAGTTCCCCTAGAGGGTGCATGGAAGAGCCTCTGGGAGTTCTGGCTGAACTATAATTACATGAAAACAACACCTGGGATGATGCCTGGCTCTCCAGCCTGTAACATGGACTTGGACGTGGATAGATATGGACCATGCATATCATGGCCTGCTGGCAGACGTTTTTGTACTTCCGAAGGGGATTTGCTAACCTTCAACCAGAACTTGTTCTTGATTTCCCAGCCAGGTTTATTGACCTTCAGGATAAGGTAAAGAGTCTTATGTTATTAGTTCCTAGGAATACAAAATGCCACCTCCTGTCTTCTCCCTTCCCATTGTCCTCCTTCTTTTGGTCCTTCTCTTTCCCTAGCGCTCTCTCTTTTTCTCCTTTCTCACTCTTCTGCTCCCTCTTTTATTTCTCTCTTCTTAACTTCTCTCTCGTCCCCCTGCCCTCTCTCCCATGACTATTTTAACTGGTTCCCTGCTGCACTGTTCAGTTTGCTAGGTTGCTCTGAATGTGTGCCCAGAGATGTTCAGGCAGAGGGAGAACTTGAAAATCCGTAAGACAGTAATATCTAAGGTGCAAGGCTTCTGTGGTGCCTGGCCCTGAAGCATATGCGAAGTCCCCACAGTGTAGAGGAGAGAATGGACATGCCCAAATCCAAAGGGGCTGCAGACCTCCTTACGTCATCAGCCAGGTCCCCAGGTCAGCAGCTGGGGACCCTCAACTAGCTCCCCTTGATACAGAAGGAAAGTGTGGTATCTGGCATGCTTTTCTCCTCTCCACTTTTCACTAACCTCTCCCTTCCCACCTATGAGGAAAAGTATCTATTTAAATAGAAAGTCCTTCCTGTGTGGCTTTGTTATCATTCTTTTAATTTATGAGACCAAGATTCCCCATAGCTTATTATTTCACAGGTCCCTCCCCTTTCCTTCTGTCCACTTTCCCGTCTTCTCATTTTTATTGACTCCTCTGTGGTCTCCTGCCTCTTTCTTTGGTTACCTTTTCTCCTGTGTTGATGCTGTTCCTCATCTCCCATGCTGTGGGGTACCATGAGCAGATAGGAGTAAAGAAAAATGGGAAACTCTAGAGAAAAGTTTGTCAAACGTATCCAGGGCATTGTCCAAAGTTTTCTCTAGAGCAACTGTAAAAATGGAGGGAAAGGACAATGAGACACCCAGACCCATGAGTCTAAAATTCTACAACCTCAAACTCACTCTTCAACCTCTCTTAAGTGACTCTTAAGTGGGGAGAGTTGGTGGGCATTGAACTGGGTCTAAATCCAGGCTCTATCACCTGCCTCTCTGTGTGTGTGAGATCTTGCACAAATGTGTTAAACCCTCTGAGTCTTGGTTTTTCCATCTGTAAAATGGAGGGACAGTAATACTTCTTGGAGTTTCTAGCACAGAATGAAATAGCACATATGACAAGTGTCTGGAATGTGTTAAGCACACAGTGAATATTAATTTCCTTCTTTCCTCCCTGAGAATATTGAATCTGTAGGAACTTAGGATAAATAATAAAACCTAGCAGTTGAAGCTGGTAAGAGCACAGCATTTCATGTACTGATTGGTAGCAAGAGCCTACAGGTCAATTTTTATTCTGGGTATGTTGTAGTAACTGCATTAGATTCTTTAGTGTTTAAATAGAGACTGTTTTCCTTTAGTTGGCATGATGGTTAGACCTCCCATAGTGTGCTTATTTATTTATTTTTAATTTCACTAGCAATGTGTGAAAGCATTCTCATGGGGAAAAAAGCAAATCAAACAAGGTAAGATAAAACGAAAATGTCCTCTGGCCACCTCCAGAAATCTTAACCCTGTCCCAGAGGTGATAATGGCTTGATGTGTGTCCATTCAGACCAAAAGGATAAACTTTCATTCATATGCATATGTGTACATTTAGAAATGTCTAGATTTATTTTGGGATTTTTAAACATAAAATGTATCCTTGCTGTTATTATTTTGCAACTTGGCTCTTTGCTTCTTTATTAGGCGAAATGCTCTGGAGATCTTTTCTTGTCATTGTGTAAGAGCCCCACCTCATTTTTTCTACCTGCTGCAGTGTATTCCACAATCCTCCGACTAGAATATAAATTTAAGAAAGAGATGTCTTTTTCAAGTCTTTGAAACCTTAAACCTTTAACATCCTTAAACCTTTAACAGTACCTGTCACATAATAGGTGTTTTGCCACTATGTTAACAATTACAAATATTTCTTAAATGATTAAGTGAATTAATATGGATGTACCAACTGCATTTTGTTTTTCCTCAGAGGTGGTCCCTTGATCTACCTGCATCAGAATCACCTAGAATGTTTTTTTTTTCCTTCTAAGAATTTACTTAAATTTAAGTTAGTTAACATATGTATTATTAGTTTCAGTAGTAGAGTTTAGTGATTCATCACTTACATACAACACCTGCTGCTCATCACAGATGCCCTTCCGAATGCCCATCACCCATTAGGCCATCCCCCAATGCTCCTCCCCTTCAGCAACCTTCAGTTTGTTCTCTATAGTTGAGATTTCTTATGGTTTGTCTCCCCCTCTATTTTTGTCTTACTTTATTTTTCCTTCCCTTCCCCTATGTTCAGGTGTTTTGTTTCTTAAATTCCACATGTGAGTGAAATTGTGCAGTGTTTTGTCTTTCTCTGACTTATTTTGTTTAACACAACATACTCTAGTTCCATCCATGTCATTGCAAATGGCAAGATTTCATTCCTTTTGATGGCTGAGTAATATTCCATTATGTATCTATACTACATCTTCCTTATCCGTTCATCAGTCAGTGGACATTTGGGCTCTTTCCATAATTTGGTTGATAGTGCTGCTACAAACAGTGGGGTGCATTGCCCTTTCAGATCACCACATGCATTTTTAACCATTCCCCTACTGATGGACTTTCCTTTTTTTTTTCCCTATTACAAACAACACTACAGTGAATATCCTTATGCCTGCCTTTTTGTGCACATATGCACAGTTTGCTCTACCATAGGCCCTAAAACGTGGAATTGCTGGGTCAAAGAAGACTTCTTTTTATAAATATTGATCAACACTTGCCAAAATGTCTTCCAAAGACTGTGGTACCAGTTTATAAACCTACTAATAATGCCTTTTCTTAGGTGTCTTTTTGACATGTTTCCAAAGTAATCTTATGTAGTCCTTTTCTGTTTTGATTCCAGAAAAGGTAGAAAAATGATGCCAGTTAGAAATAAGGGGGGGGGGCGCCTGGGTGGCTCAGTGGGTTAAAGCCTCTGCCTTCGGCTCAGGTCATGATCCCAGAGTCCTGGGATCGAGCCCCATATCGGGCTCTCTGCTCAGCGAGAAGCCTGCTTCCTCCTCTCTCTCTGCCTGCCTCTCTGCCTAATTGTGATCTCTGTCTGTCAAATAAATAAATAAAATCTTTAAAAAAAAAAAAAAAAAAAAAAAAAGGGGGGGGGGACCTAGAAATGTATTCATTCGTTCATTCATTCATTTTTTTCCCCTAACCATTGATTCCATTCTAGGTCCTATTCTAATACCAGGCACATAAAGATAAATGAGACCTGCTCCATACTCTAGAGGATACCGTAGTCTGGACTTAATACTTACTCAATTCTTAAAATGCAATGGCATAAAGAGACATGACAACTAAAATTCGAGGTCTAATCCTAGATTTGATCCTGGATCAAGAAAAACAATAGCCATGGAGAAAAATAAAGGGACATTTGGTTAAGTTCAAATGTAATCAGTGGATTAGACAATATCATATTGATGTTAAATTTCTCAATTTATATGATCATATATATAAGAAAATATTCTCGGGCACCAGGGTGGATCAGTCATTAAACATCTGCCTTTGGCTCAAGTCATGATCCTAGGGTCCTTGGATCCAGCCCTGCATCGGGCTCCCTGCTCCACGGGGAGCCTGCTTCTCCCTCTCCCACTCCCTCTGCTTGTGTTCTCTCTCTCGCTGTGTCTCTCTCTGTCAAATAAATAAATAAAATTAAAAAAAAAAAAAAGGAAAATATTCTTAGGGCACCTGAGTGGCTCAGTCCATTAAGCAGCTGTCTTCAGTTCAGGTCCTGATCCCAGAGTCCTGGGATAGAGACCTGCATCAGGCTCCCTTCTCGGTGGGGAGTCTGCTTCTCCCTCTAGCCCACCCCCTGGCTCGTACTCTCTCTCTCTCTCAAATAAGTAAATAAAATCTTTTAAAAATTCTATTTAAGAAAAAATTCTTTTTCTTAGGAAGTACGCATTGAGGTGTTTAGGGGTATTTTTCCAACTAACTCTTAAATGGCTCAAAAAATATGAATTTATATAATACAGAGCTTTCCACTGGAACTTTTCATGATGATGGAAGTGTTCTATATGTGCTCAGACAGTATGGGAGCCACGAGCTACATATGACCAGCAAGCACTTGAAATATGGCTATTGCAACTAAGGAACTGAATTATTAACTTTATTCAGTTTAAGTTTAAATAACCACATGTGGCTAGTGGCTACCATATTAGACAGCAATGATATAAACGGAGAGGGGAAGTAAAAAACAAATGGGACAAAGTATAAAGAATTGGACCTTCATAAAGAGTATGTGGAAACTCTTTGGATTATTCTTACAATTTTTTTTAGGTTCGAACCAGATATTTTTAAATTACATAACAAATGCAATGTCATATCAGAGAAATTCAAATTAAAATATCACTGAAATATATTTTATTATAATTAAGTTGTCATAAATAAATAAAATGATACTATCTGGAGGCCATGGAAAGGACACAGTCAGATATTACTATTGGATATGCAAACAGGCACAAGTTTTTTTAGGTATCCTACAGAAGTCCTTGTTCAAGTACATGAGAAAACATGTAAAGATGTTCACTGCAGTTTTATTTCTAACACCAAGAAACTGGAGACAGTCGAAATGTTCAACTAAAAAAACAAATGTTCAACTAGATAATAGTTAGATGTATTTTCCTTTGATTCTATTCTGGATTACTATAAACTGTTCACCAGACTGAGGCAAATCTTTATCCCCTGACATGGAAAGTTGCCCAAGATAGATGGTTGAGTTAGGGGAAAAAAAATAAGCAAACAAACAAAAAACAATTTGCTGGACAAAATGCTTAGTACGATTGCATTTTTGTAATAAAAACACTAAACTGGGATGCCTGGGTGGGGTAGTCGGTTAAGGACCCCACTCTTGGTTTCAGCTCAGGTCATGATCTTAGGGTCATGGGATCGAGCCCCACGTCAGGCTTTGCGCGCAGGGTAGAGTCTGCTTAGGATTCTCTCTGCCCCTCTCCCACACTTGCTCATGCTCTCTCGCTCTCTCTCGCTCGCTCTCTCTCTCTCTCTCTCTCTCTCAAATAAATATATCTTTAAAAAGTAACCACTGTATGCATGCACATAAACACATGCATTCACACACATACACTTTCACTCCTTCACATTTAAATGTACATAGGCAAACATTTGGAGAAATACACATGAAACAGTTCCCAGGCCATTCTCCAGAAGTTCCTCAAGTCCTATGGAAAGACCACCCAGACACCTCTCTCAAGTCCTCGGGCTGGCTGTGGAGGGTCCTCTCTGAGGCGCCTTGTGCTAGAACAACAGAGGCGCCTCTGGCCAGCCAAAAATCTCAAGCTGGTCCGCATCAGCTTATTAGCTGCCTCTCAGCCTGCACCACCAAATCTCAGGGAAACGTCCCCTAACCTGGCCTGCCCGTTCTAGGCCCGCACAAAGCCCCTTCCCGCAGCCAGCAGGCCTGCAGGGCAGGCAGGGTCATTACTGAGTTCCAAAGAAGGGAGTGTTTATTATTGTTGTCGGTTTGATGCTGATCCCAAAAGGACCTAATCAACAGGTAATAAGACCTCACGGGAGCAATTAGAAACCTCAACTTTAACCCTCTTCTAACCACAGTAGAAAAAGCTAGATTCCCCGCAGTACTGTGCCCCTACCTCTACAGGGCCTGGTGGGGAGGAGATGGAGTGGGGGCTCGTGGGGACAGCCAGAGAGGTCCTGGTGGTTATGTTTAGAGATGAGTTGAGAAAGGAATGGGGGCGGTGAGTGGTGAGCGGGGCATATCCAAAATTGAGTCTATCCAGTGATATACACCATCATCATCATCATCATCCTTAACTGAAGAGCTGTGCTAGGTAGGTGGGGTACAGAAATAAAGAAGCCACTATCTTGCCCTCAAGATGCTCACAGACATGGGAATAAACACTTGCCGTACAACAGTAGCCACACAACAGAATAGGTTTACTTGGGGTGTAGGGGTGGTATAGAGCGGGGAATTATCAACCTTATTGTGTGAGTCAGGGAAGACACATGCTATCTTGTAGTAGGCAGATGTGACAGCATCTGTTGGTTGAGCATAGAGGGCTTGCTTGTATCTCCCTGTGCCTTTGAAGCTGTTTTAGATATTTTTCTTCCTTAATATGGTTGGAAATAAACAAAACCAAATAGTAATTTTTTAAAATACATACTTAAATAGTGTTGCAAGTGACTCACCTGCCATTGAGTTAGATGGAAAGTTAGTCCCATCCTTTAGCATGACTTCATAATGCCTGTTAAGAAAGCAACGTCATGACCCACTTCTCATCTCCCACATAGCGACCAAGTGCACTGTGGCGTAATTATCACAGGAGAGCACCCTCGGAACTGGACTGACTCACTGCACACAGGCATATCATCCTCATTGCCGATGGATAGTTGATAAATATTTTGATTACTTAAAGTTTCCAAAGCAGGGCTTCTGTGATGAATGATGGAGACAAGGAGGCGAAGTCACATCTTCAAAGGCCAAACTGGCCCCCAGTCTTTTCCAACTTGCACAGAATTACAAAAGCTTCTCTTGTTGTTGCACAAAAATTCCCATTTTCATAAAACTAGCTGCAAGGGTCACGTCAGCTTGGTTGGCAGATTTGACCAGGCCCAAGAGCACAATAAAGATAACAAAAGTGGACAGTGGCACGGCAGTTATCTCACTGCTCTGTCTTTTATAGCCTTTGAAGAGCATCATCGTTGGAGAAGGAGTTTCTACGTATGCTGCTTGTTTAATCCTCGGTGTTCATTCTGCTAAAACCAGAGTCCTGGAAACCAAAAACTGGCACCAGACTAAAACCAGCGTACATTTAAAGTCTTCTCAGAGCTGGTAAAGAACTTCAACTTTATTAAATAAAAAGGAAATGTAAAATTACACAGATTCTTACTTTGTAAACATTCATCCAGCCACCTGGCACCTGGTAGAAGGTATGGAAATGAAGAACAAGACAAGATCTTTGCCCTTGGAGAGCTTGCCCCTCTAATTGAAGGAAACAGAAATAAGCAGAACATGATGACAAAGGTCAGGAGGAACAGAAGCTCAGGGATCTAAGAGGCACATCTAACACCTGTCAAGAGGCATCAGAATACCCCCAGGTAACTTGGAACTTAGGCCAAATTACCAAACTCCTTGTCTTTATTTTAGGTCTTTCTCAGTATCTGCCTGAACAATCCTGGTTTGATTTAAAGATCCAGGAAAATAATCTATGTAAAATATCTCTATGAAGAGGTCCCCACATAAAAAGGTGTTGTTATTTTATTAAACCCAGAAAACATTCATCAAACTCTTAGGATTTTCTAGGCACTGTGATTGGGACAGAAAGAGGCATGAGACCTAATCCCCACCCTGAGGAGTTCATGGACTCACAGAGGAGTTCAGATACAAAAACAAATTAACTGTAATTCAATATGAAAAGTGCCATAATAGAGGGAGGTTCAAAGTACCGTGGAAACACAGATGAGGAAGTAATTAATTCTCGGCAATATCTGCAAATGGGTAGCCAAGGGGAGGACAGACGCTGCAGGTGGGGGGAGCTACTCCAGAAAGACCTAGAGGGAATGGGGGCACGCACGTCTTGTTGGAGGACGAGAGAGAGAGTCTGGGTTGGGGTGGTTGAGTGTGGAGGTATATGGGGCAGTTCTTGGAGCTCCATGATGCTCTTGGACCAGGATTTTAAACCTCATTCAATAGAACTGGAAGCCAGTGGAGGCCTTTACAAAGATGTAAATGGAGGGACACCAGGACCCAATGGCTACCATGTATTGAGCACCCGACATGTGCTAGGAACTACATTAAGCACTCACATGTTTTTTTTTTTTCTTTCAACCTTTATAATAACCTATGAGTTAGGTGCTATTATTACTCCCCTTTTACAGCAGGTGAAACTGAGGCTAAGAAAGGTTAGGAACTTGCCCAAGATCCCCCAGTGGGTGACAAAGTGAGGTTCTAAGCTCAAGTCCAAGTGGTTGTTGTTGTCTTAATTTCCATCTTTGCAAATGCAGATATACTGAAAGATGCAAATACCAAGGAAAGAAAGGCCGGCTATGATAATGATTGCAAAAGCGCTTTGGAAGGTTGAAAAATCTATGCAAATATCGCTACACATCAGCAGGGGGCCTGTGATTGAGAAATTCACCTGTTCAATTCAACAGTTTTCGAAGCACCAACATCATGGGAGGTCCTATGCTATAGAAAAGCAAAGATGACTTACAAGAAAGAAACTTGGTCCTGGGAGCTTCAAGTACAGTGGAAGAAATCGATAAGCATGCAGAGATACATCCCCAAAAAGTGGACAGAAAATAAATGTTAGGGGAAAGAGGGGACATGTACCCTGCATTTGAGAGGCATTTTGTGGCCAGTGTACATGAATGCCTCCCAATTCTTCATCTAGAGGTGCAGAAGTGATTGTGGTAGAAACGGTGCTGAGGAGGTAGCCCCAGATTCATGAGGGGCACACTGGGAGGGGTGGGGAACAGGGAGAGGATGACTGGAGGGTTGAATTTTGGCGCTTGTGGCCTGTGGAAGCAGTGGTGTCGTTAACAAAAATAAGGAAGTCAGGAAGAAGCTGATCTCAAAATGAAATTGAATTCAGAAGAAATGCTATACTTTTTGGCACTGAGCTGGATTTCCCTTAGAGCAGCGTTCTCAACCAGGGGCAGTTTAGCATCCCCCTCCCCCATCACATTTTTGGGTGTCTCTGGAGACTCCTTTGGTTGTCACAACTCGGGGAGGAGGAGTACTACTGGCATCTACTGAGTAGGGATGGACGATGGTGCCACAATGCACAGAAGAACCCCCACAGCAAAGAGGTATCTGGCCCAAAATGTCAATAGTGCCAAGATTGAGAAATTCATTGTTAGACCATCTCTCTAGAACTGTGACTCCAGAATCCTACGAGAAAATGAAGAAATTAGGATAATTCAAAGGAAAAAATGGATTGCTTTTCCAGGTACACCCTTCTAGTTATAAAAATCAAAGGAAGGGGGGAGCAGAGAGCTTTGTAAAAGGTTCCAGAATGCTTGCCTCTAATGACTACATTTTAGGCCCCCAAAGAGCTAATATCACTTCATCTGGATTCCTTCTTTCTCCAGTCAACAAATGGCAGACGTCAACTTCAAACCAAACCCTAATCCTGTGCCTTCCCTCCACATTACAAGCAGGAAAGGAGTAGCCTTACAGAATCCCAATCATGATAGCTCTGCAGTACTACAATATTTTATTAATATGGTAATCATCTTACCCATGCCAAAAGACAGTGTTCTCAGTTTTACAAATAATTCTGAGGGGTCCAAACTGACCTTAGAAATTCTGCTTTGGTAGACCTTGGATGGGGCCCAGTAATGTGTGTATTTAATTAGTACCCCCAGAAACTCTGATAAGATGGGCCACAGCCACAATTGAGAAACCCTTGGTATAAGGGTGCAAATGGGGTGGGGGATGGATGGGCATTTGCATCATACTGGATAGGGCAAAAGCAAGCAGGACTCTGAGCTGATGGCATACAGATCCGATGGGCTTCAAAGGGTACAGAAGGAATGATGAGAAGAGTCTGGAGCACAAGAGAAAGGACATGGTGGGCTCTTTTAATGGGTAAAGAGAAGGACACCAGAGAAGTGCTGGGAATCCATTGTTCTCCAATGTTTTGCCCTCAGAATCCTTTTTAAAGAAAATCCTGGGAATTCTAACCTAAAAACCTAAATAAATGAAGCCAAGAACAACCACCAAACTGGGAGATGTTCCGGTTGAAGTGGGGTGAAGGTGCTCTCTTGAGCTCTGCTGCTTCCTCGTATTCCTGAGACCCAAATTTTACCAAGGATTCGCAAAGTTAATCAAACCCAGCCAACCCTGTTTGGCCACACCAAAGAGGAAACAAGGCACACCCACCGGTCAACTCGTGAGGATCTACTGACCAATGTTTATTTGCTCATTTGATAAATATTTTCCTGACTGCCTACCACGGGCTAGAGACTGTTCCAGAATATGAGAAGTAATGTAGGGTCATCCCTTTGTTGTCCACCTTTTCATTCTTTCTCTGCTCATTAGCCCAACTCACAGAAATTAGGTAAAGGAGAGGAAAAGAAACTAAACGAAACTCAGTCTGTTTGTCTCCTTGCTTACAGTTTTAATGAGCAGTTTTATGGTGGAGTTTTGGAAATGGTCAACAATCAAACCTAAGCCTTCTCTCTGAGTGCTCCTTATCTGAATTCCCCTTGCCCCTTTGCTCATGTGTAATGGACCCATGGCTATGGTGAGATGGTGAACATGCAAGTGGCATCTCATGTCCTGGAGACAGTGTTCCCAGGAAAGGGAATTCCCCCAACACGGCCCCGGAGAACGAGAAGTGGAAGTTCCTCTGGGATAATAACAAGGCATGGCAGGTCCTAAGAGCAGACCAAGGGACCCAGATCGAGAGGAACATGTGACCTGTTCCTGCTCCCTCCCTACCCCCACCCCGCTTCTGTTTCTCCTCAGGACACACAAAACTCACCTCTTAATATTTCCAAATAATGCTGTTTTAAGAACCTGGCTGTCTGGTGTGTGACAAAAATTTAAAAAAACCCGACAACAAAAATTACTATTCAAAGTAAAGTATTATTTTAGGGTGACATTATTTTTTAAATTCACATTTTCATTTGTTATAACATGTAGCAGCTCTGTGAACACATAGATAAGAGGATACAATAGATATTTGACAGTGTAGTTCTCAGAATATTTGCATATCCAAGAGATTATTTTAGCAAGTATACTTAGACTGACCCTATTAACCATTCACAATATTTTGTCTTGAATCCAATTCACACTCTATAGACATGTCCAATTCACATTTCAGCTCTTATGCTGTTTTCCTTTTTAGACTTTATATTAGGAAATAAATCCATAACATCAAATTTCATGACAACATCTGCTCTGACTGACATGATTGAAAGGAAATTTCACTCATGCCAGGTTATTCGGTTTCTTAATTTTTTCTTTATCATACCTGAGACGCAAGCCTGTTTTAGCAAGTCCAAAATAGAGAACAGAAGCTCCTAGCACAGAATTCACAACCTGCACCAGCCTCAGAGATGCTGGAAAGTGATTGCAAGAAGTCCTCTGGGGCAGAAGTGTTGACAGGATGGCTAGAAAGTAATTCCCAGGCCTGAGTGGCTTTGTTCCTTGTACCCAGGCCAGCTCTGCCAAGCTAGCAAGTAGAGCACTCAATATAAAAGTAGATCAGTGTGTGTAAGTAAGGTGCAGTGACCTTTTATGAGAAAATAATGTAATGGTCAAGAAATACTAGTTTCTGTATTTTAGGGGCTCAGATTCTTGTACAGTAATGTTCATAGCAACATACCCAGTGGCCAAAGCGTAGAAACAACGCAACTGTCCCTGAAGAGTTGAGTGGTTAGACAAAATGTGGTATATCCATACAATGGAATGTTATTCAGCCCTAAAAAGGGAATGGAGTTCTGATACATGCCACAACATAGACGAACCTTGGAAACATTATGTTAAGTGAAAGAAGCCAGCCACAAAACGACAGCCATTATAGGTTCTACTTATGTGAAATATCCAGAACAGTGAAATCCATGAAGATAGAAAGTAGATTAGAGGTTTCCAGGAGATGGGATAGGAGGGAGTGGGGAGTTAAGCAGAATGGACACGGGGTTTTTGTTTGGAGTAATAAAAAATTTGGAAATAGTAGTGAGAATTATCCAGTCTGTAAAAGTGATTGATGCCAATGAATTGTACACTGAAAAATTAAATAATGATAGCTATTAAAATAATTTTCAGACATACATATATATATATGTAGGTATATATATATGTAGATAGACAGGTGGATGATAGACACCCCAGATAAATCCTAAAACCAGACAATTAAAAAAATGAAAGCTATAAATAGGAAATTAAATAAATGGAAGGTAGAAAAGACAGTAAGGAGCTATCTCAGAGCTATTCTATCCAAACTGTACCAGAGTGAACTACATCTATGATCTTCCTCTTGCCTGGGCTTCCCCTACGGATGTGGGTGTTTGTTTACGGCACATACTTGTGGCTGCATTTCAAGACCTCACCTCCCACATCTGGGGTGATGGCACCTGTCTCATCTGGCTGAGTCCTGATGAGATGGTCCTGACATGAGATGGTCTCCAGAAGCAAGCTGCTTTAAGGAAGAGTCTGAACACCCCATCCCACACTACCTGCCTTCTCCTGCCCTGTCTCCCCGCCCCCATCAGACCATCATCCCTACCACGTAGGAGGAAATGTTTGTTTTCACTGGTTGAAGAAACACGAAGAGAAACCCGTAAGAGAGTCTGTGGAATGTGGGGAGGTCTCTTAAGCTCGCAGACAGGCCGTGAGAGACCGGCCCACCTCTCAGCCTCCAGCTCTTGAACTTGCTGTCATGAGAAGAAAATGCTACTTTCCGGAACCGTTATGGGAGCCCAGACCCAGTGCCAGCAGCAGGAGCCAGCAGGCGAGCAGGCGAGAGCAAAGTCTTGAAACACCCCCACCCCCCGGGGCATAGAATCACATTCTCCAACCAGGTGCTGGGAATAAGGCTTGTGGCTTCCAACCTTCTTGGCCCGAGGCCAGAGTTTCCAGGCCTCCCTCCACCCTTGGGCTCCTTCCCATCATCTTCCCCACCAGAAGCTTGTTAACTGTTTTCCTGTGCTTTTATTCAGATTTCAAGGCACCCTCTGTGTGTTAAACTTCAAAGAAAGTTTGCTCCTGTAAGTGCAATGCCGGAGCAAGGGGAAGCACCAAACAGCTCAGTTGAAAATGGTTTGGTTAAAATGAATGGTGTTGGGACTCAGCACCCTCACCCCCACCCCCCACCCCCGAGCCTTGCTTTCAAATGAAATTGCATTTGTGTCTGGATTAAGTTGCCCGGTATCAATCCTGAAATTTTTAAAGATGAAAAGCAGAACAGCCACACAATATTTAAAATGTGAAATGATTACAAAATGGCACCAGGCCAATGTTTATGAATCATTGAATATGATCATAAAATCATAAAAAATAATCACCAAAAGGTAAATAAATTATCCAGCTTACTGCTTATTTTCACATAGGGTCTGACACAAAAGCTGCAGCCATGAATGATTTATACCTGTTTTAACAATAATACTCATTTTACTGAAAGATGGTCAGCACTTGGGCTGCTGTGGGCAACATGCCAGTTGTCGAAAGGTTAATGTTTCAGCAGCAATACATTAAATTATGAATAATACTGGTCCCAAAATGGAAGGTTATTAGCTCAGTATGCTTAATTAGCTCAGCTAGAACTTTGCCATCAAGTAGCAGTACCCATTACTGCAGCTGTAGCAATGATGAGGGATGGCAGTGTTGGGATTCTAATGCCAGAAGTGGGGGCAGGTGGAGAGGTAGGAGGGGTGTGAGGTGTGTCCTTTATTCTCACTTCATTCAGTCTAACACTATGAGAAGCATCTCAGCAGCTGGTTTTCAGGATTTTCAACTCTCCCATAGTTTCTCTGTGAAGACATCCCTGAATGGAAAAAAAAAAAAAAAAGAAAGAAAGAAAGAAAGAGCAGAAATTATTTGGGCAAGGCATGGTCCTTGGGGTCACAGGACCACCCCCCAACCCGACCATGATCTGCATCCACATCTGCTTGGTGCTTCTTAGCAGGGGACCTACATGTAACATAAGGTACCATTCGCAGGCTGGGCTGGTCCATCTGCAGCACTCCGTCCAACAGAGACATTTATTAAACAGCTACTACGTACCAGGCTGGTATGAAGTGGTTAACAAGACGAGATCTAAGAGATCTCAGGGAGGAGACAGCCCTTAGACCACCCACAGTGCAATCAGTTACGGCCCCATGATTGACATGAAGGGAAGGTTGAGAACGCCAGCACAGGGACCAGAGTTGGGGAGAGGTTCTTGAAGAAGGTTTCCTGAAAGCAGTGCCATTTGCTCTGGTCTCTAAAGGGTAAGTAGGAATTAGGGAGGTGAATCTCCAGGAAAAAGTTCCAGGCAGGGGATATTCTGAACTGTGCTTGAGTATCCAGAAAGAAAGATGCTAGAAAAAGTTGCAGGCATTGCTGAAAAGGAGTGTCCGAAGGACATCTGCCTGCTGGGGCTATGACAATGCTACTGAGCGCCCAGCCTGCTTGGGTGCCTGAGTGTCCACACCTGGCCACACTACCCGCCCCACCTCCAACCCTTGCACGGCCCTTGACTTGCCAGGTGTTCTGGTTTGAAACTCAGGAGTTTAGAGCCAGGAGCCGGCCGGGACTCACCCACAACGCCATGCCGGCTACACCCGGCTGTCTGCACCCCAGCCCGGCTCGACTTCGTACTATTAGTAGCTTGTTTTTCTAAGCCCTAAAATTCATTTTCTTTTCCCGCCTTGCTTCCAGAAAAATAAATAAAAGTGAACACATCACTCATTTAAGACGAGGAATGGAATCCAGGGTGCGTTTTTCTTTCTATTTTTGTGATTAGTTAGAATTTTCCTGGGAACGCGGCCAGGAGGGCATTATGGTGAGATAATGTCCTGTATTTAATCAGTGTGGCCATGGCGAACTGTGTTCCATGGGGAGAGGCCGAGTTAACGCATCCTCCTCCGTCCCGTCTTTCAGGATGCGTCGGTCCAGCCCGAGATGAAGACGAGATTGACAGGTGGCAGGGCTCCAGGCTTGCGTGAAGGCCCCCGGGTGCACAGAATGCGGCCGTGACTCATCGTCTTCACGCAGGCCCCGTGGGCTCTGAGAGCCCTGAAACCCCCAAAGGAGCTAAGGGAAAGGGCCCCACACCTGACCAAAGTGATCAACCTTGTGCACCGCGAACGCTTCTGGAGTCGGCCCCTGCGGCTTTCAGGCATCTGTTGGCCCGGCCACGCTTTTTGGCTTCCAAACGTGCATCTCTCCCCTTGACATCCCAAACACAGTGGGTGCAAGGGAAGCACAAGGCTGCTGAGTGAACCTGAAGTCGGCCACAGGTAGGACCAGATCAGCTTTTTAACTCTGCATGTGCACCGTCGCCTGGGGAGCCCCCAGAACCTCTGCTGGAGGCCACGGCTGGTGGTTTGCTGTTTTCAGAGTCGGTCTTGTTTTCCTAGATGGTTGAGCCATCATGGAAGAATGGAAGAGTCCCTGGCCGTGGTAGTATAGAAAAGGGGATCTCTGAGAGATGTCTTAGAGAGATGTCTGAAAGGAAGGAAGAAAATGAGGACCCAGGAATAAAGGAGAACAGATTTAACCTCAAGGAAGGGAGCACAGAGAATAGGTAAATGGATGCAGACTGACCTTTCTCTGCAATTACGCACGGGTGGCCGGGAAAACGGGAGCGTGTGGGGCGCACAGAGCCTTTCACATTTACTGCTGTCCCTGTTAAGTGTGGGGTCTGCGGGAGCCGTCTGTTCAGGTAAGGGCAGCGGAGAGAACAGGATGCCCCAAGCAACCCATAAATAGCAAGGTGAAGACAAAGTGTTTATTACTTAGCCTCATGAAACCCATATAAGTGCTCTCCCAGGGTGCGAGAGAGCAAGAGCATGTGTGAGCGGGCCCGTGTGTGTCCCGGGAGTGGGAGTCCCAGAGCCAGTGTTCGCGCTTGGCTTGATTCTATGAAGGCGTCTATTTGATGGAACGTACTGGAACAGTTCATAGCCAGCCCAGCAAACCTTGTGTGGAGACAGAGCTTTCTTTTTCTCTTCCCTTTTCCTGTTTGCAGTGAGAATGAGGCCTTTCTCTTCTCGGCCCTTTGCTCTCCCCAAAGTTGTCTCACGAGGTCATTGCCAGCTGACAGGCTTCCTTTCAGTGCAAGGTTTGGATGGAAACAATGCTCTGTTTTCTGGGGGGGGCTGGTGAGGCTCTGGGCCTATTCCCGACAAGGCTGCCTTCAATTGAAATGGGTTATTGTTTCAGTAGGCCTTTTGGTCTCTGCAGACAACTCAGTCTATGTGGTGCAGGACTTTATCCTTTCGTGTGTGTGTGTGTGTGTGTACACACACATACGTATATATGTGTGTATATATATACACATATATATACGCATATACATACATATGTGTGTGTACACACACACACATATGTATGTATATGTGTGTGTGTATATATACATGTTCTGAGAATGAAGAATTACTTTCAAAAACTATACATTGCAATTGCACTACTGGGTATTTACCCTAAAGATACAAAGATAAAAACGTAGTGATCCAAAGGGGCACATGTATATACGTATATGCGTATACGTATATATGTGTGTATATATACATACACACACACGCATATATAATCACTATTGAACAGCAGAAGGGTTTAAGATCATCACGTTTGGTTTCAAGCCAGCTTTAGCCACTCACCAGCTGTGTGTCCGTGGTTGAATTACTTCCCTCTCCTGCTGGGCATTAGCAGTTTCAGTTCAGACTAATCTATCTCTAAGGTACCTTCTAGTTCATTCTTTGACTCTGTTGTTGTGTGATACTGTACTACCATGTTTGACAATGAGCCTAAAACCCCTTTTTGGAATAACTTACACACCAACAGAACTGATTTCTAAGAGCCATCAAGGATATGTGCTGAGTGTTCCACTGGGTCTCCTGAATACTGAATTTATTGGTTTGCAAAGGTGAATGGAAAGTAGAAGAGATCTGTGTTGCAAGTCCTCGCATCTTGAAAAATCTTTATTGATGTACTCAGGGTTGTCATCTGTAATAATCTTTGTCTCCAGTGGATAATGTTCTGAGAATGAAGAAGTACTTTCAAAAACTATACATTGCAATTGCACTACTGGGTATTTACCCTAAAGATACAAAGATACAAACGTAGTGATCCGAAGGGGCACATGCACCCGAATGTTTATAGCAGCAATGTCCACAATAGCCACACTATGGAAAGAACCTAGATGTCCATCAACAGATGAATGGATAAAGAAGATGTAGTGTGTGTGTATATATATATATACACACACACATATATATACACACACACACAATGGAATACTATGCAGCCATCAAAAGAAATGAAATCTTGCCATTTGCGATGACATGGATGGAACTAGAGGGTGTTATGCTTAGCGAAATAAGTCAGTCGGAGAAAGACAACTGTCATATGATCTCCCTGATATGAGGAAGTGGAGATGCAACGTGGGGGGTTTGGGGGTAGGAAAAGAATAAATGAAACAAGATGGGATTGGGAGGGAGACAAACCTTAAGAGACAATCTCACAAAACAAACGGGTTGCTGGGGGGAGGGGGGTTGGGAGAGGTTGGTGGGGTTATGGACATTGGGGAGGGTATGCGCTATGGTGAGTGCTGTGAAGTGTGTAAACCTGGCGATTCACAGACCTGTACCCTGGGGCTAAACATACATTATATGTTTATAAAAAATAAAAAAATTTTAATTTAAAAAAAAAGAGATTTAGGAGTGCCTGGGTGGCTCAGTGGGTTAAGCCTCTGCCTAAAGCTCTTGGGGTGCCTGGGTGGCTCAGTGGGTTAAAGCCTCTGCCTTCGGCTCAGGTCATGATCCCAGGGTCCTGGGATCCAGCCCCGTGTAGGGCTCTCTGCTCAGCAGGGAGCCTGCTTCCTCCTCTCTCTCTGCCTGCCTCTTTGCCAGCTTTTGATCTCTGTCAAATAAATAAATACATAATCTTAAAAAAAAAAACTATACATTGGGAATTTCTCAATGAGACCCACTCCCCTTGCCCAGCTCTGCAAACTCTTTCATCTGATGAGATCAGCTAAAAGATTAAAGGAATTCACCAAAACTAAGATTGACTATTTTTGACCATTACTCATAATGATCAAACATCATAATACCAAATTCCAGAGGCCTTGGAGGAAGCAGTAGGGTAGTGACAAGACTTAGCAAGGCCCAGCCTCTAGGATGCAAGGAACCCTCTGGCATAGCCAGCCAGCACCAGGCTGGCTCTACAGAAATGTCGCCAACACAGAACCGTGTGCCTGCCTTCCAGGAAGGTAAGTCCATAGCTTGGCCGAGAGAGAGAGGGATTCCCTGGGGTTCTACCAATAAGTGAAATGGGAATCACAGCCCTACAGCCCCTGAAGGCCATTGGCAATTCCTTGGTAGATTTCCAGGAGGTGGTCTCTCCCAGGCTGGCTGGTCACTGTCCTTTTTGGAAGAGCCTCACACTGGAATCTGCCTGAGTCAGTAGTACTTAACTGCTTTTTAAGCCTTCCTACCAACTTTCTTTCCTTCCACAAACGCTTATTGAATATATACTATGTGGCAGACACTGTGCAGGGTGCACAGTACTCATAAACTAGAACAAATGGTCCCTGAGCTCAAAGTTTTCAGCCATGGGAAAGAGATAATCAAGTAGACAAAAAAATCACCGATATAGTTAAATAAAGTTGTATACAACAAACTTGGAGAGCACAGAGTAGAAAGAAAGCAATGCAGCCTGGTGAGGGGGTCCTGGAGAAGATGTTTCTGGTAGATACTGAAGGAAAAGAGGGAAGGCATTCACAGCAGAGGAAACACAGCCTAATTGGAAATCATGGGTAGAAGTTTTATGAATCACATTTAGGATGGGGGAAAGAATCGAGGCTGAAGATGAGTTTGAGGACCTCTAGCCTCAAAGCAACCACAGCTTGGGCTTAGAAATACTTTTCATCCCTATACCCTGCAGACAATTCCCCAGGCCTGGACATTGGTGGGAGGAATCTCCAAATCTTGCTGGTCGTTAATAAAAGACATGATGATCATTATTAAGACCTGCAGGTCAGTCTCCCAGAGTGACATCCTACTTCATATTCTGTGACTGCAAGGAGGAAAAAGGAGGAAAGCCCTGCCTGGTGCATCCATCCTATCTAGAAATGAATCTTGATTCACTGGGCTTCTGTTGTCAGAGACCAGACCCGATTTATGACAGCCAGAGGAGTGTCGATGGGTAGTACGGTCAGTGCCTCCATGATTTCATCACAGTGGAGTCCTCGATGTTTCTTATATTAGACCCTTTGTTCAGTGATACAGTTGGTTTCATGTTGGCCCAACTCTCTCCTGTTTGCTTTCCTTTTGGTAAAGATGTGCATTGAGTCAAGAGATGCAAGTACATTTTGTGAAAATGTAATACCACCTTTGCCTTTGGAAGTAGGCATAAGACTAGGGAGGCTACTGAAATCCAGCCCCAGGGCTGCATTAATATCTATATGTAGAAATGCCACCTAATTCAAAGCCTTCCAATGAGCCTTACCTTTCTGCTTCTGGCTCTCTCTGGCTACTTCCCACCCCTACACTCTGACCATGGAGATTAAGTAGTATGACTTCACTTTCAGAACCAAGACTCTTCCAATGACTAGCCAACATGACCAGCACTGTAGGGGTTAGAAGATCAGCTTCTTGTGATAAGATGACCTCTTATGAGTGTTTCTGTCATCCGAAACTGATAACTCTTTGTCTATATATTTGACTGCCCCGACCTTCAAGACCTACTTTGGAATGTTTTAAACTTCATTTGATTATCTGGATTTGTGACCCCACCATCTACTCCGACTTACCATACCTACCCGGTCCCTAAAGCCCTGGGTATAAAGCCCTAAGCCTCATTTGCCCTACTAATACCTCCCTTGTTCTCCATGCTTCAATGTGATACTAAGTCAGACTTCATTTAGGTGATTCCTTTTGTATTCTAGGCGATGTGTAATCTTAGAGATGGTGAGGGCAGGCATATGAAATAAATGAAAGTCCAGATTAGCTGATAAACTTTTTGTCCCCTACAGCTTGAAACATTCCCTGATCTTTGAACCGCATTAAATGTCCTAATGTATTAGCATTTGGCAACGCTATCTTTTACTACTGGAAAGAGCCCAGACTGATATGAACAAAGTAATCTTTTCCATGAAAGAAGACATATGAATGCCACTTGCTTATAGAGACCCACGGGATTCTCGTCTGTCATCCTCCATTTTTAATTAGAGTTGTAATCATCTCTCAAGGGGCATCTGGAGGCTTCATTAAATCTACCAGTTTCCCTATGATCTATAAAACTGGTGGTGTTTAAAATCCTGGTCAAATAAAAAATAGCAGGAAGTTGGGAAAAAGGTATCTGTCCTCTAGGAGGTTCAGGTAAAGTGAATTCCCCTTTCATTTTATAGAACTAAGACTGACTTTTCTTCAGTCAGCACCAAAAAGCACCCTTTCCAGTTGGTACATTTGCTTCATGTCCACCTCACATTCCTCGAGCCTTAAGTCTCCAGTTACATCATTAGCAGCTGTGGTTCAGGGCTTTTTTATGACCATGAACATGGCTCACTGATGCTCCTTGCACGATTCTACCAAGCCTGCATTCCTTCATCTGTCGACAAAGAGTCTGCCTTCTGAGCAAAGTTCACTAAGAGCCTTTCCAGTAAACTACTCTGAAGTAAAACGTATAGCTATTAGGAGTTTTCCAGAACCTCTCTACTACCTCTCTAGCCCACTAGATAGGTCTTCCAGCCTCACTATAGAACTGCAAAATATCTTACAGTGTTTGTGACCTCACAGATCCCCAACAGGTAGCTCCCTTTGAGACGGATCAGCCTTTCCAGGTTTGGCACTAGAACCATAGTCCTAGACCAGGGATTCTCAGTAGTGGCACTGGATATTTTTTATTGAAAAAATTTCATTGATATAATTATGATTGGCATGTTGAGCCAGATAATTCTTTATTGGTTGAAAAAGGCTGTCCTGTGCTTTGGTAGTTAGCAGCATCCCTGGCTTCTACCCACTAAATGCCAGTGGTCCGTGTTCCTGAGTTGTAACAAGTAAGAACGTCTCCAGACATTGACAGATATCCCTGGGGCAAAGAGGCAAAGTCACCCCCCTAGTTGAGAATCACTGCCCTGTGTCTCATGCAGAACAAGTAAGTAGACCTGTGTCTATCTGGCTTTCCCAGAGGAGAACATTTTCCAACGTTCTGGAGTATTTATGGACTATTCTCTGACCTACAAAAAATAGGAAAGACAAAATACAACCATGAAGAAGGTCGCATGAGCCATAGAAAACACAAGACTTGCCATCATTTCGTTTACAGTTGTTCTTATGAATCAGAGGATTACTCAGATGTGTTAGCAGTTGTGATGTAGAGGGAAGCTAGATTTCCTTGTCCAGCATCTCATGTCCTATTGATCCGCTTTGTCTGTGTCATCACAAGGGGTTTTGTTAGAATGAAGCCCATAATATGTTTGCATGTTATGCTGACTTAGGTGGCTCCACTAAGCCAAGGTTTTTCTCTTTTTAAAAAAAAATGTATTTATTTACTTTAGGTGGGGGAGGGACAGAGGGAGAAAGAGAATCCTCAAGCAGACTCCCTGCTGAGCGCAGAGCCCAGTGTGAGGCTAAATCCCAGGACCCTGAGATCATGACCTGAGCCGAAATCAAGAGTTGGCTGCTTCACCAACCAAGCCACTTGGGCACAACGCCAAGGTTTTTCTGAAATGCACTTTCCCATGTCTCATTTGGTCATTGCCACAGATTCTAGTAAAGTTGTAATGTTTTAGAAACCGTGTCATCATTTCTCAGTGTTTTCATCACACTGCATCTCAAAGAATGCCTTTATTCTGACAAGCTCATTTGAATGGGCAGTAACTAAAAGAAATAATTGGGCCTGTGGAGATCTGTCCAGGCACACCACTTCCTTCATGCCTAAGAAGCATAGTCTCCTAATATTCACTACAGAGTCTGCTTTCATCTTGTACAAAGAGGTAAAGTAAGTTAGTGGGAATAAAACGTAAAATTCATTCATTCATTCAAAGAAAAGTTTTCAAAGAAAAGTAGGACATTGTGCTAGTTACCATGAGATACTTAGGGACACATAAGATACAACTTCCAAGTCGAAGGGTCCAAGAGCTCTTTTCTAGTAGTTGAGTCAAAATGTGGACAAGAACATTTGTAATACAATGCCTCAGTGCCATAGGCATTCAGAACAAGGTCACAGGAAAAGGAGGATTCTGCACATGATACTCCATCGCCTGACCACAGATTCTAGGAGGCATATGTAAATGACCCTTAAGAATACTTCATTTTCTTCTTTGACATGACAACAGATCAGGGAAATATAGAAGACAAAGAACAGGTGGGGTTTACCAAGGCATTTGGCAACTTGGCAAAGGACAGTTTGTCCACTTACCTTATGCGGAAAAGATGAAGTAGGAGATTGGTAGTGATTCCAGGGTCCTGGTAACCGGCCCTGTGCTGGGCTCCCTGCTCAGTGGAGAGCTTGCTTCTCCCTCTCCCACCACCTGCCGTTCTGCCTGCTTGCGCTCTCTCTCTGGGTTGGGGGGAGGGGGAGGAGTTTGGTAGAACTGGTTGACCATGGTTGGTGTCAGCGTGAAGGGAGATTCTGAGTGCTGTGACATTTAGGTTTTTCATCTTTATCCATATGTGGTTGTCATGAAGTCCTATGTTGCAGAAGAAAAAGTCCAACAGATTTTGATAGGCCAAGGCAGTGAACCAAATCTAACAAGACAAAATATAATGCATGAAAATGGAAATTCTTGTCTTGGATCCAAAAATCCATCTGCAAAACGTGGGGGCTAGGTGCAGGCTTGACAACAGATGTTGAGAGAGCATCCCCCCCGCACCAGGTTTTCTGTGCATTAAGAATCATCTGGCACTCTTGTTTAAAATGTGTATTCCACCCCCCAAAATAATAAAAATAAAATAAATTTCCCAGGTGTCACTGCATCCCCGCCCCTATTGTTAGATTCAATAAGACTGAGGTGCCAAGAATCAGCAATTATTAAGGCTTCCTGGGTCATTCAGAAATAGAAGCTTAGGGGCCACACTCTGTGAACCACTATCTTAGAGGTTTAAGTTGATAGTGGGAGGATTCAACAATTGTATTGAGCAAAGTGTAATTAGGAGAACAGAGGAGGGGATAACCCAGCTCTACTATTAGAGGTGGAGGAGCAGAGGAAGCTCAGACACTACCCTTTGAGTCAAACTGAAAACAAGGAAGCAAAAGAACTCAGAATCAGGTCTTGTAAAGACCAGTTGAAGGAACTGGTAGTGCCTAGCTCAGAAAGATTGGAAAGAAGAGGACAGGACAGAAGAAAGACTGTGTCAGGGAATTAGACTTGCTCTGGGTGGTCTCAAAAGGTGACACAAGGGACCAGTAGGCAAGAGCTACAGGAAAATCGCTCCATGCTCAAAATAATGGCCATCTTTCTCCAGTAGTCAGAGCTGTCCACAGGGCTGAGGGTGTTCCATCATGGACCGGAGAACATGTCTTTTAAGAAGTCAGGTAGTTGAGGCGCCTGGGTGGCTCAGTGGGTTAAAGTCTCTGCCTTCGGCTCGGGTCATGATCCCAGGGTGCTGGGATCGAGCCCCACATCGGGCTCTCTGCTCAGCAGGGAGCCTGCTTCCCCCTCTCTCTCTGCCTGCCTCTCTGCCTACTTGTGATCTCTCTCTCTCTCTCTCAAATAAATGAATAAAATCTTTAAAAAAAAAAGTCGGGTAGTAAATAGAAGGGTAGGTGGTAGAATCAGGGAAAGTTTTGTTTTTTGTTTTGTTTTGTTTTAGTAGGAGAGAATAGAGCATGTATAGTTTTCCAAACATAAGTGGATTGATTAAAGAAAGATAGGAGAGTGGTGGGGATAGGCATGCCATGGAGACAGGAGTAGGGAGAGAGAAATAAGAAGTGGGGGAACGGAGGGACCTATAAAGATCAGGCTTTAGAGCCCAGGAAAGATATGTGGTAGAAGCAAGGTAGAATAAGAGAAAGGAGGTAATGGGTAAGGATACGAAGGCATTTTATGGTGGAGAAGAGGGTGCAGAGCAAGATACTTTAAGGTAATGCCATGGACCAGTTGATGAAATTCATTCCAATCTCAGTTTCAAGAAATAAGGGTTTGAAATCTTCTGCTGTGAATTAAGAAAGAATACAGTTGGTGGGAGCTGGAGGAGTATGGAAAAGGTATGAAGTAGCAGGTTTGGGGAATTTGTTCAGGAGTCAGCAACCATCTGTGATTGGCTAGCACATTCTAGAACACCACAGAAGGTATAGTCAACTCAAGGTCTTTATGTCCTCAGCAGTGTTGAGCAATCTGGAGGCTAAAGTGAGAGGCAGGTAGCTGGGATAACCTGGACTGGGAATCATCCTGGTGCACCCAAGAAAGAACACAGGAGCTTAAAATTTCAGGCCCACAAAGATTGGTAAATACCAGGCTTTGACCTGTCAAGAGCCTCTTCGGAGGCTTTAGACAAGCATCTGTCTCCATTAAACTTAGAAACCCCAAGTCCTAGAGATACCCAGAAGCACCCAAGATATCTGAATTTCCTTTCAAGGATGTGGCCTTTGTGTTCCCATCTTGGTTTTTACAGAGTTGGGTCTGTGGTGACTTTAAGGTTGCATGCATACAGTGTGCTTTCTAGAAACAACTGAGTTTTTATTAAACTCTGAGATTTTAGGAAGTGTGCAGACCCCATGGCTGCTGTAATTTATGTTAGAAGGTATAAACTTTGAAGTTTTTCGCATTGTTTTTCTCATTTTTCTCATTTACTTCCCAGTGGATTTTCAATATATTTCTGGAAAATAATGGCTTTGACTTGCGTGAGACCGAGGAGATGGACACAATCTGAAGATTTACCATACCTGTCTTTGAGCTTGAGCCCATTCAGTTCAGAAATCCATTCAGATCATATCTAAATCCATGGGAGAGATCTAGAAACAGGCCTATCAAAGTAGAGGTCTTAAGCTTTGACTGTTTGCTTCCTCATTGTTTTCACATGATCAACTTTTAAATATGACTTAAATGCTGGTAGAAACACCTCTTTTTTAAGTAGATTTTTTGGAGGGTGAAGTTTTATTTAAATAAGGGAATCTGTTGTTGTTGGCTAAAATCATGGGAGAGTAACTTCATTTTTAAGAACTTGGAAAGACTGAAAAGAAGCAAGATTAATGCCTCTATTTTTAAAAAAGCAAAGAGGAAGTTCGTAATGTCCTAATCTGGAACTTTACCTGGAAAAAATGATTGCCAAATCACTTCTAGAATAATCTGCAGTGAATAAAGTGTTGGGAACTTATATCACTTGACAGAAAAAGTCCTGTCAAACTGATTCATTTCCTTCCATGAAAAAGTAACAAGATTTTAGTAGATTGAGGGGAAATGATAAATGTAATCTATATTTTATTTAGCAAGATGCTTGAACCTGCTCCATCTAACATTTCAGTCGATAAATTCAAAAAATTGGGGCATTGGCATTAGATGTCTTGGGGGCAATTGAGATCCTATCCTGGGGTCTGGATTTAATAGCACATCCTTTTTGTAATGGGGGAAAAGTTACCTGATTTGCTTTAAGAGGGAGACATAGAAATGATAGTAACTTACCCCAAAAGGATCCTTCATGCTCTGAAAAAAATTATCTGATATGTTTGTCATTCGTGGTTTTGATTAGATATGCTCAAAAGATTGGTTATGAATATCTATTTTTTATAAAATAAGAAAAAAAAGATGCCGCTCACAGTCATTCATATAACCTACTTGTACATCCTCCTGAAAATTCCCCAAGAACTTCCTGACAGGATCGGTTCTCAGGCCTCTCTATCACCAAAGAAGGGGGAAAAATAAGAGGAAACAATAACTCTGAAAGCAAGTGAGTTGTGTGGAAATAAATCTGTCATACTCTGTAATTCCAAAAGGGAAAGATACTTCTGGAAATTCTCTTCTGGCCTAGGAAAGAATCTGTTTCTAGAAATGGTGATGATATTGTGTTGATGATTATTCTTTGGATTTACATATCTCCTGTGCTGCAGGGAGCCCACGCACCTCGATAACTTGTGTCATTTTTAACTATTAATCTTCACAAAACCCTCCCTGAGGAAGTCTGCAAGTGGTTGCTTGCATTCCTCATTTCAGTAACCGTATGCCCAGAATTAGGTCTATCAGATGCCTGTATATGGAGAAAACTTGTCCTTGATAATATGTCTTTTATCTCTGTCTTTTTCCCAATATTGGTTCCCCCCCTTTCTGAAAGTAGAGCGTTCCTGCGAAAACTTTCATAAGCCAAAATGGCGTAAAGAGAAGCAGCAGTTACCATTAATTTATATGGAAAAATCTTTGAATGTTTCCAGACCCCAAAAATAACCTCTCTTAGGCTTTTCTGTTACCTTAGGACACATCAGGCTAACGGATGCACAAAATAAATCGAGACAAAGCACAGATGCTCACAGACACAGTTCAAAGCTCTGGCAGCTGGGGCCGAGATGCTGAGAACAGATCTGGAAGGAGCTTGGCGGGGCTGCTCTGGCTGCTTGGGGTGCGTGTTGCCTCTGTTAATGGCTTACTACAAAACAAATGGTCAACGCTATTTTTGCTTTTCACCTTTTTCCGCAAAAGTGAAAATTGTTTTCGTGTGTCTTTCGGCTAGTAAAAATAGGTAGTAGGTCTTTTGTAAAAGCAATGTAGAGTAATGTGAACTTTTGAGAGGCAAGGAATACCTGTGCTAACAGAGCGAGCCTGGAACCCGGTAGTGCCTGGAAAGAAATGTCTTGGATCTGTGCGAGGCTATCTAGTTTTGTACAGCACGCTCAAAGTCGTTTGCTCGTCACACTCCAGCCTCGCAAGTGCACACAGGTGAGTGGCATCAGGACAATTTTAACCATTTCTACCTCGTGTTGAACACCTGCCAGGTGCCAGCCATTGTGACAGACACTTTATATTAAGCATTTCACTTGATCTTCCAACAGCTCTGTAGGGTATGTACTGTTGTCTCCATTTTACCAGGAGAAAACACAGTCCAGCTTTAACTTACTTGCTGGAGCCCATCAACTCTCATTGGCAGAGCTGGGACCAGAACCCAAGTCTCGGGAGATCTTTGCACTCTAAGTTTTAAGAAAAGACTTTGATTCTTCCAGGTAGTTATGGAACTCTTTTCTGGTATATATTTACTTTTCTGCATGTTTTTAAAACTGCTGGCTGCTTTTTGTATTGTGTATCTCTGCAAGGTATGACTCCCTCTAGCCTGCAGGCCTTCATGCTTGACTGTAAGGCATGTCTTTCATGTGTTAGCAGCCTCATCTCTCTGATGTCCTTCCCTGAGCAGGTCAGGAGAACGATTCTACGCTCTAGGTGTCAGCCAAAAAAACTGTATGTTCTGTGGTGATTTGCCGTGAGAGAGGGAAGTATTAGGTATCTCAATCATATTTTTAAAAATACACTGGTGATGAAAAGGGATTGTCCGTCTGCCTTGTGTTATTATTATGCCATTTTAGCCCAACCCACAGGCTTAGCAGTTGAGATGGCTTCTTTTTTTTTTTCAAAGATTTTTATTTATTTATTTGTCAGAGAGAGAGGGGGAGAGAGAGCAAGCAAGCACAGGCAGACAGAGTGGCAGGCAGAGGCAGAGGGAGAAGCAGGCTCCCCGCTGAGCAAGGAGCCCCATGTGGGACTCGATCCCAGGGTGCTGGGATCAGGACCTGAGCCGAAGGCAGCCGCTTAACCAAGTGAGCCACCCAGGCGTCCCGAGATGGCTTCTTTTAATAAGTAATAATGAAGTAAGTAAGTATTTAAAAAAAAAAAAAAAAACAGATCTCAGAAAATAATTGGTGAAAGTCTTAAACTTTATTCATTCATTCTGTGTTTTTTGAGCATCTCTCTATGCCCAGAACTGTTTTCCTCCTTGAATCATTATTAGCAATTTAGTGTCATCATCGTTGTCCTCCTCCTCCTCATCAACATTATCATTATCCTCCGCTTCGCCACGGGCACATCAGAGTACCAATTAGCACTGTGGGCATTTATGGAGATGCATGCAGAGTATACTCCATATGGTGCCTATCCTTGGGGAAGCAGGTGGGGTAACGCATAGCATGAATACAAATCTATTCATAAGTGTGTGTGCATTTCCACAGCATCACAGGTATTGAGTAGTGAAACAAACAGATCTTGTTGACTTTTCTTTTTTTTTTTGGTGCCTGTCAACTAATCTGGGAAACCTCCCGAGAATATGAATATTGAGAAACTAGGTGAAGTCACCTCCAGTTTGGGCCTCTATAGGAGGAGGTGAGCCTGAGCTAAACTCAAGGATGGGAGGAGAACTTCCTGGACATCCTTTCCCAGATCCCCTCCAAAGTTGAAAGACAACATATTAAAAAACTTAAACTCCCTCTGTATTTTTTGCATAATTCCCACCACCCTCTATCAACTGCTCTCCACCACTCTGGGCTTTAGTTTGAGAAACACTGATAATTGACTAGGTAGTGTAGAATATGTAACAGAGTCATCTCAAGCCCATAGGGATTTTGGAACCTGGGCTCTATCCTATTCTTCTGTGTTTGTTTGTTTGTTTGTTTGTTTTAAAAGAAAATGTATTATTAGTTTCAGGGGTATCATATGTGCTTTTACTTCAGCCAGGGCCCCATAAATATGCATGGAGATGGTAAGAATGACATTGAGGCTCTGCATACCACTTTATTTGGGTTCTGAAACCACAAAAATCTTTTAATTGACCGACAGAGCTATCTACCTAATTGACAACTCAAAACAGCAAGTCCTTGGCCTCTAACATTTGGAAGTTTAAAATTAGAACTTGCACAAAATATTTAAAGAAATCCTGTAGAAAGTTCTGGATTCCCAGCATGTCTAAAGAGCATTTAGATCTTAACATGATGGAAGAGACCTATCTATGACTGGACCTCCTCAAAAGACGCCCCCACTGCTGGCTTTGTACATCAACCTATGAGAAGGTCTCTCCAGAAGATGACCTTATAACATCTGAATTCTCTCCTTACCGGCGGCCAGGCCTATTTAAATGTGTGCCGAAAATATTTTTTCAAGAAGTAGGAATGCATCTGAACGCTGAAGAGCAGTCTATTTTATTTATTTATTTTTAAAGATTTTATTTATTTATTGGACAGAGAGACAGATCATAAGTAGGGAAAGAAGCAGACAGAGAGAGAGGGAAGCAGGCTCCCTGCTGAGCAGAGAGCCTGATGTGGCACTCGATCCTAGGACCCTGGGATCATGACCTGAGCCGAAGGCAGAGGCTTTAACCCACTGAGCCACCCGGGTGCCCAGAACAGTACTATTGTAATGTTGAAGGTCCTACCCCTGGATTTTACTAGGGTCTTCGAACTGGATACTATATTCCTTTTTTTTTTTTTTTAAGATTTTATTTATTTATTTGACAGAGAGCGAGAGTGCAGGCACAAACAGGGGGATCAGCGGACAGAGGGAGGGGGAGAAGCAGGTTCCCTGCTGAGCAAGGATCTGGGCTCCATCCCAGGATTCTGGATCATGACCTGAGCCAAAGGCAGACACTTAACTAGCTGAGCCACCCTAGGCACTGCTGGATGCTATATTCCTGATTTTCAATATACCCCAATGGCAGACATTCCCATTAAAACACTCATGTCCTCCTGGTAGGGTTCCATCTTTATGAGTGTTGGGATTATGAGTTCACACCTAAGTAATGATTACTTAATGGTCTCACTCTTTTTTTTTTTTTTAAGTTTTTCATTCCAGTTAGTTAACATAAAGTGTTATATTAGTTTCAGGTGTACAATATAGTGCTTCAACACTTCCATACATCACTCAGTGTTCATGACGACACATGTACTCCTTAATTCCCATCACCTGTTTCACCTATTCCTCCACCCGTCCCTCCTCCATTCGGGTAACCATCAGTTTGTTCTCTATAATTAAGAGCGTTTCTTGGCACACCTGGGAGGCTCAGTCGGTTAGGCATCTGCCATTGGCTTAGGTCATGATCCCAGGGTCCTGTCATCGAGCCCTCCCAACCCCTGCATCAGGCTCCTTACTCAGTAGGAAGCCTGCTTCTCCCTCTCCTTCTGCTTGTGCATGCGTGCTCTCTGTCAGATAAATAAAATACTTTAAAAAGAGTGTTTCTTGATTCCCATTCCCTTATTCTCATTTTTCCCCTTGCTTGTTTGTTTCTTCAGTTCCACGTGAGTGAAATCATGGTAGTTGTCTTTCTCTGACTTATTTCGCTCAGCATTATACTCTCCAGCTCCATATTGTTGCAAGTGGCAAAATGGCATCCTTTTTATGGCTGAGTAATATTCCACTGTATATATTAATGGTCTTGCTCTTGAATGACTTCATATGCCTCCTTCCTGCCCCACCCCAAAGTAAAAAGTGTTTGAACCCAGGAGATGACAGCCTGGGGTGGGAGGTGGGAGAGAAAGGGCCTTGCGAGTCTGCTTTCCACCCCTTTGCCCAGGCTAGCCCGTTCCCTTTGAAAGCCCCAGTTGTTTTACCCTCTGGCCTCACAACCTTGCAGTCCACTTCTGAGGCAATTTCCAGGGACATCGTATCTCCACCTTTCCGTAAGGATAAATAAACAGTTTGAGACTCCTGTGTCCTTATTAAACATTTCCTCGAAACTGCATGCTTTGGCTCTGTGCCCACATGCACCAAGCAAACTTTCCGGGAGCAGTTGGACCCCAGGGCCCTGCCACTGGGTTCCTCGTATAAATAGCCCTTTGACCAGGCAGGAGGTACCTGTGCTGACCACTGCCCCTCCTTGCTGCCTCCAGGGTCTTTCCAGCTCCCTGGGCTGGAAGGATGCTGAACAGCCCCCTCAGCCCCTGAAAGAAGGAGGAGCAGCAGCAGCAAAGACCAGGAGGGAGGTGCATGTGCTCCCTCCACGCAAGGCCAAGAGCTGCTGGGTCCTGTGGTCTGGCTGTGGGCAAGGGAAGGCACCCCATCCTGTAGCAATGAGGAAGCGTTGGGAGGGAAGCTGGAAGAAGAAAGGCTGAAAACAAATAAATAAAGAAGGCATGTTTGACCAAACCCCGAACACCTAAATCTCCAAGCCCACTGGAGCAGGAAATTGAGTGGCTGGACCAAGCAGCCTTGATCTGCCCTCCCCTCCACCCCCACTCCATCCTGGGCCTGGAAGGTTCTCCAGGCCTTCCAGACTTACTTTTTTTTTTTTTTTTAATCTCCAATTTATAGAGAAAGAGGAAGTGTGTATTTAGAACAGTGAAGATTCAACGGCCCCAGATCTGAAAGAGATTGAAAGAGGAAGAAAGGCTTGTTGAAGAGGGGGGGAAAGGATTCCCAGAAGAGTATACGTGTGCGCGCCTGTGCGCGCGCGCGCGCGTGCGTGCGTGCGCGCCCGAGAGTGTCTCTGAGACAGCCTGCAAGGAGAAAGAAAACAAAGGAAAGTGTGACAGAGAAAGACAGAGAAATAAGTGGGAGAAGGCGCGGGTGCGGGGGGAGGGGCCGGCGCCCGGAGAGGCGGAGAGGATGGATGCCGGAATGCAGGCAGAGCGGGCTGGAGGGAGGGAGGCGCACATGTGTGAGAGAGAGAGAGAGACAGTGATGTCAGCATTTCCTTCTGGATTGGTCACGTGGCCCTTGCCAGGTAAACAGACTGGAAATAGACTCCATAAAGGCAGAGCCGGCTGGGGGAGGGCGGAGGCAATGCCACTCACCCTTTCCTCTCTGCTGCGTCCTACACCAGCTGGTTTTCAGGCTGGCGACAAGGTGGTCTCCGAGTGGAATTGCCTGTGGCCGAGCCAGGGAATAGGACTCAGGAAGGGAAAGCTATTTGCTTTTATAACTAGCTCGAGGAGTTTAGAGACGTTTTGATTTAAAAAAAAGAACGGAGGTGGGGATGACAACACATGGAAGCTCAGATGCTCCAAGAGTGTCTTGGGCCAGGGATTGCTTATCCTTGTTTTTTCCTTCCAAGGTGGTGGGGGGCGGGTGGCAGATGGGTCTAGATGAAGGATGGGTTGGAAGGTCGCAGTTTAGAATAAAAGGATCAGATGCTGTGAGTATCGGTATTAGGAAAAAGAAAAGACTAACAGGCTCTAGGTGAATGTATAAATGGGTACAGCTCAGAATGTGACCGTGGTGCCCCAAGGAGGAACTGAGGACCAAGAAAGAGATTAGGTGACCAAAAGATGTTACAAGCAGAGTTTCAAGCACGGTTTTTTCCAAACTGATGTAATACCGCCTCCAGCCAAACCGTGGCAGGAGTTCAGGGCATTTTGGAATGGCAGAAGAATGTCTGGAAACTTTATCTGAAAAGCAGAGCAGATCGAACAGGTGATTTTTCCACCTGGAAAGCTCTAGAGTCCAAAATGGTGTGTGGGGGTGTGGGGGGCAGGACAGTGTATGCCTCTCTCTTCAAATTCAAGGAAATAGGGCCTTTGCATCAATGATGAAATAGCTTATTTAGGTCATTCTTTGAATAATTTTGAATTGGAATGAACTACCTTATGTTGGTCATAATTTTCTATGTCCTTTGTGGAAATTTGGCCAAAACTGTGGGAGGGAGAATGACCTACTATCCCAGTTTCACGAGTTGAGGGGGTTCATGGGAGGCAGTTTTACATCTAGAACAGTCTTGGACAAAGTAGGACTGGTTGGTCAACTGTGGTGGGAGGCCTAGTCTAGTCCCCATGGAAATAATAAGACACCTCACACCCACCCTATTCTACCAACAAACAAAACAAAAAAACCCTTTCATTCCATTTCTTCTCATTTCTCCCACTGCCTCCCCCCTCTTTTCTTTCTCTCAGCTGTCCCTGACCCATTTGAGTATCTGACTCTGTATATGGACTTAGGAGCTGGCAGAATGTGGCTCAATTGAGCAGCTGGCTTTGGTTGCACCTGGGGAAAAAGGGAGGGGAGAAAGAAATGTGCATCCTTGCTGCTGGTCCCTCCCCACCGCACCCCACCCTTCCTTGTTCAGTGGGGGAGGAGGGGTCCATTGGTGCCACAAATGTACTTTCAGCCCTTGGATTGAAAGATAGATATTTGATACCCCTCTCTGCTAACTAAATACGTCACTCTGACAAGACTCCCAGCCCAGAGTTATTTTTGTGGCATTATGTAATTGGATTGCCTGGTCAGAAGGACTTCCTTAACAAGGCTTTCAGCAACCCCTCTGTGTGGGCCTGGCCAGTCCTGCCCAGTTCGACACATTCACTTCAGCCCAAGACAGCCCATCGAAACACAGCGAAGAGATGTCAGCCTATGCCACTGACCTAATTACCCCCTTCCCTCACTGCAGAAGCCCCCGCCCCCCGCCCACCACCAAAGGAGTGCTTCAGTACCCAGTGGCACCCATGGAGGCCAGAGCTGGAGGAAGCCTCTCCCGTAGCCAAACAGCCAAACCCCAGTAGCCACAAAGCAAGCATTTTTGTTCTGAGGGGGCTGCAGCTGCAGTACCCTTCCCGCCTCCCCTCTCCCCCAGCAGTGAAAAGCTGAGTGCAGTGACCAGGAGACCCTCCAGGGGCCTGCCATTTGGATGTCACTGCCCACTCTTCTTCCCACTTTCTGAATTTCCTCTCATTTGTTCATGAGTAATTGGTCATCTGATCACCCCTTCCTGTCAGCCTGCTGACTCACAGAAGTTAGGAACTTGCCTGAGCCTCAGACACAGTAAGAACATTTACAAAGGAAAATGAAAACGGCCTGGTATGGTCTTGGCTTGGTGTGGCTGGGTGCAGGCGCACACATCCAGGGGTACACTGATGGTTGTTTCAGGGTGACACTATGTTGCTGTCATCCGGGGCTGGGGGCTTGTTTGCCTTACATTTTGTTGTTCTTTCTGTCTCTGGCCTTCCGAGAATCTCTTCTGTGACTTTCTGTGATGGGTCTCCCAGCCCTGAATCCATATTAAAACCAGAGAACCCTTCCCTAAATATTTTTCTTTCCCTCCACTCAACCCATGTACACTGCATAGCTCTTTTATTTCCCCCTGAATCCCTGGTTCTCCTGACCTTGACTAGAGGCAGACAGTGTAATAAAAATAGCTTTAAAGCCAGATGGAGCTGGGTTCAAATTCAAGCTGAGCCACTAAATAGCTGTATGATCTTAATCTCTGAGTCTGATATTCCTTGTCTGTAAAATGGGACTAATAATACCACTTTCCCAAGGCTACTGAGAGAATGGAATGCAATTCATGTAAATTTCCTACCGAGGGACTGACATATAGTAGGTGTTTTCAGGGAGGTAAGGAAGAAGGGGAAAAGACTGGTTTGCGAGGCTCTCAGGAACTAACCTCATCCCCTTTGCTACATCACTGATCTCCTGCTGGAATGTTCTTTTTAAGGGTGCAGAATTGAGTCTCACCATTGTTGGGGGGATGGGGTCAGGAGGGAAAAGTAAGAGGTGTTCTTGGTCATGGGCACCAAGAACAGGATTCCTGGGATAGAGACCCCCATGGCTGTTCCTCTTGGAGACCCTTCCCCATCTGCAAATCTGGCCTCTACATGCCCCCTTAGAGTCAGGGTCTCCCCACGGACCCTTCCAGGGCTGGGCACTAAGTTCATGTATTAGCTCTGGGTTTGCTGGCACCAATTTGCAGGGGCCACCACATACCCAGAACAAAGGGACAGGGGACAAGTGTGGCTTCTCCCAAAATGTTCACTTATGGAGCCTTGCATCCTTGTTGCTGTGGGGAGTTCATTCCAACTCCACAGCAGAAACTAGTTGGAACCCATAGGCCAGGGATCCCGAGAGAGTACAGTGAGGTACACAGGCAAAATAGTGGTGGTGACAGGGAAGGAGAGATTCCCTGGAGGAGGTTTAGGTGGGAAGAGCCAGTCTCCAGGGGTGCCTCTCACTGAAGTGCCAGAGAGTAGGAGGCTCTGATATTGGCTATACCTGGAGGGCCTGTGGCAGTGTGCAGTTGTTCCAGTTGGCAGGAAGCCCTTCCCCGAAGACTGTGAGTTTCACCTTTAGCATTCACGTGTCGGGGCACTTCTTCCTGCTGCGGCGTTCCCAGACTGGAAGGAGGGTAGGCACCAATCTGCCTGCTTTCCTTACCCCCACCCTCCCAGACAAAACAAGAGCGAGGGAGATACATAGAACCAAACATTCTACAAGTCAGGCCCTTGCTAATCCTACACATCCAGTCCCACCTCCTTGACCAATCTCGTTTCTGGTCAGCCAAAGTGATGAGCAGGACCCCAGGGGGTGCTCTCTGCTTCCAGGTGTCCGTGGGCTGTAGGGTGCACAACCTCTCTGGGCTGGCCCGAGCTGGAAGCAGCCATGTTTTCCTGCAGATGGGTTCAGGGCCCCCAACTGCCTCCTATGGTTGCTGCTTGGGGCACCTGTGTCCTGAAAGAAGCAGGGAAGCCTGGTGAGGACAGTGGCGAGGGAATCGAACCATCAGCTGCCCTCTGTGGGGAGCTAGAGGCCAGCACTGGGCTTGGGCAGCTCAGCTCAGGCCTGAAGTGTACCTATGACTTGCCCTCTCCTTCCCAGATGGCTGTTGAGGCCAGGCCCCAGGCCTGCTGGTTTTCTGGGGGTGCCCTGCTTGGGCATAATAGGGTGCTCAAATTGTTCCCAGGGAGGATATTTACCCATCCAGTGGAGGCAGTGATGAGCCTTGCTAAGCACGCACCTGTGAGGGGCGCCTGGGCTCCAGGGCTGTGGCTCTGCCCTGGCTTCAGCTTCCCAGCGGGCTTCTCCAGGGACATGAGCTCTCCCGGACTTCCTCTCAGGAGCCCGGAGCCAGCAGGAGAAGGAAGGTGTCCCGAAATGGGGCTGGGTATGCCAGACTTTAAGGTTGCACTGCCTAGCTCAGTGAACTGTGGTCAGTGTCTCAGGAAACTGTCGGGATCCTTGAGGTTATGGTTCTTGGGGAGGTAGAACAGTGCCTGGTCGTCAGGATGCTGACCCAGGCGGGAGGTGGGGAGGGGGCAGGAGACTAGATGCAAAAAGGGTGTGCCCTATTCCAGGACTAGAGGAAAGTGTTGTGGAATGTTCCTGCTGTCCCGCTGAGCCCTGTCGTTAAACAAGGAGGTGGCCATGCCCACAGGGGACCACTGCCCTGCATGATGCCCGGGCACACGGTGGGGCCGCAGGACATCTGTGGGGAGCCCAGCTAGCCAGAGCCCCAGCCCGTAAGCCCAAGGGTTGGCATGCACCGGACTTCTCCAGGACCATAGGGCGGTGCCCTGCCCAGCCCCTCCCGGCCCTAACCACGCACTGGCCCGAAATTTTAAGTCATCCGTGGGCGGGAAGACCGGGTTTGCCTTCTTCTCTATTTCTAAGAATTGGAAACAAACGAATTGGAAAATTTTTGCTTTGGGAAAATATCTGTTCGATGCTGTTTGGTGCTTAAATTGTCCTTGGAATTTTTTTCAGCTTCATTCGAAAAAGAAAGGGAAAGTTAACACGCGCCCCAAACCTTGTTTCTCTTTAAACCGTCCCCTTAGACGTGCAGTCGGTTACTGCAGATGTTTTCTGGGGCGAAGAGAGCCAAATGGAATGGGAGGGAGGATGAAGACTGGGAATCTCTGATTTTAAATCCCATTACTGGCTTTAAGGAGAGGCGCGCGCGCGCGTGCACACACACACACACACGCACGCACACACACACACACACACACACAAATCAGGAAAAGATAGTTTGTCCCCCACTGATTTTCTTCACTTCAAAGATTTCCCTTGCCCCTTAAATCAGAAATATTATGGTGCTAGGTATTTCTCAGGGAAAAAAAAAATGCGCGTTTCTTCAGAATATGTACACAGTATAGGTCCCTTTTTACATTTCTCAGCAAAAAAAAAAAAAAAAAAAAAAGGCGGGGGGGTGGCTGGGGGGAAGGCACTCAATTCCCTGGCTATTAAACAAGCCATGCCTGCAAGAAATGCGGGCATGGGGGATTGCTCAGCCGCGCATCCGTCCATTAGCGCACGCCTGCGCGTCTGTCAACAAAGCACGTGCTATCACGGACACCGATTCCCCACGCTAGCCCTAACGGGCTCTGTGCAAATGGGCGCCAGGTCTCAGTTGCCCACTCTCAGCCGTGCTCCCAAGCCCGCTGCCCCTGCCTCTCAAGGATCCTCTTTTCCTGCCTCAGGCTGGCAAGTCAGAAACCTCCATCATTCTCCCCCAAGTTATGCCCTTGGAAATCCCCAAAGCGAATAGAGCCCGACCAAGGGTCTCTTGCCCTCAAGTTGTTCACTTTGTTGCATAGATATGAAGTTCTCTTCTTCTCCCGCCCCAGGCTTTAGACGTTAGTGCAAACTTCTGGTACCAGGTCACCAAAAGGGAAGCCAGCGCTTGCCCGCGGTGCAGGGTATGCGGAGCCCAAGAGAGCCACCAACTCGGAGGCGACTCCTGCCCCAAGGTTGGATCTCAGATTTCCATTGCAAAGGAGCTGAGGAAACTGGAAATCTGACTCAAACCCTGGAATTGAATAATTGCCCTGCATTTTCACAGTGCGCCAAGTATTGGAAATGAAGGGCAGGCTTTATCATTTGAAACTCTTTAGGTGACCCAGGCGCTCTAAGTTTGGGGCTAATTCTTTAAACATTTTACTTCTGAGAAATAGGGAAGAAAGAATGAAAGAATGAAACATACCCGCAATCCTGTATTGGGGATGGCACTCAAGAGTAGGTTGTGGTCTCTTTTGAATCGGGAGTTCAAAAGGAAAAAAAAAAAAAAAGGTTCGTTCCCTCCCCCTTGCCCCAGGGATGAAACCTCTCTAGATTCGAGCGGCCAATTTGGTTTGATTTCTGTGGTTTGGAGGCTCTGGAGGGGTTAGGGGTGCTGGGTCTAGGAAGACAGACCTCAGCTGCCTACTGGACCAGCTGGTCCACTCTTGGCCCTGGAAGCAGAAGCGGAAATCGGGGTGATTTGCCCTCGTTCTGACAGCTGGAGGGAGCATCTGGGGAGCGCGTCACCGAGCCTCTGCGCTGCCGTGCCCTACACGCCTTGTATGTGGACCTCCTTGTGCGCTCATCTCCCTATCTACTCTTAGCATCCCCCACCTGCCTTGTGTCCCCCCCCCAGGGATCTAGTTCCCCTTTCTCTCTCATTTTCTGTCATCATTCTTTTCCCACCAAAAACTCCTTTTTCTTGGAGTAACTTTCCAAAAGAGCTGTCGTGGTCCTAAAGTCCAACCTGGTGGGGTGGATCTGGGAAGCTCTTTCGCAATTAAAGCCCCTTTTGTGGGCACTGCGTACACGGCCCAGGGTCCCTAGGACACCACCTGGGCACTAAGCCCCACAACCAGGTGCTTCCATGCAGCACCAAAACAAAAGGGGACTTCAGATGCTTTGCTCTTTTCCAGTGAAACGCCTCAGAAACAAATGTGAATTTGGATTTTGGTTATCTTCCAGGCGTGAAAAATATTTTGACAAAAGTATTGTCCAGGCTGCCCAAGTTGGGGGAAAGCAAGCTTTGGACTGAGATTGCTGGCACAAAGCAAGAAGCTGCATGTAATGGACACCACTGTGTGCATCCGCTCAGGACCGTGAGGAGCATGACCCGAGTCTGTGGGGCTGGTGCCAACATCCAAACTCCCCCACCCTGCCAGGGGTACCCCTGTCTTCCACAAACGGGGAGCATTTTTTTACCCAGACCCATCTGCTCACCCCCTGGTGCATTAAGAGCAAACTTTGTGATTTGGTAGTTGGGGCTTGGATCACAGTGGTTTAGCCCTCGGATAGAGCTGGGGGATGGAACAATTCTGGACTCTCAGAAGAACCTCACCCTGCACCCTGAGGAGAAAGGGGAACTGTTCGATTTGTCTGGGGGTCAGAAGGTGGGCTGGGAGGTCGGGGGAGGGAACGGATGGATGGAGCGCCAAGTGCCGCGCCTGGCTGCCTCTCTCTCCTGTTTCTCCCTCCCTACCTCATCTTCTGCCATTTCCAGAGGCAGGAGAAAGGTGATCTCGGACTTGACCCCTAAATCACAGCTGCTGGTGGCTGCACCTCGCTCCGGGATGAGCGCAGCCCCTTCCCAGAGCTCGGGCAGCTTAACCCTTTCGTTCCCTGGTGCTCTGGGGCTCGCGGCAGCGGCGCCTCTGACCCCGGAACCCGGAGCAGCCCGCCTCCTCGGCGCGGCACCTTGGATCCCACCAGGAGACTACAAAAGGGCGAGACTGCAGGGTGCTGAGAGCCTGGGGCAAGGGCCAGCCAGCCCTGAGCACTGCCAGGGAACCCGAAGAAGAGCCAGAGTTAGCAGAACAGAGAGGGATGTTTGGATCGTGTTAACTACCCAGACAGATGCACTTCAGCATGTCTGCATTTATGGAATCCATATGTTGTCGTGGCAAATGAAAGGACAGTAACACATACATACAATAGACTTAGAATAACAATACACATTCAAAAAGAGACCCGCACATTCTTCACCCTGCAACCCTGCTCTTAGATCTAGCTCTAGAGTTGTGCGCAGAGACGTCCTTTCAACCTCCCCTGGCTCCTCACGGGTTTTCTTTTTTCTTCCTCCTCCTCCCACCCCCTCCCCGTTCTTTTTTTGTTTTTGTGTCCCCCAAGTCCCCAGCAGAAGAAAACCCAGGGCCCAGAAGATAGGCTCTTTGGAAGTGAGATCTCCTAAGATCCCCTTCACCTCTCTTTCCCCTTAAGACTGGCCCACGGCATCTTTAGCCCTTGGACCAAATAATAGCTGCTCACATCGCAACCTCAGATTCTGAAAATTGCAGGGAAGCAGATTCTTACTCAAATTCACCCTCCATATCTTCATCATTAAACCAATACTTGTATGTTATATTTGCAAAAAAGTAGCTTCAAACAGATCTGGAAACAAAAACCCCCAGCGAGAGAGCACACACGCATAGCTCTGTTCAGTACCTGCATTTATGTATACCTTGTATATTTGTGTGCACATATATTCAGGAACACACGGAGACTCAAAGACATCTAAAGTCATTGAAATGTATATTTATGTACCTATTTATGCATATATCTTTGTATTTGTATCCATTCATTTGAGCTAGAGGCAGAGAAATATACACATCAATGCAATATTTAGCCTACATTCTACTTTCTCTCCCTACTGTAAATGTCTTAAAAACAGATTGGTCTAAAATTTTCTGCCCTCTTGCCAGCTAAATGAAGGATTTAGATTCTGAATTTCTTGGTTCCTTTTTTCATTTTGTACATAAAATAATCCATATAGATGCTGGATTATCGCCTAAGCATTATTCAATCATACAAGCTTGGTACCTCTCCTCCTTATAACGAATTCACTGAGTGAAATTAGCATAAGTATTTACCAGATTAAGCTGACATTTTCCTATATTGCAACATGAAATACATTTATATCCAGAATTTCCCCCAAATAGCTTATACCAGTGGAGATACTGACTTCCTCCGCGCTGTTTTGTATAACAAGCTACAAGTTCGCTCCTAGTACTATTTACATTTTTAAAAGAAAATAAATACATAGCATTTAAGTGAGCTTCCAAGATCTACAGGGAGATATTTAATTCTGCTGCACCTTAAAAAAATAAACCAACAGAATTATGAAGATTCGAGAAGATAGATAAATAAGAGGCAAATATACTCCTGAAGGTCTGAACAATTTCCCTTACCTGATGTATTATGGAAAAATTCAGAATTTACCAGTCTTCTTTCAGTCAGCTACATTTTACACTGACCAGCACTTTGGACTGAAAGGGAAAAAAAAAAGATTAACTGTTGCCAGTGAAAAATTTAAAATAATAATCAGAAACCGGACAAACTGAAGGTAAAAATATACAATGGTTACAATAAAGATAAATATTTATTTAATCAAAGTAGAAGTTGTGTTTGGACTGTAGGAATGTTTCATCCTTCCCTTAAAAAAAAAAAAAAAATCAAGAAAGAAAAAAGCCAGAGTCTTTGCAGGCTCCTGGAGAGTTCCCATTGTCCAAGGCTATCGAGAGCCCAGAATGGCATTAACCTCACAAAAGACACATTGTGCAGGGGACAAAAAAAAGCCCCTTCTTCTACAATAACTTTTAGCTTTTTTATTTTTAGAAAATGACAAAGGTTTTGCAAGCACTGACTGGTGAAACCTGTAGCAAGCCAGCCTGGACTTGGCTTTATTGATCAACTGTCCCGCATGGAAAAGCAGCCAGGAAAAGTTTGAATGGCAATCCAGATTTGGCTCAGAGAGAGGAAACCCCCGATTTTTCTAAATGTATTTTCTTTTTTTCTCTCTAAATAAAACAGCATTATTCCCAGAGTGAATTCACAAGGATTAGATGAGGTAACCCTGCAAAATCCCAAACCGGTTCTCTCCCCCTAGTCTTGACTAAGAAGCTGCATGCTCTTAAGAGCCTTGGAAAATCTCTCAAAATGAAGAATTCCTTTCTAATCAAATAGATTTCCCGATTAATTCCCAGATTCCTTCTAGAATAAATAATCCAACGAGGCTGACGAAAAAATCTTTTTCCTGAGACAAATAAGTTTTGGTGAGGGCTCTCTGTCTACCTGATGTTACAGGGTTCACTAAAAATGCCTCCAGAAACATAAATGTTGTTTTTGCATTTGTTTGCAGATCACTTAAAGTGCAAATTGCATTTTATTTTATTCCAGACATTGTAATTTCAGTGGTACTAGTTCATATTTAGAACTTACATAAATACACACTTGTCATTAAAAAAAAAATCTATTGCATTAGCAGTGACGCTAAGGCTAGGATTTGAAAGAGCGGGTAGAGAAAGAGAGAGAGAGAGAGACAGACAGAGACTCTTGTTCTTCCTGCATTTGTTTGCTTGCTTTTTGGAGGTACCGTACACCCGCCTAAGTGATGGCTTTGATGTACTGGGAATCGGTACAGTAGCAGGGTCCCTGGCTGCTGTCTTTGATTCCAGGGATCTCCTCTGGGCTCTGGTGGGATGTACTGCTCCTAGTCTTTATCTGAAATCCATCCTCTCATTTCAAGCCCTTTGACTTCGAGACTGCTCCAAACTCTTGGAGGAAGCTGTAAGACTTTTTTTTTTTTTTTGCATTAGGGAAGGGGTACGTAATTTCCCCCTTGCTCCACTCTAGACCTTTCCTCGCTATTTAAATATATTGGCTTTCTTTCTTACGAATTTAGTCTGAAATTATTTTTCACTGCCTTTATTACATCCCTGCTTTTGATGGCAAAATAGCTTCCTGTGTTTTGAAAACATCTGCTTTCCAGGTTTTACACGAGAAAATTGATTTTACTTTTCTCTTAGGTCCAGAAAGGTAGAAAGTTGGACTTGTTTCCAAGTGCAACTTTTCCTTTTCTTGTCTTTCCTTAAGTTACCCCCCCTTTCAGTTCTGTTTCACTTTCCCCCTTTTATTCCTTCTAATCATCACTCCTGCTTCCCCTCTCCTTCTAAAGAACCAGAGAAGATTGATTGCATCTTATTTCAGAAGACAAAATTAACATATCATATATATATTTTTTGTCTAGTCTATGGTACGTGCTAAAGTTTTCTCCATATTTTCTTTATTTGTCCTCTGATGGGGGGGGTAGGTAATTTTCCTCCTTTAAAAAAAATCTCAGATTTGCAATTTAAAGTGGCCTCTATTTTGTCTCTGCTGCTTCTCCGCCTTTCACTTAAATCTTTGCTTTAAGCTGTCCCAGTCCATTATTGCCCCCCCTTGCTCCCCTCTTCTTTGAAGATGCTCTCTTCCTATTTAATTTAAACATTGTTGCATTTGCCAAAAAAAAGAAAGAAAGAAAAAGGGGAAAAGAAAGAAAATAAGCAAGAAAGAAAAGAGAATGAAAAAAAAAGGGAAAGAAAAAAATCTTTAAAAAAAATCTTAGCCAGGTTCCTATTGTTGCTTCTCTGCATTTCACTTCTCGGTGTGTATGTGTGTGTGTGCATGTGTGTGTCGTGTGTGTGTGTGTGTGTGTGTGTATGTATGTGTGTGTTTTTAATACATGCATAAACTTTTGGTGCCTCTCTCCCTCTTCCTGGGCTCTTCTCCCATCCTCTCTTCCTGCTCTCCTTGCCCTGCTCATCACTTTCCCCCGGTTTTTTTTTTTTTTTCTCCCTTCCTCCCCTCTGCCTCCCTCCACCTCCCCCTTTTCTTTTTTGCTGAATCTTATTGATCCAGAAGGTGGCTAATTAGCCCTTCCCGTCGTGCCTGGGTAATGAAGCACATGCGCACTGAATTAATCACAGCCATTTTTTGCAGGAAACTAATTAGCAGAATAAAGATCCAAAGACTTTTTTTTCTTTTCACTCATCAGCTCCCACTTCCAGCGCGTCCCCTCCGACCGCTGCAGCCGCCGCCGCCGCCGCCGCCGCCGCCTCCTCCTCCTCCTCCCGGCCGCAGCCGCCGCCGCCACCGCCTGCTTTGCATCCCAATTACAGCCTAGAGCCGCTGCCGCCGCCGCCGCCGCTTCTCCTCCGTGGCCCCTGCCCGCTCCGGGGGCTGTAAACTCCCCGCCAACCATGCTGCTCGGCGGCAGCGGCGGCGGCGGCTCCGGCTCCCCGGCTGCGGCCGCCTCCCGCCCCGGGCTCCGCCGAGCGCGCTCCAGCTCCGCCGCCGCCGCCGCCGCCGCCGCCAGCAGCGCGTCCTCCGCCGCCGCCGACCCCCGTCAGCCGCCGCTGCTGCCTTGATGGGCTCCGCGGCCCGAGCGCCTCTTTTCGGGATTAAAAGCGCCGCCAGCTCCCGCCGCCGCCGCCGCCGCCAGCAGCGTCGCTGCAGCCGCCGCCGCCGGAGAAGCAACCGCGTAAGTGGCAACTTTTCCCTCTTTTTTTTTTTCCCGCCGCCGCCGCCGCCGCCGCCTGCTCCTCCTCCTCCTCCCGCCGCCACCGCCCGGACGCGGGGCTCCTCGGGGCGCCCGGGCTGCTTTGCATGGGGCTCGTCCTGCCCCCTCCCGGCTCCCGCGCCCGGCCGCCGCCGCCCGCGCTCCCCGCGCCCGCGCCCTGCTCGCTCGCTGCGTCCCGCTCGCCTTCCCCCTGCGCCAAACTTTCTCTTTCTCTTCTTCTTCCTCCTCCTCCCGCCGCCGCCGCCGCCGCCGCCGCCGCCGCCGCCGCCGCCGCCGAGCCCGGGCCGCCCCCTCCTCCCCGGCCCCCGCGCCGCCGCAGCCGGCCGCCAGCGACCCCCGGGAGGGTGGAGGCGCCCGGGGCGAGGCCCGCGCGCCGAGTTTGGAGGCGCCGCGGGGCAGGGCCGGCCAGGGCGCGGGCTGAGGGCGGGAGGGCGGCCGGGGTCCGGGCGCCGAGACAAAGGCGGCGACCAGAGGCGGGGGGGGGGGGGGGGTCCGTGGTGCCGAGCGCCCCCGCCACCCCCGGCCCCCAACTTTGCCCCACCCCGAGAGGCGCCGGGGCCCGGGACTGAGCCTCCGAGCGGGGCGCGCACCCGGCCCGGAACAGTCGCCGCGGCCGCCGCCGCCGCCGCCGCTGCCGCCGCCGCGGCCACCAGCACCACCACCACCACCGCTGGCCGGCCGGGCGGGCGCCTTCCGGGCCGGGGCTCGACTTGAGGGGGACGCGGCCGCCCGACAGGAGCCGGGGGTCTGAGAGGGGGCGAGGGGACGAGGGGGCGAGGTGGCCGCCCGACCATGTACCTGCGCGCTCTCCGCCCTGCCCCACTGGCAGCGCCGCGAGCGCCCAGAGGGGGCTCTGCCCTGGACACTAGGGGCTCCCGGGGGCTCCGGGCTGCGCCGCCGGCCAGGACTAGACCTAGCCTGGCCGGCCTCACTTTGACCAGCTGAGTTGAGAGACAACGAAGTGTTCCTTTTTTCTTTTTTCCTTCTTCTTTTTTCTTTCGTTCTTCTTTTCTTCTTTTTTTTCTCTTTCTTTTTCTTTCTTTTTCTTTTTTTTTCTTGCTCACACGAATCTGGGATTGTTTACGTTCCATTCTGCACTCACCCCTCGTCCTGCTTCACTCTTTTCTGTTGTGCATTTTCCTGTACCTCTTTCTGCATATCTGTTGGAGAGTAGATGTGAGTGTATTTTATGCAGTGTATTTAAATTGTGAAAGGACTTAATAGTCGTAGGTTTCTTGTGGAGCTCTTACATTAAAAAATACATTTTACTTTACAAATTAATCTGTTGCTCAGAAGCTGACTTTTGCAAAATGTGCAATTCCTTGGGCTGTGGCAAATTCTTTAATTACAAGTGCTTTCGAAAATCACCCACTCTTTAACTTTTCCCTCTTGTTGCTTCCAACTTAAGGTAAATATGACAATTTTTATTGGTCTCAATTATTGAAACTTGATCTAAGGACTGTATGGAAGAAGGAGGCTGATTGTCTTTTTCTGGCCTCCAGTTCTAGTGACTTTTAAAAGGGGGTTTGTTAAGCACCTTTGAAGAATATGACATACGGTGATCGCTTGACTAATGCAAATTGGCGAGCATAAATTCACTTTGAATTAAAAAAAAGACTCAAGCCCTTTCTGTGGGGACACTAGAGGATTTATTATGTTTTTTAAAAAAATACTTTTTTCTTCCTACTTTGGGAGAATGGCTAGTTATAGAGCAACTTATTTGGAGGTCTTCAGAAAGAGGCTTGGGAAATGGGAGAGGGGAGAAGATTGATCACAATCTGCATAATCAATAGGGCAGCGTGCTGCAATCGTGTACCTACATTTACTGTAAATTTCTGCAATATCTGCAGTGTGGGTGCTCCAGTGCCTTGGTCGGTTTCTTAGAGCGGATTTAGAGGCAGGATAAGCAGACTTTGCTGCCCAGCTCTCTGCAACAATGTAGAGGCAGTCCACTCGACAGTGGCTCATTTAAAAACTCCTTCATTTTACTGTACATTTTGGGGGGGGTGGGCAAATCTGTTTCCATATGTGGATTTCAGGTACTGAACCCCCAAGGTGTGGGTATCCTCTAGGTTGGGGGGAGTGGAAAGTATTGGGGGGTGTTACGGGGTGTGTGTTCACTCATTGAATTGCCACCCTTGGGGGCCCTCCTCTCGTCTTAGAATGTTAGATATCTTTAGTGCAAATAATTTAGAAATACAAATACAGTAGAGAGTAATACACCAGAGACTGAAGCAATGTCAAAAGTAAGGATTGCTGTGTGTGCATTTGAGAGAGAGAGAAAAAGGAAATACAGACACTTATAGTCAGGCTTGAAAGCTTGGTGGTAGGTGAATCCATATTTGGAGATGATTTTGAAATAGTCTAGCAAATGGTGCACGAACAGGATTTCGTAAAAAGTGTACGTGGAGTCAGTTTTGAAGGGATTGTGGTTTGGGGAGATGAGGTGTGGGCAGGAAAACCCACTCTAGGCCTGCAGCCTTCTTCTGTCTGTGTGTCTGGTCCCTTCCCCCTCCCTGAGTTTTAGTTTTTAATTACTTAATGCTGAAACGCACAGGGCTTATATAAATATTTGCAAATGCTCTTTCCTATTGATTTCTCTGAATAAACTGCCCTGCTTAGGTCCAGAGGAGGCAATTCAGATCTGTGGACTTTTTAAACATATAAATCTCTGGAGGAGTGTTCATCTGTGCATGCATGTGTTTATGGGTAGAGTTGTAGATATGAAGATTTTGGGGGGCGTTAGGGAGAGTTCAGGCTCTTGGCAGTGTGAACTGTGAAAGCTGGGCTGGAGCTGGCCCCATGGCCTGGCATTCCTGACAGACATGTGTGCGTGTGTGTGTGTGTGTGTGTGTGTGTGTGTGTGTGTGTGTAAGGACATGGTGGGTGTCTCCACTGGGGTAGTCTGAATGCATATGCACTTACACTCCCCCCAATCTCCCCCCCCCCACCCCACACACTACATATGGAGCAGTTTTCTAGGGCTCGGTGACTGCCTTCTCCTCAGGGTCACATTGAGTTCGAATCTGACCCAAGGTGCAGGAATCCTGCAATGGGGAAATAAAAGAATATACAGAATGGGGTCAGGTCAGCTGCTCAGAGGCCAAAACCCCTACAGCTGCTTTGATTTTATTTTTTTTTGTGTATATTTTAGGCTCCTCCTGCCATGTTACAAATTGTGCCTCCCCCTCTCAGGTGTTTGCTCTGTAGCTTAAAGGCACCAGAGCCTCTTCCTGCATAGTTGTCTGCTCCCAGCGAGAACAGAAAACCCACAATACCGAATCCAAAACAAAACAAGAGAGGAGGGGGAGAAGAAAAACCCTATTGAGTTCAGGCAAATAAGGTTGGGTCTCCAGATCCGATTACAAAGCTGCTTTGAATATGCAAGACAGCACACAAGACCAGTTATTCCAGTTACAACAAACTATTAAAAAAAGAGAGAGAGAGAGAGAGAAAAGAAAAGGCATGTTTAGGTCGTAATTTGTTAGTACAAGGAAAAGAATCCCACATAAAGCTGCCCTTTTCCCCCCCTCCCTTTGCTGGCTTCACATAGAATTCACTCACCCTTTTCCGATATAGGTTCTTTTATTAAAATCTTTTGGGTTTAGGAAGATCGCTGCAAGCAACACATTTTCTGTATTTTTTTTTTCTTCTTTATCTTAGAGGAGAGTTGGCAGGGGTTCTGTGGTTTGCAGTTACACAATATGTTATCATGTTTTTAATCACTAAATCATTGCAGTGGTTATAGATTTACAGTCTTGGGGTATTAGAGAGGAGCAACGGCGGCTCTATATATGTTTTTGAATTACGCCAACATAAACTGAGCGCAGCAGCTGTGAATATGGTCGGTCGGCCGACTTCAGTCCCCCCTCCCAGTATCTTAGTTCTTTTTCCCCCTCTGTGATTTTTTTTCCGCATTGTTTTGCTTTCTCAAAATAAACTACCCCTACTCCTGTACTCCTTGTCTCTTCAGCCTCCCCCAATTTTCATCGCAGACTTCTAACCCCAGATAGGCTAGAATTCAAACTCTTGAAATAGAACTTTGGATCAGAGATGATAATCATAACAACAACAATATAAAAAGAGTGGGTTTCCTGCGAAATCCTCTCGGTTTCCATACCGACCTCTTGTATAGGATGGTGGGCCGATTGCAAATCGGGAGATGGGGGTGGGCAGAGAGAGGGAAGGGAAGGGAAGGCGGGCGTGGAGCGCTTGCCTGCCTGGAGCCTCCAGTGTCCTGTCACCGCGAGCCCACTTTCAGCTTCTGTTTTTCATATTATTATGTAACAGAATCCTTGGCAGCATTAAAAATTCAGTATTACAAGCTGATTGTAATGCTGCCTCATTAGACAGCACTGTCTGGCCTTGTATTAAGTGAAACACAGAGCATGGCTTTTAGATTATAAACACCAATAAATATTAAGGATCAGCAGAGGGGGGAACTAGTCAGCTGGGTTTTTGGCCTCTTCTGGTTTTCTATCTCCTCCCATCTTCTTCCCTTCATTCCTTTTCCTCCTCCCTAGGCCCACTCCCCCTTTGGTAGCTGTCATCCGTTTTCTGGGGATGCTGATGTGTCGACCCTGGTGACATTTTAGGAAGGCTTTTTATAGAGTTATCTTGTATACACAAAAGGTTTGGAAGTTTGTTTTGTTTTGATCTGCAATAAACAGGTCCTCCACTTTGCTGATGTCATTTCCGTTCATATTTGAGTTGTTTATTGTGCTTCTTCTCAGGGCCCTCTTATCCCTACCCCCACCTCGCTTTTCAGCCAGAGCCTGGGACTGCCTGGGGAAGGGGGGACGCGTTCCTAAGCTGCCAGGTCTGGGTTCAAAGGCTGAGGGTTGCGTGTCACTGCCTCATCCTAGGGTTCGCCCGCTGGGGAAGATGTTTCCAGCTTAGAATCTGGTTAAACACTCTGACATCCACTTGCCCTGGCATTTCCATGGCATGCAGTGATTCATCTCAGCTTTCTTTCTTTGAAGCGACACCCCCCACACACCCACACACCTATGTCTGTAATACAGCTTTATTGTCCACTTCTCCATGCAGCCCCCCCCCCCAAAAAAAAACCCAGCCTTGTAGTGATGATGACTTTGATTCACTCGCAAATCGGAAGCTGGCATTAGCGACTTCATGCTGTGAAAAAAGAAAATGTTTTCAGGCATTGCCCCATGTCCTCCCTTCCTCAGGACTATCACCTTCTGTCCCTATTCAGTTTTTTTTTTTTTTCCCCCTTCGCGTTTATTTTTCTGCTCCCTGCCTTGTTGTAGACATAAAGGCAGTTCTCTGGCGTTACTAAAAATGACCACAATGTCCAGTGTCTCTTATTTCCATGTGATCTACAATTGGGATCCCCCCTCCTCCAAAAAAAAAAAAAAAAAAAAAAAAAGGTGGGGAAAGGAAGGAGGGAAAACTTTGTAGGTCCCCAAGGCTTTCCTCTAATAGGATGATGGGTTTTAGGTTTAAAAAAATATTATTGTTTTGTTCTTTTAGGTTTAGAAATAATAGGGGGAGAGGGAAAAGCAGTCATTAGGAAGTTCACTGAGCTGCTTTCCAACTAAGACGGGTGAAAAATGAACCTGCATTGACACTTGGCTCTCTGTGAAAGCCCCAGTAACCTCTCCCCCCTTCCGTGGCCCTGGCCTTTTGTTCCTGGAGAACGGAGCTAAGGTGCTTTTTCTCCCAGACCAAAGGCAGCAGGCAAGGAGTCCCCTTGTGTGCTCATCGCCTTTAGATGGCCTTCTCATGGTTATTGTCAATGCAGACTCCCCCAAACAATTGCTCCAGGGAGACACAAAAGCAAAAACATTTGTCCTATTTTTTTAACCTCTTTGTTTTAGGTTTTTTTTTTTTTTATCCATTCTTTAAATTTCACAGTTTCTATTTGTCTGCAGAGAGACAAACGAAACAGCATGAAGCACATTTTACCGTAGGCCTCACTGACGATTGGAACAGCCTCAATAGAAATCCAAATTCTAAAACACTGGCTGACTTGGAGGATATGTGAAATTTCAGCTCTGGCTCTTAAGTCAGATTAGCACAGATCTCAAACAAAAATGCACTCAAATGGAAAGATAAGAAAATGGGATTCTCATTTGGGAAGTGTGAACAAGGTCATCTTTTGTTTATCTCTTGGTGTCCTGCCCCAAGAAGTGGTTGCTTGAGAGGAAGGAATTGCAAAGCTAAATGAAATTCTTCACTTAAAGAAAAAAAAAAATGATCCTGGTTATTGTGCTCCTGGCATATTGTTTAATTGATTGTTTTAACACATGTGTATGGGAGCTGTGGGTACATTCTATGGAATTGATGCTGTGTTGAGTTTTGTTTTTTTTTTTCAAACTACGATTCATATAAAGAGGCCATATTTCCTCCCCCTTTCTCTTTCCTCTCCTGTTTCCTTTTTCCTTTCCTCTCCTTCCAACCTGCTTTCCTCCAAGAATTCAGTGGTTTGCATCAGGCTGAGCTTGAAGGGGTGTGTCAGACAGTGGGGATAGCCCATGAACAAAACAAGAGTCCACCTCTTTTCCCTGGCCCCAAACAAAGCGCTCCTCTCCTGTAATGTCTGGACCCCAATTGCGATGCTGTCCTTAAGCATCCGTCTGCCTTTTCATTAAAATTCTCAATTTCAAGGTTTAGAAACACAAATGTAAGAATCCCCCTGGGTATAAAAGTCTTGCATGGCAAATTCTCTTTGCCCTTTCAGAAATAATATTTTTGTTAAAAAGAGAGAGAGAGAGAGAGAGAGAGAGAGAGCAAGCTCTTTACCTAATGCTTTAAAGCTGTTTTAAGGCAAGTTCTTTATTTTTTGCTGTCTTAAAACTTGGGCTCTGTAACTTACAATTAATTTGGAAAAGCTCCTTCCAGTCACGGTTTTTAGAAAATGGTTACTCGTTTGTGTCTTTCGTATGTGTGACATGACAGATTTAGGGTCTGAGTTGGGGAGGGTGGTTAAGTAAACTAGATACTTTCCCAGCTATGATTTGGGGGTAAAAATTGATCTCTGGAATAAGCATTGTAGCAATAGATGGAGGCCTTGAGGTATGTGTCAGAGAAATGTGAATCAAAACATCTGTGTAGGCCTTGGCGCACCAGCCTCCCATGGTTATGAAGGTGAGTGTGGGCTGTTCTGAGGAGAGCTTGCATTCTCTGTCCTACCCAGGAGGGCCTAGTCACCCGGCAGGGACCAAGTCCTTAAATATAACTGCCTAGAAATGAAGGGTTGAATTCAGGGCATGACATGCAATTTAGCTCCAAATGTTTTATTGTTTGTTTCAGGGACTTTTGTTTTTGCTCATGCCCTTCCCTGGCTTTTTCTTTGTTAAAACCTCAAGTTTATTGAAGCACTAATTTTAAAATCCACGTGTATGTATATTTCCCTAAAAATACCAGGATCTGGAGTAACACACTCATCTCCCTAAACCCCATTGTGCTGTGGAAATAGAGAGTCCAGGTTTAGCTACAAGTCAGAATGCTGACATTCACTGTACCTTAGCTCAGAGATCATATTTACCTTTGCTGAAGGAAAGGAAGACCGCATTAGAGAGTGAATGTGCGTGTGGAGAGAGAGACAAGCCAGTTTGGCTCAGTTGGGATAACTATAATTTACCGCTAAGTGTTTGGTGGGGGGGAGGGGGTGCTCGCCTCTGGCTTGGAGAGTGGTTAAGAGGAGGAGTAGGGAAGAGGTGAGCATCCCCTGATTTATTTTTAAATATTTATCCTTTTGGCTGTTGCCAGTTACGGTTTACAGATGAGATGAGACTAGTTATGGACACCTGCCTTTCCCCAGAGTGGGTTTATTTGTCAGCAGTGTTCAGGGGCCATGAAAGTGCCGGGCTGTCCCTGCTGGGGAGGCCATGGGTTTCCCCACAGGTGTCTTGCCCCCAGAAGACCCAGGGCCTTGCAGAGCTGGAGGACAGAATTTGTATCTTGGATTTCAGGGAAACTGTTGATTCCATCCTAAGTGCAGACGTTTCGGAATCCCTTCGAAGACGTGTTGTTTTGCAAATGATGGAAATAAGTTTTGGGAGAGGTCATGCCCCAGCTTTTTGGTATTCCTTTGTATTTGTCATGATACAGAGGTCATGGATGACCTGCCTGTGGAGTCACCTGTTAAAATGTTGCCTGTCACACAGGCAGGCTTGACCAGCTCTCAGTATGTATATAGCTGGTACTGGATTAAGATAAAGGGGAGGGACCCAGGGTCACTCTCGGTTCCACTTGTCAGGCCTCTGAGGTGCAGAGAGGCTGGTTGCTGTGTCCGCCACTGGGGACACCAGCGGTATCCTGCGGATCCCCCCTAGGGCCTTCTGCCCAGCACCTCCACATCCTCCCAGATTACTTTATAACTTTCTCTTTGGCATTCTGGCTTTGATTTTATTAAAGGTATTTATCTGTCAGCCCACCAGGTTCATGATGTCACCAGATTATGAGGTCGTCCCCTGCTAATAAAAGTTAAGATAAAGCAGCGAAATTAGATTTTCTGGGGAGTATAAACGTTTTCTTAGTGTCTTTATCTAGCAGGCTATGGGTTGCTCCCAGGTAAGACACAGGAGATTGGGGGTCCTAATGTTCCTGAAGACCTTTCCAGAGATATCTCTGTGTTGTGTGTGCCTCATTACTTGCCTTATTGCTAGCATCATCATCTGCATGCATTATTCATAGTCACTTTTTCAATTAAATTATTAATTGGTTTTCTTTAAGGTGTTCTCGACTCATGTGGCTAATATAAATAATAGTATGTTTTGAAAACACCACCTGTTCTTGGGTCTGAAGTCAGGTGGTCTGGAATCCGCTCGGCACTGATCACAGTCTGGTTTGCAGAATCATCCTCCACTTTCCTTTTTTGCTCTCCAGTCCCCCTCCCCACACACTCTCTCATGTGTGACAGAATTTGGCTTGTGCTCTCCTTTGTCCCTAATCGGACATGATTCCCTAGAGGCAGTCTTTTCTCCCAGGGTCCTTGCTGAAGGAGGGAAAAAAAATTGGGAGTCTCTTTTCTGGACTAAAGTGTAAACTGTAGAGAGGGGTTGTCTGTCCCCAACAGTTTGGATATTTACGTGAATGTGAACGCAAATGACACTGTGCAGAATGCCTTCTACATGGAGACATGATAGTTTTCATCAGCCAGGCATCCTGGTTTCTCTGACCCCAGTGTGTGCTTAATGCTAATACGATTCCATACATACAGCTTTTTGCCTCGTGAGCTTATTATATTTCTCACACTTGCATGGTTCATTATTGTGCAGTCGGAAAGGACTCTCAGGGCTGTGGGGCCAGCCTGGGTGGGTGGCTTTCAGAAAGGGAAAAGCAGGTGCCTTTCTGTGCTGAGACAATCGGGAGTAAAATCAGACTGAGCATGGGACTCTGACTGGGAGGACAAGGGACTTCTGGTGAGATTTCTGTGGAGCTGGCTTTGCATAGCAGAATGGGAAAGGTGAACCTGGGAGGATATTAAGGTGTGCATCAATTGCTTTGACCAACTGGGGCGGCCCCATTAAATCTGACCTGGCCGTGGAATCTCCCTGTGAAGGGCGTGACGTTTGCCTTATCTGAGATGAGGCGGCTTTTTAAGGCAAGTCTTGTAAAAAGACTGTAAGCTTGATTGCAAGCTGCAACTGCTTTTCTTCCTCTCTTTCATTTCCTTCTCTCCCTTGAAAAACCCTATCCTTAAACTCTCAATGGAGAGCCGGGGATGTTTTCCCAAGTTTGTGCAGCTGAAAAACAGAAGTGCTCTGTAAAGCAGTTAATAGGATGGGTGTGTGTTTCAAATAAATTCCTGTCCACATTGGCTAATGTCCCCATGCTAGAGTGGCCTGGCTGTGACGTGGATGGGGCCCAGAGACCCATGGCTCCGGTTCTGAGGCCCCAGGCTCCTTTTTGTGGCCGAGGGCGCGCCCTTTTCTTCTCTCCCGATTCCAGGCCAGCCCCTGACTTTTGATGAGAGGGGTCAGCGCCTGGGAAGGACCGGGCTTTGTTCCCGCCGGGCCGGTTCCCGGGGCAGCGCAGGCCCAGCCGCCCAGGACTCCCGTCCCCGGGCGCGCGGCCCGGCCTGCCCAGAAGCCGGTGCCCGAAGCACGGCCGTGTGTCCCCGTGTTCCCGCGGGCGCGGGCGCCGCCGAGTACCCGGCCTGCGCCCGGCACGACTGTAGATGTCAGGCTTTGCCCGGGGAGCCGAGCGGTGGCGGGGCTGTGAGTTTCAAATTAACCTTCCGCTTTGTTGCTGTGTAATGTGGATCCCCGAAGGCCCCCCGCCCTGCCCGCCCCCCTTCCCCGGGCGGTGAGCCTGCAAACTGCGAGTTGAGCTTCATTTACATAAAGCGATTCCGGGCGGGCGGGCCGGCGGGTGGCGAGCCGGCGGCGGGCAGGCCGGGGACCCGGACAAGAGCGCCGCGCCCCGTGGGTGAATCCCCGCCGCGCGCCCGGGGACCCTCCCTCCCCGGGGAGGGGCGACCGCCAGCCCCCCGGCCGCCACCATGAGCCCCCCTCCCCAGCTTGCAGCCCCCCTGCACCTAGCAAGAGCCACCTCGGAGTCCCGGGGGCGGCGGGAGGTGGGGAGAATGCCGCCTGGGGTGCTTAAGTTCGGGTCTCGGGTGCCGCTGGAATTTCCCATTGTCGCGCGCCGCGCGGCCCCCGGACCTGCGAGTGCCTCCTCCCTCCGGAGGTGTGCGGAGCCTTTGTGTGCCAGGTGAGTGGAGCCTCCCTCCCCCTCGCCGGCCAGCCCGCCCGGTTCGCAAAGCCGGCCTAGAACAGCGGGCAGGTGCTGCAAGTCTTGGCTGAACTTCCCATTCTCTTGGGGCGTGTGGGGGAAGGGCAGGCTGGATGCACTTGAACTAGTAGATTCCAATTGGAACCTACCTGGGGTGAGAATGTCTAAATTCTCCCGGGCACGGAGTAAAGCCCTTCTTCCTTCCATCTTTCCTCCTCTCCCTCCTCCCCCCCTCCTTCCTTCCTTATCTTGCTTTTGGATTAGTTCCTGCCTCCTGAGTAATTGCAGCGCTAGTGCCATTTAAAAGTTTGGGTTCCTCTGCCCAAAAATGCGCCCTGTTCAGCGCAAGAGAAGTCACTGGCCAGTTGGAAACAATGTGAAGAATGTGCTTATTGTAGACTAATGAAAGGAAGAATCAGAGGTTTGGAGCTGGAAGGCACCTTTGGAGATCCATTTGCCCACCCTCTAATTTTAGTTTGTTCGCACTCTGGAGAAACATTTCCGTGGGGAGGGGTGGAGGAGAGGGAGAGCTGTGATGTTTGTCCCGTTAAAGGAGAAAGATTGCCCAAGTTGGGTCAACAGCAGGAAAAAAAAAAAAAAAAAAGGAAAAAAGTAATCATTGCAGACTTAGAGAGGGGAAAGAACTTTCTGGAAAATGGTCTTTTCTGCTTTGGACATAACCTGTGTTATAAGAATGGCAAAACACTTGGAGGGCAAAGACCATCACTGGTGCCTGGTGTATTAGAAGAGGGCATTGCCTGGCTTAGTGGTGCACAGGACGTAAACTGGTATAAATGAAACCCATCAGCAGGTGAATCCAGGAGGGTCGTCACTGCCTCTACACTCGTTTGTCTCATTTAACAGGCCTGGAAGACTCTAAAAGCCACTGACAGACAAGCTCAGAGAGATCAGAGGGCCCCCACTTGGGCACAGGGAGAAGGCCTTTCCCTAGGGCCCAGGCCTGCTTGGTGGAATGTAGGAAGGCAAAGCAAGGAAAACAAACTTAGGCCATGAAGGTAGATAGTGAAAAAGTTACACGTCATCTTATTTCATCCCATGCTTTGAGATCCTTGGAGACAAGTCACTAAATAAATAGAGTATAATTTAAAGCTCGCGCCCACTAGCTGGGGAACTTTGTTTCTTTGCCATCAAGCAGCAGGTGCGAGTTTGCAGAGTTGGCCCCTCGAGTCCCCTCATTCCTAAATTCAGGAGGTGTCAAACCTTCATGTTCTTTTAATGGCTGTGGTTTCTGGATAGGTTTCAAGGGGAAACCCTAAAAATCACGAGTTTCAGGAGGCCAGGCTGGAGCAGGAAGCCCGAGTGCTGGGGCAGAGACCTGCATGTGAGAGGAAAGCAGACACCTTCCAAGGTAACTGATCCAGAGAGGCCAGGACTGGAGCGTGGCCTGTTCCTTGTTATCACAACAGCCACTGGCAGCCGGAGATTCTGAATCCTTCTCTTTACCCAACCCCAACACGGCAAGCAATTAAGGAACAGAGGTGGGATGTGTGGGAAGTCAAGAGTCCACAGTTCTAAATAACGAAGGGTTTCAAGAATGGAGTCATTGGAGAGAGGCCTACACCTGGATGTTTGCACACCTGCATTTTTGTTCATTCTCTTTTGCAGAGACCCCGAAGGCCCGCTTTCAGAGGGTGTGTGTGGCTCTGAAGGCCAAGAGAAACTTTTCCTCTCCCCCGTCCTTAAATTACAGGACTAAGGAGATTGTCTGCATTTCGTTTCCAGCATGTTTTCAGAGAGCGTGTAAGTGCCTCTCAGAATGGGCTGGGGTCACACTTTGCTCTTTTATTTAATTGCCCAAGTGTTATTTAACAACATGGGGCAGATGCAGAAGCAAGCACTTTTACACTTTAAAATCAGCCCTTTTGGAATCACAGGGAATTAAATGACTTGGAGACCTTCTGTCTTCCTGACATGGGTCATCTCCCTCTCCCAGCTCTCTTTTGAAGCGGCTGCACTTACTCTGGGATAGAGCTGCTGTTTTCCAGTTCTCCTGAAAACAGCTTTGATTGACAGGGAACTATTGAGAAACACTTGGTAACTCTTCCAAAAAAAAAAAAAAAAAAAAATCTGAGCTGCTTCCCCAACCACCTGAAACTTTAATTTTGGTTTCTTCCCTTCCGTCTTTTATTTGCACAAATGAATACTCAGGGAGGGTGGAAAGGACCCAAATAAAACAGTGCTCTCCGCAGGCCTCCATTTGGCTCATTCCAACAGGACAGTGAAGTGCCTTCCTTCTTGCTGCTTTGGGATTGGTTCTAACTGCCGTGTTAAACTCAGTGCCAATTGGACTGCCCAGTGGCAAGGAGCTAAAATAAGCGAGATTTCAGTTTTCATCATTATGACTTTAAATGACGATTACTAGACACTTCCAGGGCAGGCCTAGCTCACCTTGGGTGACCCACAGGTGGTTAGCTCATTAGAATAAATCTGTGATTGCAGAATCCTAGCAAAGTATCATCTGGGGCTGGTGGTGATTTAGCTTGGTCCCTCAGTTCTGGTCACAAGTCCCAGAGAGTGTGTCCTTATGTCCTTATTGTCACTGTGTGGTGTTGGGCATTGGAGCTTTTGTGTGTGTGTGTGTGTGTGTATGTGTGTGTGTGTGTGTGCGCGTGCGACCGCGCGCGCGTGCTTCTGAAGTGTTACTGTGAGAGCCTGGAAATGCTAGAGGGCCCAGAGCAGAACCTAACCTAAGAAATGATTTGTACTGTAGACTTGTAACAGCCTTATGTTAAAACGTAAATATTTAAGTGACTAAGCAACATTTGTAAAAGTATAGGGAACCACTCTTATCACTAGGAGGGAAATGACTTGTTCCACCCACTTTTGAGCATATCTGTTTTGCTTCCTAACTGGAGAGGTTTAAGCCTCGTCTTACAGGGGAGACAACAGTGATAGTGATTCTGGACTGAAGAAACTTGCAAGCTGCAAGTGTCTGACACTTGCCGGCCTTACAGGGATAACACGTCTGACTCTGTAATGTCAACAAGGATGGTACTTGCTGTGGTTTATGTTTTCCTTGGTTATTAAAATGGTTGCCTGCTCTTAGCCTGGCCCATTTCTGTAATGCTGGGGCCTGGTGGGCTACTCTGGTTCCCAGGGCTGGTGTAATTAACCAGGATGGGAGCATTACCCTAAAAACAGAATAGGAAGGCAGATTCCATTACTGTGTACTTCGCAGGGGGGTCCAAATGCTGTGGTACGAGAACTTGGTCATAATTGTAATTGTTAGAAATCACAGCACACCCCAGAACCACCATCCTCTGCCTGAGTTAGAGACCATGGTCAAGGGAAATGGGGACCCGGTTTTAATAGAATCCAGGCAAAAGAATGCGTTTGCAGGAGCTAGTCTCCATCAGACTTGAAAGGGTGCCTTTTCTTTCTAAAGCACGGTGTCCTGAGTCCTTAGGCTACTCAAATGGAGAAACATACAGAAGCTAAGATTGAGTCAAATTGCCCCGAGGGAGGAACTCTGGCAAAAATCTTAGCTCATTGGCAAGTCACTCTCAAAATCCAGATTAAGGAGAAAAAATACAAAATCAACAACTGTCAGATTTCCTTTCTATATGATGTAAACTTGGCTTCCAGATTGTCACTTTGCACATGTTCAAAGAGGACAGTCAGGTATTAGCGGGTCCCCTCCCCCGAATGTGGTCAGTGTCTCTTTTATGGACAGAAACTGGGAATTGACAACCAACTCCTTTGTGCGGACACCACAGCAGTGAGACACTTAGATGTTTTTTTGGATTTTTTTTGTTTTGTTTTGTTTTTTGTTTCCATTCTTTGGGGCAGGGGACTGAGTGGTAAGTACAAGGCAGTGAGTAGTTTAGCAGTAATGGGTGTGTTTCCAGAGAGTTCTTTGCCCAAGGAAGGTGACTTTGTTTCTCATTTGTAACTTTTAAAGGTGATTTTTTTTTCCTTTGATGTTTCATCCCTTCTTTTACCCTTAATCGCTGGAGTTTCTTGCTTTTGCAAGGATGGGGTGTGAATGAAAATGGGAAACAAGACAGAGAAAGTTTGCTAGGTGACAAATTTGGCTTCATTTCAGAGTAAGAGTTCTGTTTTGTTGGTTTTAACCCCTGACAGGGCCTCTGAGTAAAATGCCTGGGCTTACTCTGCCTTTTGGGTGAGCCCTTCTTCCTTCGCACCCGGTGGCCATCACAGAGCCTTGTCCACAGGAGGGTTAAGGCCCCGGGGGTTTTTGGTGCTGCCCCCCTCCCAAGCCTTAGCTACCCTCCTTTGTCCTGGGGGCCGGGCTGGGTGGCGTGGGGGTCTGGGGTGGTTCACCTGCTCATGCTTTTTGAGTTTTGTGCCTCCTCCAACATTTTCCCATCCTCTTTCCTCCATGAAGTGCATCTCAGGCTTCCCTAGAGGGAGGAGTGGGGTGGCAGAGCATGCCCCCCCTTCCCACCCCCTGCTCCCTCTGGCTATTGCTGGTTTGGGACTGAAGCCATGAAAACCCCTTTGCAGACCACTCTTTGTGAAGATGGGGAAGCGCCAACAGCCCTTACCCCTTCTCTTCTGCTAATCACATAATGGCCTTAAAGGCTTTCTTAAATGATTATCTTGTCTTTAATTTTTTTAAGTGGGTCTTTTGGGGGCAACATTGGGGAGTTTACAGGATATCTTCAGTGATCTGTAGGAAGACTCTGAACTGGGAAAACTGGCTCCGTTGGGCTGTGTGAAAAGACAGTGGAATTTTCATCTGCTGCTGATTTCACGGGCTGTCCTGAAAGTGATTTTGGCCACAAACCTTTGATCTGGGAGTGAGACATCCCCCTCCCCCCCCCCCCATGCTTCTGGAGGCAGGAATTGGTGACTGCTCAGGCCTCCCTACATTGTTTGTATATGTGAGAGAGTGTGTGTTGGTGTTATGTGTGTGGGTGTGTGGGAGTGTGTGTGGGTGTGTTGAGGGGGAGTAATAGCTGAAGAGAAGAGCTGGGTGTTTGGGTGACTGGGGCCAAGGCATGGTGGCGGCTTGTAGACTGGGAGGGCGCAGTGTGTAGACTTCCTCAGGGGTAAGAAGGGCTGAGCTTCTTGGAGACTGTGGGGTGGGGGAGGTGGCAAAAAAACAACTTTGCTGGTTTCTTGGTTGTGCCCAGTTTCATCCTGGAATGTGACTGGAGGAAAGTGTTTCTTTCTGAGGCTGCTGGTTGAGCTGCACTTGGATGCACATCTCCGTTGTGGGCTCTGCGTTTCGGTCTTAAACCGCCGGGTCCCAGGCAGCTGTGTGACTTCTTGCTTGGATCTCCTTAGCGGAGAGGCTGGAGTCAGATGAGCTGAAGGAAGAAAAGACGAAGGGGTTTAATTCGATATGATTTCAGCCCGGCGCCCCCGCCAAAGTCATATAAGTGCCTGTTCAAATATGGCGGTCTCCTTTCAGTGTGTAAAAAGCTCTTTTCGAAAGAATTTTAACTCTTGTAAGTCTATAAAAAGTACATATGTGTGGACATGAACTTATTTGCTTCCCACACTTATGGTCTCCGAGTGGCCTGTTTTGGACAACTTTTCTCTTCCTGACATCTTTCTGTCTAGTGAAAATGTGCTGAAAAACACATGTGTGCTTTTCTCCTCCTTTTTAGCAACTTTTCCTTCTTAAACAATTTTTCTTAACTGCTCAAGAAACAATGCAAGCCTCTTCCACCATTTCAGGCCCTGCTTCCTAAAATGCTCTTTGGCTCAGGGCCTTGGTTCTTAATGTACACTTGGCTTGTTGGGGGAGTGGTTTTTGCTTTCCTTGTAACAGCTCTGTATTTCTCCATGGAACATCTGCATCTTTGCTCAAGCATCAAGTCAACTTCTGGACACTTAAGGAGCCTGTGGATCATTGCTGAAGTGACTGTTTTTATTTGTATTTATTTTTTTAAAGATTTTATTTATTTGAGAGAGACAGCAAGAGCAGGAGCTGAGGGAGAGGGAGAAGCAGACTCCGCACTGAGCAGGGAATCTGATGCGGGATCCAGTCCCAGGACCCCAAGATCACAATGGGAGCTGAAGGCAGACTCCCAACAGACCAAGCCACCCACACTTCCCCTGAAGTGACTATTTTAAGATACACCTGTGTTCTACCAAGTTCCTGAATGGTGTCACGTTTATATAATTACATAATAATTATTATTACATTATAATTATTGTCAAGGGACAGGCTTTGATAAAGACTGTCAGTCTTATACCAGGCTGTATACACACTTGTTACCTGGACCTACCTGGCCGACTTTGAAAACTTGGTTCCAGGTCAAGGATGGCAGTAGGGAAAATGATAGCCCCCCCACCCCCACCCCCGCCACCCCACACTATCACCACCACTGACATTTTCAAAGAAGTTGAGGCTGTTTTTTCCTGCAACAGGTATGAAACCCAGAGGTGGAGGTGTCTTTAGGGAAAGTGGAGAACGCCTCCATCTCGGGGAAAAGACCATTGCTTTATCTTGCCCTTGCTGGGAAAGCTATTAACGATGGTCTGCATGGGAGAAATTGGCGTTTAGAGGAAATCCTGGTATAGACTCCCCAGTGTCTAATGGGAGGGAGGTGCAGTCTTCCTCACTGGTTGGAGGAATGAGATAATAACACAGTAAAACTGGGGAGAGGTCAGTTCAGTATCAGAGTGCGGCTTATAAACCAGCCCTTAAAATGGGGGTTCTTTTGTTCATACTCAGTTTTGTGGGAGAAGCAGAGGTGACTCCGATGAGCCTGCTTTTGGGGGGAGCCGGCTCCTGTTCTTCACTCTGCTTTAGCCTGTACCCATCTGCCCGGGTCCCAGACTTGAGGCCTACCTCTCGTCTGGCATAGCTGTGTGACTGTGGACCAATCCTTGAACCTCTCTGAGCCTTACTTCCTTCATCCGTAAAATGGGCACTGTACACGCTTCACATCTCTAAGGGGAGTTCAGTTGAGGAGAAAACTGTCTTCACAGCACTTGGCATGTTGAGTACCCTCCCCACGAATGATAGTCCCCATATGCTTTCCCCTGTGTGCCTTTTGTGGCTGCTGCTGGCCTCCACTAGCTTTTGTTTCCCGGCACAGTGGAAGAAATAAACTCCAAGGTCCAGCATTTCTTCAGCTCTCCCCTTATGGGCTGGGAATAAGACCCACTCTTTTTAATATCCTGCAACTAAATGTGTTCAGGAGTGAAATAGAGCGTCCTCATCCTCCCTAGCCCTCCCCTCATGTGCCCCCCACCCTGCCCCCTGAAAGCTGGCAGGCGGCCTTCTAAGTGAGCAGCCCACTCAGTGACCCACCTAGAGCGGCCTTCCCAGGCTGGCTTGTATATGCTAATAGGCCTGACTTGTCCTGGCTTGTTTGTAGTGATTTGTGGAGGCATTTATATGCAAATACTATCAACTTGTTGAGTTAATTATCATGTGCCTCCCCCCACCCCCCCTTCCTGCTGTGCCTCCCAGCCTGGCTCTGCGAAGGCGACTGTTCTCATTCAGCCCTGCGCTCTTCGTGTCTTGCCCTCCTCCGTCCCTTGCCCTGTCCCCTTCCTGTCTCTGCAGGTCCAATCACAGCTCTGTGCTGCTCTGTCCCCCACCTCTGGACTCTGTCGTCAGGGATGGGCATGCAAGTGTCTGGTCCAGTTGAAATCCCCTGTGAGTGGTGTCCCTTTGCATGCAGGGCGATCTAGGTCACGTGGCTCTGAGTTAAAACCCCATGTTTTACCTACTAGTTTGAGAAACCGAGCTACCCAGACCTATGAACCCTTGACACTCAGTCCTCAGTCTGGTGAAAGAGTGACTGTTGTTTTAACATCATCATCATCATCATTATTTTCATGTGCCCACATTGTTTATACCACTAAATCTTGTTACCACTTCTGAGCATGCAGAGAAACCATTTTGCAAAGGGGGTGCCCCCTTCAGCTCCCGCCCCCTGTAAACCTCAGTGTTGAAATGTGCTTGAGTGGACCTCAGTTCTAGTTGCTTCCTGCTTGTGTGTGAGCACTGTTGACATTAGGGGTTGGATAATTCTTTGTTGGAGGATGTAGGGGGGCATCCCTGACTTCTCCCCACTTAGTAGCACGCACATGCCCCCCCCCAACGAAAATGTCCTGAGGAAATGCCCACTATCTCCTGGGGAGGCAGAATCACCCCAGCTTGAGAATCACTGGGACAGAGATTACATTTATTTCTCTTGGATAAAAAGATGGTAGATTCCTGCTTCATTCTCTAAGCTAGACATGTTGACCAGCCTCTGAGCTTGCGCTGTGACCCCACGGATCTTAGATGTTGCCATTTGCTTAATTTTATGGTCTTTTTAGCATTTGAAAATTAAGACCCTTTCCTTTCAGGGCATGGTGATAATGCTGGTGTTTGAGGCTTTATCATTTTTGGCCTCTGGAGGGCTGTGCCATAGAAATAGAACCCAAGCCCTATATGTAAGCGTACGTTTTCTAGTGGTCATGTTAACAGTAAAAAGCAGGTGGAATGAAGTCTAAAATAGGGGCGCCTGGCAGGCTCAGTCTTGATCTCGGGGTTGTAAGTTCGAGCCCCACGTTGGGTATAGAGATTACTTAGAAATAAAAAATCTTAAAATATATAACATACACATACATTTGATGCAACCCACAGTACCGCCATGACACTCCTGTTTCAGCAGTTGGGACCAGCTGCCTTTCCAAAGCTCGGGAGCCATATGTGGCTAGTGGCTTCCCCATGGGACAGCTCAGCAAGATCTAGGATGATTCCAGCCCCTGTCATCCCTCAAATCAAGCCCTGTTCTATTGAGTCTGGGAAAAAGTTTTTTTCCTTCTTGCTTAAAGAAAAAAAAAATGAAGGCTTTATATTTATTCTCTGAAAAGTGGGGCCTTGACAGCACAGCTGCAGCCAACGAGAGGAGCGTGGAGCGAGGCAGAGGGAGCTGGGCATCTAATCTCTGGGGAAGCTCCCCCGGCCTCCTCGGGGGAGGCCCTCTGGGCAGTACCCTGGGCCTAGCCTGGAAGGAGGGTAAATATTCCGAGGGCTCAATGTACTCTCTCACTCCGCACAGACTAATGGTTTGGGTTAATTTTGTGTACAAGGCCCCTTTTGTTGGAGAAGGGGGTGAAAGTCCGCAGCTGTGACCGGAAACAGGGCAAGGGCCTACTGGGATGACCTTGTTTTGGAAAGTCTAAATGGAACACTAATGGCAGAGATCTGAGACGGGTGATGTATGTGTGTGTTTGACTGGGCCTAAAGATAAGGTGAAGAGTATTTTAAAAGTTACTTTAGTGCAACCTCCCAGATAATCGCAGGCCTGGGGCCAGTTACAATTTATGGTGAGCTGGTAGTCAGGCCTGTGCGTTGGCCTCATTTTATCTTTGCAGTCCAGGCTCTGTAGCTTAACTGGTCGCTGCTCTGTTTGTTTATTTTAGCATTTTTGGGAGCTGGGCGGTGGGGGCTCATCAGGTTTTTCAGGGACTCTGAGCGACATTTTATAAGGCACAAAGAGCTGTTCCTATTCCTGCTGCTGAGTGCCTTGGGACACCTCACTCCTAGCTGTCCCTAATAATAACGTAAGCTGGGGTGTTGCATTGTAGAGTCTCCAGAAGCCTGGCCTGCAGGGCCACACCTCCCACAGTGCCACAAGCCTGCCAAAGGTGTGAGCTAGGGAGGAGGTGTGGCGGCCTTAATATAGCTCAGGCCGAGGTTCCTTTCATCTCTGAGGTCAGCCTTTTCCTGTTGCCTCTCCAGTTCCTGAAGCGGTGTCTCTGGGCTGCACAGGACACCGGGCACACATTCCTTCCAGACAGGACTGCTTTGGGTGGTGAGAGCCTACCTTTTTCTGGACAGCAGATGCCTCGTGGGATCTTGTGTCACCCATGGTACCCTCTCATCCCTACGTGGAGCCAGTCCCTAAGCACTGCCATTCTTCTGGCTTAAAAGAAGTTTACAAAGCCGCCATTGATTTGACGGAGGCATTGGAACAGCGACTGGCTGCCTCACCTTCCTACCCCAGGATTCCCTAGGAAGCACCTTGCACCACAGAATAGTCTCAAGCTTTGTGCTTGAAAAAAGTGTGTTCTTCAGCTACTAGGGACTTGGCTTTTAAAAATACATTTTATAACCGGGTCATGGCACTTGGGTGTTGTTAAATCCTGCCTGGTTTCTTATTTGCAGTTTGACAAGGTATACTTTGGTTGGGGTAGGGGCTTGTGTGTGTGTGGGGGGTCTTCTCTTGAGGGGCAGTAAAGCATAAAATGGGAAATTCTTCTGAGTTTTGGACTTAATTACAAAAATAACTTATTTATGGATAGAGTGGAATATGTTTGTGGATACCCCCCTTTTTTTTGAGGGTGGGGCATGTGGTTTAAGGTTCCTTCAGACTTTTCAGTTTACCTATCCGCTAAGCCACTGCCATCTGCTTTAAAAAATTTATTTTTTCATTTTAAATCCTCAAAGACAAAGGGACCTGGAAGCTCAGACCTGTCCTGCCACATTCCTGAGTAATTTGGTTTTGATTAACCCAAGGAGAAAAGTTGGTTTCTCCTAGCGACCGGGGGATCAAAGCACCAGGAGGGGCAGTTCCCCTAATACACAGGGCTCCCCTCCCTCCTGTCTCCTGCCGCCTGCTCCCCCTCCCCGGCCTTTTCAACCTCCCCCTCTTTAGAAAGCCTGAGCAGGAGTTATTTCCACTTTCTGACTCTCAGAGGTGGAAGTGTATCCTAGAGCTTCGGATGGACAGACCAGGGAGCAATACCACCCCCCCACTCCTTTCTTCCTAAACTCCTTTTCCCCCCACAAAGCTGCAAAGCACATTCCTGTGTTAATCCTGCTGCTGGAGGAATGCAAATGGCTGTAATTGTGTGCCCCAGGACCAAGCCTTCCGCATCTGTGCAGCTTTTCTTCTTTGAGGAGGTGGCTAAAAAGTTCATTTACATGGAGAAATGAGACTGGCCTGTGATCCCTAGTGGTAGGATGGGCACTTTCTAATAGGAAAGGGGCCTTGTCTGTGGTCTCTGCTCCTCCTCCCCGTTCTCTCCCCCTTTTAAAGTGTCTGTATACGGGGGGGGGGGGGGGGTAGGTACCAGGCTCCTGCTGGGCATATTTTATGGGATGGGGAGGGCAATTAAAAGCGGGGGGGGCACTCTGCTTTTGACAGTAGGAAGTCAAGCTGAAGTATTATTAGACAAGACTTGTCGTAGGCAATCCTTGCGTTAAACTACAACAAACAACTATTATTTCAAAGCAAACTTTCGGTCTCAGAAGTAATTGATGACGTTTTGGAGAGGTGCACCGTGCCCCTGACCTTGTCTAGCTTCTGACAGATTCCTGGACTGACCTTCCACCTTTTTTCCCCCCTCCTTAACTTATACTTGCAGTTTGGCAAGTGGGTTATTTGGATACTAAGAATTAGAAGTATCACTGGGGAGTCGGTACACTGTAACTTTAGGGGGATGTTCAAAATAGACCTGAAAAAATCCTGTCTGATTCCTGTTGAATAATACCTAGCTCCTGGCTGAATCAGAAGTTGAAAGGCAGCCTGAGGTTCCAGGACAGCACCGTTTTAGATGGAAACACAGTACGAGTCACATGTGTAACTGAAAGTTCCAGGAGCCACATTCAAACAATTAGAAAGTGGTGGAATTAATTTCGATACTTTATTTAGACCGGTATACCAGAAATGGTGTTGTTTTAACATATTATCAAGGTAAAGAAGACTGTTAATGAGACATTTTCATACTTAAGAAAAAATCCTGTGTGTTTCATACGTCCAGCCCATGTCACAGGCTCACAGGCTTGGTGGCCCCAGGTGCTAGTGGCTCCCTCTTGGACCAGGCAGAGCTCACTTAAAAGGATGCTGGGGCGCCTGGGTGGCTCAGTGGTTAAAGCCTCTGCCTTCTGCTCAGGTCGTGATCTGGGGGTCCTGGGATGGAGTCCCGCATGGGGCTCTCCGCTCAGTGGGGAGCCTGCCTCCCCCCCCCCACCTGCCTCTCTGCCTACTTGTGATCTCTGTCTGTCTGTAAATAAGTAAATAAATAAATTAAAAAATCTTTGGGAGTGGGGGAAGGATGCTGCCCTGGGCTGCTCTGATGCATTCTGCTGATGGAGTGGAGTCGCCCATTATCTCTTGTGACCAGCTGCTTTCATTTACTGGAGTTCAGGGGTACAGGCCTCAACTGCACACAGTGTCTTCTATGCAAACGGTGCAGCTCCCGTCACACCCTCACGGGATTGTCAGGAAGCAAAAATACGATGCTGCAAACGTCTTGTAAATTGCCTTCCGCTGCTTGTACCTAGGGGTGGAAGGCAGAGGTATCCGTCCGCTTTGGAGGGCTTTCCAAACAAAGAATCCCTTCGGTGGCAGCAAGGTGCGCCAGACCCTGGTGGGAGAGGGGGATATGGCAGAGTGGAGCCGCTGTTGTCTGTGTGAGTTCTTAGGTGTTCAGGACAACACCCTTGCTGCTTTGTATGGCGGCAGGATTGGGTGTATATCTGGGACCCATATATAGTGGATCATTCACGCACTCTCTCTCCGGTCTCGCAGGCTGCTGGCCTAGTGTTGGGGCAGGTGTGGTTGACAGGTGTGGTTTGTCGCCTGCTGGGGCCTTCCTTCTGGAGTCTGGGGTGCTGCCCAGGTGTGAGGTGCAGGAGCTGCTGCGGTTGTCCAGGTCACCAGTCCCAACCAGAATGCCCTTCTCCTTCTCTACCCCTAGTGTTTCTTTCGGATTTCTGATTTCTCACATATCTTAATGCCATGCGCAGAACACTCTTTTCTCTAGTCTGGGGTGGGTGGGCGTCTCTAGCTGCAGGAGGTGAAAGGGAGGGACAGAGGGTAAGGAAAAATCAGAAACCACCTTGCATGGGAGGATAGGGGATGTGATAGAGACGCTAAGCCCCAGTCTAGACTTCTTTTTGTTTTGTTTTGTTTTGTTTTAGTTTTAACTGAGAACAGAATGTTTTAAAATTATTAATTAATTAGCTAAGATCAGGAGTTGTATGCTCTACTGACTGAGCCAGCCAAGGGCCCCCAGACTTTTTTTTTTTTTAATTTAATAGGCTGCTAATATTTTTCTCCTGTTCGGTTATTAAGTGGCTTCTTCTCAGAACTAGGTGACTTAGGTCCTGCTCCCCTTACAGCTCTTATGGGTAAAGTAGCAGCAGGGAAAGCTGTCCCCTGGCTTCTGCTAATAGAGGGAATGGTGGGAAAGCGAGGCCCACGGAGGATCAACTTCTTTCAGAGCATCGGTGAAGGACTGGGCTTTTCTCCCTAGTGATCTTCGCCTTCCTTAGTCAATGCATGGGATCAGCCCAGCTTCCCTTCAGCCGCGCCGTGTCCAGGGCACACAGCCAGGCTCTGCTGATTCCGGGGCCTCCCGGGGGCGGGGGTGGTGGACGGTGGGATTTGTGCCCCCGGTAAGCCGAGAGGCGGGTGTGGGTTTGGGGTTTTACGGGGGGAGGTATCTGATTCCTTCAACAGGCAGGGAAAAACTGTGAAAGTGTGAGGTTGAGTGGCCCCCGGCGCCGGCCTCTGCTGGGGACGAAGTAGCGCAGCTGTCTGACCCCGGGTGAAAAGTTCAAATCTGCATTTAAAAAGAGTGCCAGGAGCCACCCCGCCCCTCCCCCAGTCAAGTTGAAACCCTGTGCGTTGTGGAGGCTCCAGCCAGGCCTTGCGCGGGGATATCCAGCCGTTCCGTGTGCCCGTCGGCCCTGACCCGGGGGTGCTGGAAGTCGGAGGGGGGTGGTGGTGGCGGGCGCCCCGGGACGCGCTTCTCCCACAGCAGCAGTTGCTGCGCACCAGGCGGCCCCCACCCCGCCTGGAAGGAGAGGGAAGTTTCTTCTTCCGCCAGATGAGGGGAGTTTAACCCCTTTCTCCACACCCTCCTGAGAAGGGGGTCTTCCTTTTCCAGCGTCCTCCTTCCGCTAAGGCCGCTGTGGGCTGCGTGGAGGTGCTGGCAGGGCTGGAGGGGACCCTGCTTGGGGGGTGGTGGTGGCAAAGTGATGTCTGGCGGCCGAGGTTCCCTTTCCACAGAGGGGATCCTCCTTTGGCTTGAGCTTGTGGTTTAGAAGTCTGTCCTGGACTTGTTTGCGCTGAGTGTGTAAGTCCCCTTCCCCTCTGTGCCATCCCGCTGTCCTGAGTTTTCCTCCAGCCTTCCATGGCCTTGGGGTAGGAATCAAGATGGGCTTCGAGGGGTCAAGAAGGGCTCAGGCTTGGGGAGGGGGGAAACAAAGGGGGTGGGGTGGAAAGGGGAGCCTGGTCTGCGACTTGCATTCAGCCCTGAGAAGGGACAGAGAAGCGACAGGGTCCGTCTGCCTTCTTCCCCTTTCTCCATCCTGTGCCAGCTTCCCCCCTGCACTGAGGACTGTCTGGCCATTGCCCTGCCGGGAAACCCCTCCACTCGGTCTCTGATTAGTTTACGCCAATGTTTAGGTGACTGTAAACAGTTCAGCTTCTCTGATTTTATATCCCTAAAGGGTCTGAGTCTGAATGCAGTTGGGCATTGGGCCTCTGCGGTGTCTCTGACTTCCCCCACCCCCTCCCAGTGCTAACAGGCAGGTCTTTAACCTTCCCGGAGGAGGCAGATAGAGTCCTCTGCAAGCCCCAGGACCAGGGGCCATCTCCTTGTTTTCCTTTGGTTCTGAATACTGAGATTTAGAAAGTGAGGTTGGGAGGCCCCTATCTGTAGGACTGGAAGTTGAAGATTGAGGAGAGGAATGCTTCTTTGAAGGGAGAAGTCTGTTGATTCTGATCTCTTGTTTGGGGAGGAAAAGAGAAGTTTCCTATGTTCCCCCTTAGTTTGTCAAATGTACTCATGGATTTTGACTCTTAAAAGGCTAAAGTAAGACCTTAGCACTGACAAGGTGGCATAGTATACCTTTGTTTCATTTTGCCTGACTCCTTCTTCTTATTTAAAGGATACTTAGGAACTTAAGGTTTTGGATGCCACCCCCCCACACACACACAAGAAGTGTGGCGAAGGATCTGTTTGGTTATTGTGGCACATCTCGTTGCTTTTGCCTTTACCAGCGTGGGACATTCCTATTTGTTCTTTTCCTATGGGAAACATGGGAATTCAACGTCTTGAGGGCCACACGGGGTCCCTTTTCCCACAAGGTTCCAGAATGTACATTCTGTTAGGGAGCCGGCATTCCCTCTGAAATCCCAATGCCCTCACTTCCCCATGCCCACCTCTTCCTCCACGCTTCTCTCAAGGGTACCCTTCTTTGCAGCTAGAGGACCACTGTGACCTGCAGGGGAAGGAGGAGAACATCATCCCTTGGTCCATTTGCCTTCTGGTTCGTGCGTTCAAGTCCCGGACAGTTCTTTCTGTTGGCTGTGATGGCTCGGAGTCCAGTTATGCCATCACAGGGGCATTTTAATTAGCAGTGCCTTAGTCATTAGTTAGTTATTGTTTTTGTCTGGAAACACTTAAGTACTGTTTACTCGATGTCTCAACGAAATGCAAAACAGCAATTAAGCAGAAATTTGTTGTATGAGGCAGGAACCAAAATGGATTGTCAAAAGCAGGTTGTGGTTCCTCCCACAAAAGTTGTTTCTCCTTCGGCCTCCTGATAACTGGATTGTTCCAGAACCTGTCTTCATGACCTACTCCCTAGAGTTGTCTGATAGAAGGAACTTTATATCTTTATATAAACTATACTATATATCTATATATCTATATGTCTATCTATCTATCTATAACTATATATCTTTATATATCTTTATGTACTCAGGAACTTTATATCTTCCTGTGTCCTTTGTTCATTGGTGTGGACATTTAGGTTTGGTGAAGTGTTAATGTTTACTTTTTCCCCCTGTTTGGGTTTTTGTTTTTGTTTTTGTTTTTGTTTTTTTTGGTCTGCTACCTGGGATATTTCAAAAACCCATTTCAAATGAAGATGAATTATTTGTGAAAACTCATGCATGGCTTCCATTTAGAGAACTTGAACATATTTTCTTCATAGTTTTCTAGATCAGGTGCCACTGTTAATCTAATAAACCCTTCTTGACCTCCCGAGTGTTGAGGCACTGGGATAGATCTTTTTTTTACTTAAAATCTTGTATGGATTCGTGGAAGAGGGGCTAAGGCTAGGGCAGAGCTGGCGAGGCACTAGAATGCTCCCCCCTCAAAAAAAAAGGTCTAGGGGACGCGCATGTGCATTGCCCACAGCTTGGACGGGAACCCAGAGGAAGGAGCTGCTCCTTGTCGAAAGAAACAGCCAGCTGCTTTGGTGGGGTTCTCATCCCCCGGAACGCAAGGCTTATGGACAATGCGATCCAAGGAGAAGGCTGAGGGAACTGTGTAAGGCGGGGCAGAGGGGGTGGCAGGCGAGTGAACTCTGAATTATATCATGTCGTCCTTCTTTCCAGGAGACACGTTGGTAATAAAACTCTTCTCACCAAGTTTGTCGTGGGGACCCTGGTTTCTCACTGCTCAGGCTCTTGTCTCATGCTCCCTGTCTCTTCTTCTTCTTCCTTTTTTTTTTTTTTCCTTTCTCTCTTTTCCCTTCAAACAATATCTTCTGACTTCCAGATTTCTGATAAATTGATAAGAGGCATTGCGTGAGTCAATAGAGCTGTAGACACTTTGCCAATATAACCCCGGCTCTATTGATCTGCCAGTAAATTAAAGTCTTACTTAGAGGCTGCCGATATTTCTAATCTCCTGCCTCACCAATTACATCCTCCCAGCTACCTGGAAAGGGGACTTGAGCCTTAGGACCTTTTTTTTTGTTGTTGTTTTACCAGGGGCTGCTGTTCTTCCATGGGGTTGGGGAGGGGCACTTGTGTTTTTTAGAAAGGGGAGTGTAGAAGAAAATGAACCAGCTTAACTCCTTGTATGGGATCTGTGTTCATGCCACAGGTTCATTACCAAAAAAAAAAAAAAATCCTGGAAAACAAATCCCATCAAGGTGGTTACTACCTCTTACAGCAAGTCTGCAACGCCACTCCTACCCTTGGATTTGCTCCGGAGATAAAGTTGAGAGTTGCTACTATTGGAGATATTCTGGTGTCTTTTATGCCTGTCTCTCACTTTTTAAAGAAACGTTTCATTTTTCTCACCTAATCTCTACACTCCATGTGGGGCTCGAACTCACAACCCTGAGATCAAGAGAGACATGGTCTTCTGACTCAGCCAGCGAGGTGCCCCAGCTGCGTCTCACTTTTAAATATTTTTGACAGTCTTTCTCTTGAACTAGAAGAAAATGGGAGATTTTTTTTTTTTAATTAAAAGCTGGGTTATTTGTGTTTGTCACTTAAAAAGAAATAAATGCTTGAGAGTTTGTGGAAAAGAAGAGATTGGAGGGGCTGCCCAAGATAGGAATGGCTGGAGGCAGGCCCCATTCTCATTGGAGCAGAGGAAAGCAGGGGAGAGAATCTGTTTCTTTCTCTGTCTTAACTTTTGCCCATGGTGCCCCTACTGTCACTCCCCGCTCTGCCCCTTGCTCACTGGTTTGAAGTTGAGTAACAATAACAACAGCTTAAAGATGTTCCTGCAGGAACAATGGGGCTCATAGAGTTCTCTACCGTGATACCCACTTTACACCATGGTGGTTAGGGCAGATCGTTCATCTGATAAGCTCCTTTCAAGTCCTGTTTATGTGGTTGGCTTTGAGAAGAAATCTCCAGATAAATGCTCTGTTCTCTCTGATACTCCAGAGCAAAAAAAAAAAAAAAAAAAAAAAAAAAAAATCAATGGTAGGGATAATTCTTTCCCTTGTCCAACACGCACTTCAATGTGTTTCTACCATGAGCGTTATTCTTTTTTTTTTTTTTTTTTTTTTAAAAGGCGCCCCCCCCCCCATTGGGGGGTTTGACCCAACCCCCCTGAGAACAAAAATTTTTTTTTTTTCTTAGCTATGCAGGCACCCCTCAAAGTTGTTTTTTTTTTTTTCTTTTTTTTTTTTTTTTTTTTTTTTTAACAAAACGTTCAGCCCTGGAGCCCCATTC
>NW_019154114.1:7791752-7894666 GCF_002288905.1 Enhydra lutris kenyoni
TTTTTTTTTTTTTTTTTAACAAAACGTTCAGCCCTGGAGCCCCATTCTCCAGCACTGTGAGGAAGGAAGCACTGTTGGGAAGTGCCTATGTCCCAGTTAGTAGAAAGAACAATGTAGACCCTGTTCCCTGGGAGTATTTCTGGTCTTCCTCTCTCTTCTCTCTCTCTCTTCACCTCTCAAGTGGGCGAGGTTGATGGTGAGCTTAGGTTGGGTAATGTGGGAAGCTTGCCAGGGGGTTCATCAGCTGGCTGAGTTAGGGGGGAGAATGGAGAGTGTATGGGGGCCCAAGAATGGCCTCCCCTTCTTAGCCCCAGCCTTCAGAGCTGCCAGAGGCCGGCTGAGATGGCTGCCTGCCTGAGGTGGTGATTGAAAGCTGCTTAAGGGTGGGTTAGGTCTCCTTGCTTGGGGATTGGAGGAGACTGCCTTTCCACGCTTCCCTTGGCTCCTTTGGGCTGAGTGAGTGAAGGAGATGTTAGACAAGGAGAAACCCCAGGAGGTTGGGATTGACTTTCCCCTTTGTTTGGATTGCATTGTGTTGTAGGAGGTGTTTAAATCTTGTTCACACCTGTCGAGGCTGAGGCCTGGCTTTGAGAGCAGTTTGTAACAAGACTTCTGTTGTTGTTGCCGAAAAGGTTTCTAGCTCACAACAGAGGAACTTTATTGTAGCAACTTGTTAATGTTCAATTAGGCAAATTCTGGGTGCCCTGGGGGCAGTGGAAGGGCTGCTGCCTTTTCCTGGCTACCCCTGCCGCTGTTCTCAGGGATGGCATGGGGAGGAGCAAATCTGACCCAGGGCTCCTCCAGGGGCAGGTGGGGTCTCTATGGAGGGGGAGAGCCCCTCCGAGGAGTTGGATGTGGGACAGGGTGCAGACGGCTGCTCTGAGGCCAGCTCCATGCCTTCGGTTGTAATAGTCTTGCCCTGTGTGTGGACACTTGCTAACTGTCCCGACCATGGGTGGGATGCGGTCTGTGTCTCACAGTTTGCATATGGGTTGGGCGGGGGATAGGGAGGACCCCAAACCCAGTGAGGGGGAGCTTCAGTATCTGCTGCCCCCGCTTCCCCCCCCCACCCCCACTCCCTGCCGGCCCTAGAACCCTGTTATCTTTGGGAATCTGAGTCTGACTGGCTACATCTGCATATGTTCTCTGGTCTTCTTTCTGGGACACGAATCTTCTTGAATGACTGTCTGGTACCTGGATGGACGGTATTTTCCACCTCCTGGCGGACGGAGGCCTTGCGACTGTGGGCAAGGAACACAGGAAGCTCATTTCTCCAGCAGGAGGTTTGGCTTGGAGGTGCTTGCGTTCTGCCGCAGGAATGGGTCGGGCTGACCGTTGTCTTGTCACGGTAGAAAAAGGGGGAATTGGAGCCCTTGCTGCTTTAAAAAAGAAACAGAAGGAGAAGCTCAGGCCCGGCGCCATCTGCTCTCCCCTGGCCCTCAGGCAAGGCGCTTCTGGGACCTGTGGCCGGAAGCAGTGGCAAGTGGGTCCTCCCCTCTCGGCGGTTGCAGGGAGTCTTCTGTCCTGGCAAGGCCCGGCTATAAAATATTGCCCCCCGTGGCAGCCTCGCTCCATAGTGTTGAGCGATGAGGAGTGCAGGGCACCCGGCAGTGTATTAAACACTAGTTGAGCACAGGAGGGGCAGTATATCACAGGAGAGAGATAAGCAAAGTTCTCTGATAGTGGATCAATAAAGGTTAGTGACATCATATCTCAAAGTGAGGGAACCTGCTCTCTGCACAGCCATTTATCAGATCACAGCCCTGGAAGGGCATTAACCCCTTTCTGGCCAGATTTTTTTTTTTTTTTTAAACTGAACACCTTACCTCCCTCTTGGTGAGGGAAGGGTGAGGTTTCAGGGCCGCCCCCCGCCCCCACAACCCCAACACTGGATTTAAGGAATCTCCCTGTGCTGGTTTTGGAAATGCCTTGTGCATTTAGCTTAGTAACCCAGCACGGGGCTTGGGCATGCACTATATGTTTGTGGAAAGTATTTTAACTTTGAAATGTGTGCAGACATTCTATAAAAAGTCAGCATTTCTACTGAAGTCATAAGACTATGTCCGAATGTTACAGGTGTGCGACAGTATTGCTGTTGGGACACCTGGGGGCTGGGGTTTCTGTCTGGGGTTTGATGGCAAGCGATAGGGCTGGACCGATTTTTAAAATTGCAGTAAGCCAGAGAACGGCCTTGAGCTGTCTTTTTTTGGCATTGTGGACCTCTAGACATTGACCAGTCCCCCAGTGATTGGGGATTGGCAAACCACTGCCTGTAGGCCTATTTTTGTATGGTCTGTGAGCTCAGAATGGTTTTTACTTTTTTAATCTGTGGTGGAGGTTTGGGAGCGGGGGAATCAGAAGAAGAATGATATTTTGTGACATACAAAAATAGGTGAAAATCTGGTTTTACTGGGAAACAGCCAGGCTTGTCCATTTCCGTGTTGTCTCCGGCGGCTTTCCTGCAACAGCGGGCAGAGCTGAGCCGTTGGCCTGCAAAGCCGAGAACGTTTACCTGCCTCTTTACAGGGAAGGTTTGCCAATCCCTGGTCTAGCTTCTGATCTCAAACTGATAGCCAACTAGTTGTGTGACCTTGGGTAAGTCCCTTTCTCTGTTTCACTGATCTGTGTAATAGAATCTTGTCCCTTGGGGCTCCTGGGTGGCTCAGTCCATTAAACCCCTGCCTTTGGCTCAGGTCATGATCCTAGCACCCACGCTAGGCTCCTTGCTCAGCGGGAAGCCTGCTTCTCCCACTTCCCCTGCTTGTGTTCTCTCTCTCTGTGTCAAATAAATAAAATCTTAAAAAAGAAAAGAAAAGAATTCTGTCCTTTGTCCCAGGTGTTCTGGAAATCAAGTGGAAATGGGTAAAAATGGCATAGCGCTTATTAGGAAATAAGGAGGGTCATCAGACTCTCTGGAATGTGAGCCGCACCTGAGGCTGCCAGCCTGTGGGGCTCTTGCTCATGCAGGCCTAGTGCCCAGTGTGATCGTGAGAGAGAGGGACCGGGGGTTGTGTACCTTGTCTCCTTCCTGGGTCGGGTTGGGTGAAGTTTGAGTCTCTTGGAGTCTCTGCAAACTCGAAGGCATGCATCTTCCTGGAGCGAGCATCTTTTGCTTTGGAAGGGACCATCAATTTTCTTCCGTGACCGCTGAGATTTTTATCCTTAAAGAGTTGGATCACTTTTCTTTCCTTCCCAATTGGTGATTTATAGATGGAGAGTCCAGGCCTTTTCCTGGAGGTCTCGGACTGTTTATCTTTTTGGTTGGGCCCTGACAATGTGCTGGCTGGGATCTTCGCGTTGGCCAGGGTGTTTGGGGGCGAGATGCCAGTCGCAGGGCCCAGGGGTGTCTGGGGGGAGGAAGGAGGCCGGAGATTCCAGCCCAAAGCTAATGGGCTGATGTCCAACTGGAAAGTGTATTTTCATTGAGGAAATGTAGGTATTAGTGGGGCCTGGATTACTGTGTGATTGTGCTGTCAATACTGCCGTATTGAGTCCGCGAGAGCCCGCACAGTACAGGGAAACACTTAGCTCACTACTGCTGCTTATTGAGAAGCCGATAGCAATTTACTTGCTGACACTTGACATCAAATCCATTCCCAGAGGTGGAGCTCCTGCAAACTACCAGGGGAGCTCTCTCCCTTTCCCAGGGCCCTCCCCTACCTTGGGGGTCTGCCAGCGTGTGGCCTGCAGGGCCAGTGGCTGCCTCCTGGCTGGGGGAAGATGCGAGATGGGGTAGTAATGGGGGAGATGGTCCTGTTTAACCTTCATAGCCAACAAGGCATTTTCTTCTCTTCCTAAGCGCTCTTGTACTTGTCTTCTTTCAACAAGTGCTAAATGACCCTCTCTTCATTCCTCCCCGGGGTGTGAATTTTCTGCATGTGGGAACTTTCTCCTCCTCTTTCCATAAAAAAGTTTGTTCCTTAAAAGGGATACATGAGGAAATCATATGTGGGAGAGAGGCGAGGAGTGTCTCATCTCTAGGAGATGGGTGGGTGTCTGAGGGAGCAGTGGAGGCTGGGAATGTGCTGCCCCCGCACCCCCACCGTGAAACCCAGGGCAGGGGAGCAGGGACTCCTGTGTCCATGCACCAGGGGCGTATGTGAGTCCGGGGCACTGGGAATGGACACAGCCAGCACTCTGTTCCTTCTGTAGCTACTCATGTGGAGTCTGTCTGCAAAGTGTCTGGCCACTTGATTCGCAGTGTTTTCACATGGCTGAGTGAATTAGATGCCTTCAGACCCTGGGTTCTTCTCTGAAGACTAGTCCGTGGTTCCCACTGGTTCCTTGGCTTCTCTGAATGTGGGCGCCATTTGAGTTTTGTCTCTGTGTTCCTGTGCCTTGGGACTCAGTCCAGACCGTTTCTTAGTGTGTCTTATGTGGGTGTCTTTGCAACCACTACTTGGAGCCTGGGTGACACGAGAATCCGGCTGGATGATCTCCAACCTGGTCACCATGGATGGTACTTCTTGCCTGTGGGTGGGGAAGGGAAGAGCCAGAGGAGGAAGCCTTTGCCTGTGGGATTCTGTGAGGCTCCTTGGGGACTGGCCATCAGTTCCCTGGAGTCTGCTGCCTCCAGTGTCTACCTTACGCCTCCTTTTCTCCCTCCCCCACTCTGCCAAAGCCTTGGTTGTTGTCCAGCAAAAGGTGTGGCAGTGAGGTTAGGGGGCTCTGATTGTTTGACCTTTTATCCTTTGACCTTGACCGGGTGCAGAATTCAATGCAAACGTGTGGGCAACATCGTTTGTGTCTGTTGTCAGTGGAGCACCACACTGGAGACGGTGTTACTTGATTACGATAATGCACATGCTTTGTTTATAGGAGAACTTTTTCTGGGAAGATGACGGTGCTGGAAGGAAGTCACTCTCCTTGGTTTATAGATGGGGTCATGAAAGCGGGTGTCCTTCCAGTAAACCTGTCCAGAAATGGAGATATCACTCAGAGCTTTGTTGCTTTTTGTCACAAACATTCGATGGGGGCATGTTGCCTTGAGACCGGCACCGTGGTGGGGTGGTGGCAGTGACCTTTTCCTGGTCACTGCGGCTCTGGGATCGTGGGTGGTGTCTAGTCGACACAGAACACATGTGGTGGGTTTGAGGTTGTGCACCTACATGAGTTCTGGTTCCCGCAGGCCTCAGGAAGCTCACGTCAACTCTTTCTGAGCTCTAGGTGTCTGTGTCTTAGAGAGAGCCACCTGAAGGATGCCGTAGGAGTCCTTCTAGCTCCAGATGATCACGAGTAGGACTCTGGGGTTGGCTGAACCTTTCGGAGCAGCAGGAATTACTCTCATTCAGCACAGTGACGTTGCTGAGTTCCTAGAGAGGTTGATCACGATCTGGCTGCTCCTTGGCTGGTGGTTTGAGTGGATTGATTGACAAGGAAAGTTCTCCCTGGGTGGCCGGGCTGGTTGCCCATGCATGTAAAGAGATAAAGGCCTTGGCTTTGTCCAGGACAGGTTGTGGGCTTGGGATCACGTGTGTACAGGCTCCTCTGCCTTCTAGATTTAAGGAAGGGACTTCCTGGATTTCTTTTCATCTTCAAGAGGCTCTCCAAAGTCTGTGGCTATTAGTTTGGCACTTGTGGGAAAGGCCTGCCTGTTAGTAAAATTTGAGAATTTGTCATGCTGTGTTTATCTGATGTCCCCTGAAGTTTCTGGGACTGGGCCCTCTCTCTATCCCCACGCTCACAGGCCTAGTCTGGGCCCCTGTCCCTTCATGGCTGACCTGCAAGACCTTCTGTGCCAGAGATCGCAAAGTTGTGGCCTGGCAAAAAATGGCCTACGGGTGTGTTTTGTTCAGTACATACTATATTTTAAAAATTTGGAATGTTTTAGCCTAAAAATCTGAATTGGTGCCTTCACTTGAAAAAAAATGGGGGAGATTTGGCCCCTTTGGGCCTCAAGAGCAGAGGCTGGCCAGAATAGGACAGTGGCTGCCCCTCTTAGAAGGAGCATATACTTTTTAGATCACCAGGGTGGGTCCCTGTCATTCTGTTACCTTGCACCTGGCCAGTCACTTGTGTTTGTCACCTGCCTGGCCCTCGTGGGTATGTGCGGTCTGTGGTCACTTCGTGGATACTGCCACCGGAGCTCCATATTTCAGCGGTTCTCGGGGGAGGTGATTTTACCTCCCTCCTGCACCAGGGACATTTGGCAATGTCTGGAGACATTTGTGGTTGTCACAGCTGGGCTGGGGGCAGGGGGGAGATGCTGCTGACATCTGGTAGGTGGAGGCTGGGGATGCTGCTAAACCTTGGAGAGTGCACAGGATAGCTCTCCACCCCGGCCCCACCATAACGGTCCTGCTCCGCACGTCAATAATACTGAGGTCAGGAGATCCTGCTTTATTTTCTTCTTGTTCTCCTGATCAGGGGCCTATGGTGGCTCCCTGAAGCCTAACATTTTCCACCTGCCTGCAAGGACCTACAAGCCTCCTGCCAGGAGGCCGGCTCTTCCCACTCACCTGGTTTGCCCCACTAATGTTCCCATTATTGGTGCTTCGGCAGGCTGCGCTCGCCGCTTCTGCTTCCTCTGGGTGTCAGCCTCCTTTCCTGCCCTTGACCTTTTGTCTGCTCCTTCATCAAGAGAACTTCCTGTGTGCTAGGCCCTGTTTTAGGTGCCAGTATGCCTCAGTGCGGGGAGGGGAAAAAAAAAGAAAAAAAATCCTTGCCTGCAAGGAACTTATGCTCCCTCTCTCCCTCCATCTACATACTCAGTAAACTACCCTATTTTAAAACATGTTCAGTGCCGTGGGTGGGGGGAAGCTCAGAAAAGGAAGAAGGAGTGCCGCGGAGGATGTGGTTTGCAGGTTAAGTGGGGTTGTGAAGGCCATGTGAGAAGGGCAACATTTGAGCAAGGATAGGAGGGAGTAAGTGATGGTGGAGGGCTCTGGGCAGAGGGAAGAGCCCTTCAGAAATGCTGAGTAGGGAGGCCCGCTTGGCCAGAGCACTGGCTGCAAGGTGAGGGGGGGTGAGGGAGAAAGAGCTAGTGCCCCCCCTGAGTGTGGTGGCCCTGACGGTGAGAGGGGTTCATCTGCAGGCATGGTGTGACCAGACCAGGGTTGGCAGGCTCCCTCTGGCAGCTGTGCCAGGCTAGGGGTAGAAGCGAGGGGACCGAGGGAGATGATTGCACCTGCCAGGCCAGAGGCAGCTCCAGCCAGGGCCCTTGCCATGCGGGGGTATTGCAAATAGCGGCTTAAAACAGCAGACATTCATTTTCTCTCCTTTCTGGAGGCTAGAAGTCCGTGTCAGCAGGGCCATGCTCCTGAAGGCTCTAGCTTCCCGGGGCTGCTGGCGATCCTCAGCATTCCTTGGTTTATGGCTGAACCTCTCTAGTTTCTGCCTGTCTTCATGTGGCCTCTTCCCTGCCTGTACCTTTAGGTGCCCTCTCCTCTTTGAAAGGCACCGGTCATTGGGGCTAGGGCCCACCTAAATCCAGCACAACCCCCCCTTCACTTAATTGTACCTGCAAAGACCCCATTTCCAGATAAGCTCATATTCTGAAGTTGTGGGTAGATGTGAAATTTGGGGGGACACTTCTAATCCCACTACAGGTGGTCACCTTCTGGAAATATTTTGAAGGTAATGTATGGGGTGGAAGGGAAGGAAGAGTCCAGGATGCCTGGGGTGACCAAAGGATGGGGTCCCTCAGAGGCCCTCCCTCCCTTGTCCCAGCGCCACCAGTCCTGCCTCTTCTGTTATGACTTCCTCACCCAAGTGAGCCTATCGTTCTTTGACAAGCTACGGCTTGTCTACTCAGTATTACTGATTAGGCCACTCCAGCATTTAACTCTTTAATTCTCAATAGAAAAGGGAGGTACCATATCTGGTACCAGGAAATTTAAGAGACTTTGTCTTCAAAGCCCTGGAGCCTGTGTTCTTTTCAGGTTCGCTCACAGTTTGGTGAGGTGTACAGGGTGGGGACTGGTCAGTGTCTGGACGAAAAGAACTCAGAGGCTAAGTGTCTTAACGAGGATGGCCTACAGGTTGGTTTAAATCTGAATTTGAACTCCAGTGGGCAGGCAGGGCCCTGCCTTAGACAGGTGTTAGCCAGTGGGAGGGGCGTAGATTGTGGGAAGACACTCTCTAGCCCCCTTCCCCCCCCACCGCCGCCGCCATGGGATGGCTGAGGGTCCAGATCAAGGGCGGCCCCAGGACCACCTGCATGCGTGTTGGGGGCTTGACGTTTGAGGGCCTGTGCAGAGGGAGGGGATGGGCTGCAGGCCTCCTCCTGATGTGGGCAGGTGTCTCCTGATAGTTTTCAGAGTGTGTAGAGAAGAGGGATAAGTTGAGTTTAGCTCCTTGGCAAGAACTATTTCTTTTCCTTTTAAAAAATTTTTTTATTTAGATCAATTTAGGTGACATATACTGTATTATGAGTTCCAGGGGTAGAATTCAGGGATTCATCAGTTGCACATAACACCCAGTGCTCATTCCATCAAGTGGCCTCCTCAGTGCCCATCACCCAGTTACCCCATCCCTGTCCCTGCCCCCGCAAGCCTCCCTGGCAGGAACTACTTCATGTATGGTGTCTGTGGTTAGTGTGCATACTTAGTTTGTTGGCTGGTAGGTATACGGACCAGGAGACTAAGAAGAACTTCTACAGGTGCCTGTGCCACCAAAGGACCTGGTCACAGAAGAATAAGGGACTGGATTCTTGCCCTGATACTTCCTAGCTGTGGGACCTTGGGAAAATTACTTGGATTCTTTGGGTCTCCATTTTCCTTGTGGGCAAAATAGAATTGCTCCTGGTACCCGTCTCCCAGGTAATCAGGAGTGTGCAGGTAGAACATTTCCTGCCTGGTGCATAATTGATACAGGTGCCGATTATGCAGTTGCACTTAATGGTTTATAATCCCCTGCCCCTGTCAGCTCGATTTGAATAGAGTAACACACATCAGGACTAGTGACCATGCTTGTAATTCCCTGGCCTTCCCGTAAACCAGTGAGTATTTGAATGGAAGCATACCCAGAACACGTAGAGCGTTGGAGAATCGTGGAGTCGAACCCAGCTCTGGAGGTCTGAACTGATCCGTTCCACTTGAGTACAGTCTCGATCACTTCATTGCTGAGTCATCGCTGACAAGTGCCTGCCAAAGTCAATACGACGGGTCCAGCCCGGGCAGCTGGTTTCACGGCAGTTTGTCCCATGTGTCCTGCATTTCCCATTTTCTGTGTATTTCAGAAGCTGTCCCATATGGTGAGGCCCTTCTTGGCCCTGCCAGGCTGTGTGGGGGTTGTTCTGCTTTCAGAATTTAAGAAGCAGACCTTTCCGTTTTGAAACTTCACGTAAGAAGTCAGAACGGTATCTTTACATTTCGATAGAATGATAGCAGTGTTCGCTCGCTTCGCAGTCTCTCTGGGCAATCTCCCTTTGATCTGATCTGGAATTTGATCTCGATTGCTTAGGAAAGTGTTCTTCCAGTGTATAGTTTTAGGGACGTGGTTTATTCAATTTGTTTTGGAAAAACTTGAAATGCAGTATCCTGGTATCTTGGTAGAGGGTTGGGTGCTGGTGCCTCGTGTACTGGTAACGGTGGCCTTTCCCACGTTCTTGGTAAGCCCCCTCCCCTCCTTACACACTCAGCTCCCAGACCAAGAATGTGGAGGATTCATGTGAGATCTTGCAGGATGAAGTGGATTTTGTCTTTCAGCAATGATAGGGAGATAGTCAATTCACATGGAATGTCTGCTGTTCTTTTGAAAGGTTAAAGGGCTCTGTACAGGACCTATGCGAAGTCAGAACACTTTTTTTTGTTGTTGTTGTTTATGCCCTGCTGGAACGGCAGACAGCTCTCTCATTTTTCTTACCAGTGGGCTAAACAAATAAACAGTCGTCATTGCGGGTAGATGAAGAAGAGGTCTTGAAAAGGCCATAGAGAAAGGTCACGGGGGTGGGTCGGCTGAGCACATTATGTAATGGGGACTGGGGAAGTGTGGGGAAGAGAGACCAGAGAAATATCTCTAGGAACTGACTCTTGTTCTGGATGGAGGTGTTGCTTCCTGCGGGGATGGATGCCTCATGCCCTCTAGGTTTGAGCCCTTTAGAGCAGGAAGGTCTCCATGAGAGAGAATGGTCACCCAAGGGTACCGGTGCCAGCCGTGTGCAGCAGCTGCCCAGGGCAGCACAGGTTTGGACAGGAAAATGTTGCTCCCTCCCATCGCAGAATGGCCGGGAGCGGCCTGAGCTGCTGGGTCAGGAAGGGTGGGTGTGTGTGCAGATGCAGTGGGAGGGGGCAGTGGCCTGTACACCATCTGAGACCTCTGTATGCACATGTGCACATGCTGCTGCTGATAGAAGATTCGAAGGCCCCTCTAGGGTTTAGTGTTGTGCCTGAGGGCCATTTTCCTGGGCCTTGATGATGCAGTGGAGCGAGCAGGCGTTTACTTGCTGTTGGCAACTTCTGCAGCTTCCCAATATGAACGGGCCACAGGGTCTTTGTCTCAAAGGACTCCATCACTGGAGACCGGATGAGAAAGTGCCCAGATGTCTTGCTGTTTACTCTCAGGTCCAGTGGCAGCTCTCAGGACTCCTGCAGGAAGCATTGAAGGAAATGAAGTTATGGGAACACGATGCGACGGAATGCCACTGTGTCTCTTGGGCACCTGTTCTAAGAAAGCTGGGTCACCGTCTTTGTGTGCCTGGAAATTGGCATCGAGACTAGGGCACCAGCAAAATTGGATATGGAGTTCTTGAGGATTGGCTTGAGGGCGGATACCCTTCGAATGAGAAGAATTATAGTCCTGAGGATAAAGTCATGGCAGACAGGGATCGGGGAGATGGTTTGCCCAATGGAGTTGAGCATGTAGAATGGACAGAGATGGGCTTCAGTCTCCAAGTGAAAGAGTTTCTTCAGATTCTCAAGATGAAGAGCCTCTGGCAGCATATACCAGGCATGGGTTGATTTAGTTCAGGGGCTCCTAAAAATGTCAATTAAAGAAAATTCTGGCTATTTATTGCTCACAGTTTTGTTTAGTTTTGTTTTTTGTATTTGTTTTTAATAAGATCAAAACCTATGAAAATGTAGGTCTTCCCACCTCCCCGGACCAAAACCCCCAGAATTTTCCAGCTCAAATGGAGAAGTCCTTCCCAGAAGAGAGTAAAAGTAGGGGCAGGAGGAGAATGTGCGGAACTGGTGATGGGGGCAGGGCCTGTGGCATGAGTGCCTGTCGGGGCACGAGCTCTGTGTCGGCAGTAGGCATCTTGGCCTCTTTGGTTCACTGCCCATTGCCATCCGTAGCCATAGTACAATCCCCATCACGTCATAGCCACTCAGATATTTGAATGCATGGATGGGCAAGTCTCCGGACAGGCTCTGACTGTGGGGGTGCTTAGACGGAAAGGCTCTTGGTGTAGGACTGTGTCTTCTAGGACCCTGGGATTGGAGAAGTCAGCAGCTGGGTTGTGCTACCGACCAGAAAAGCTAGGGTTAGCCTTGTAGAAGAAAAGGCAGTATTCAGATGTGAGGGCAGGGAGCCTGGGAAAGAGCGGCACAAGAGAATGGGATCGGTTAGGCTTTGATGGCTGGGCCACAGGAACCTTGGGGTTGGGCGGGGGAGGGTTGGAAAAAAACCTGGAGTGCTCTCAGATGCCCCTTTTAAAGTGTTCCTCCTATGGCCAATGGAGGATGTTTTCTGGGGACCTCTTCCCTGAACAAAAACAAAAATAAGACCCCTACTCCCCTTAATCTGAGTGTCTTACGTTAACCCAAATCATGTCTTAAGATCACATGCTGATTGCCTGCCTAGCTACGGGTATTCCTTTGCCTTTTTAAGAGAAAAGCTCATTAAAGCAAAAGGGGAGTATTCACATAAGTTCCTAGGGGTATATCACTGCACTTGGGTAGGGTCCCAAGTGAGCGTGTGCTGTAATGGAGAGCCTCTGCTCCAGAGCCACCCCGCTCTCACCGGGGCGTGTTCCCACATCCGTGGGAGGCATGGGGGATATTCTTGGTTCATGCAGAGGTTACAGAGTGGCTGTAAATGGACATTCATATAGAAGAAGAGGAAATTACTATAGTCAGGGCTCTGGTGCAAGGGATTTAAAAGAAGGCCATAAATTAGTCATAAGCGCTAAGGAAGATGGGATTCTATTTCTAGGGCTGGTTTATTTTGAGGAGGGCATCAGGAGAATCCATAGGTAAAGAGAAACTGGTCAAGTCACAGAAAGATTTGGACTCCTGGGCAGGTTAGCTGCCTGTATTGCCAGAATTCACCTTCTCTTGGACTTTGAATATTCCAAGTTACATGTTTGTCAAGTAGGAGGCCGAACGAGAGCCCGTAGTGGAAGTTGGGTTATTTACTTATTAACTACTTTGCCCCATTGCAAGTCACGCTTTATATGTGCACACTGAAATGGCATGTTTGGATCTCGTTGAACAGTCCTGGTTACCCCTACCTAGAACATTCTGACGTGATACCTCATGCTAATTGTTATCGTAAAGGAAATGGACCAGACTGGGAGCGTGTAGACAGATGTGGAGGGTTGGTAGGCACCCGAGAATGAAGAGCATATGGTTATGGCGGGTTGGGGCGGGTGGGTGGTGGGGGAGGCTCTGACCTCGTGGTGGAAAGAAAGCTGCGGGAAACTGGAGGGGGTGGAGGAGGAGGACCATGGTGGGATCCTCGTCTGCATAGCAAGTGAAAAGAATATTCTTTACCTAGAGGCTGGTGTGAAGCACTAATGCATTTAATTGCTCTGCAACAGGACGTCGTCCCCTTGCCGTCCAGCCAGTCTTCACGTGGGATGTTCTTCAAGGCGGCAGGCCTCAGTTGGGTCCACAGTGGCCTGTACCTGTGTGGTTTGTAACACCTAGTCCTGGAAAGCTGGCTCCCGTGGAGGTGTTGGGCAATTGGGGCCGGCCGGCCGCCAGCTTCTGATGTGGTTGGCTGCCTGGCTCACACCTCTTAGGTGCTGGCGAGATGGCAAGATCGAATGGCCCCAGGCTACCACGGAGGCGGGCAAGATGCCACCACCTTCCAGAGCTTTCCTCTTCTCTTTGTCTCAGGAGCCCAGTGGGCACAGGCTCTGGTTTTCCAGTTCCTTAGGCCAGCGACCTGCCATCACAGTGAGGCTTCAGGCTGGCCCACCTGTGGGATCCGTTGGGTGAGGTTGGGTGAGGTTGGCTTAGCCTGGCTCTGTTCATTTGATGAAAGGAGCTATGGATCTGGCGATTTCTATATCTATATCTATCTATATCATTTATATGTGTGCATATATGTCTGTGCCTGTGTGTCCAGTATTATTTGTCCAGTATCTCCTGTTAGATAAAATAAAAGTGTTATACACATATATTCTTTAACTGCTGTTTCTCTGTTGTTCCTATGGCTTATTTTGGATATCTGTGAACTCTCAAATGCAATACAGTAGTGTGGGAGTTTTTTTCTGTCTACTGCTAACATGTCCCACTGAGCACTATCCACAAGACACGAGTTCTTATGGCATCAAGGACCTTCGGCTCTAATTTTTTGATGATGGCGAAAGAGAGGATTCAGCCGACTCACAGAGCCGAGAGGGGAGGCTGTGTGGACCCTAAGGAGGACAACTCATCCTGACTTTCAGGGACATTCCCGTTTCTGTGTGCTCATTGTCCCTCTCTCCTCTTCTCCAAAAGGGTCATACTCATTTCCTATTGATGCTATAACAAATTACCATGAACTTGGTGGCTTAAAGCAACATAGAGTAATTGTCTAACGGTTCTGGAGCCCAGCAGTTGGAAATCACTTTCATTGGGCTGAAGTCATGGTGTTGCCAAGGCTCCTTCCTTCTGGAAGCTTGGAAGGGAGAATCTGTTCTCTTGCATTTCCAGATTCTGACACCCACCCATATTCTTTGGCTCACAGTCCGTTTCTCCATTATACCACCTCTTGCTTCCATCATCATGTCTACTTTTGTCTGACTCTTCTCTTGCATCCTCCCTTTTTTTTTTTTTTTAACCTAGTTCTCTTGAGCTGTAGGGACCCCTGTGATGACATCAGGCCCACCTGATACTCCTTCCCGAGATCCTTTGCCTGATCCCATCTGCAGAGTCCCATTTGCCATGTGAGGTGACATATTCACAAGTTTCCGATTTTTAGGACATGGACATCTTTGGGGGGGCCGTCAGCACAGGGGTCCTGTGGAGGAATTAGTGCACTTGACAGAGAAGGAAAGCCCCATGTGGGCCTGGAGTTGGGTGGCAAGGGGAGCTAAAACTACACTGAGTGTTCCTGTGAAAGCTTGAAGCAGTGTACCTGTTCTGGCAAAGGATTTTTCCTCGGGAAGGGAGGGGAGGACTTTGAGAGGAAATTTGGTAGCCTCTCTCCTCCACAAATAATGCAACACTGTTTTGTTAAATTGTAATATGGTGAGGCACCAAGAGTAGTCTTTGAGGGAGAAAGTGTTCATGAAGGTTTCCTGAGGAAGAATCCAGGCGTTGTAAGAGTGAGAGCAAAGTTTTGGGGGAGTCTGACAGCACTTGAGAGGTCAGCTGCAGGGTACAAACAGGTAACCCATGATGGTGGGTGGGATGGCAGCCTTCGCTCTGTGCTCCTTGTATGACCTCTCGGCCAGGTGCCTCCCCTACCTGAGTGGCAGGTCTGTGACGTGTTGTCAGGAATGGTCTGTGTGTGCTCAGGTGGTATGTCCAGTCACTGGATGATGACTTTTTTTGGCAGCCTCAGAGGAGAGCATGTGCCTACTGCAGGGATATGTTTCTAGAACCATCATGGAGACGTTTTCTACCAGAAGTGCAATTGCAAATGATACTTCATTCTTTGGCCAGCCCCTGGAAGCATTATTTGGAACTCTGGAATCGCCCCTTTTGGGTGGGAGCAATTAAACAACATTCTGGAGGAATGTGTTTGGTTCTAGGTAAGGATCATAAAGGCACGATTTTTGGAACAAGTATAGGTAGTTGGTTGCCATCCTACATGTCAGGATCTCAAAACTTGAGAGAAAGTGATTTTTATCACATTCCTCTTTTTTAATATCCAGTTGCCAAGATTATGAAAAAAAAAAAAAAAAAAAAAAAAAGAGGTCCCAGAAGCACTTTGGAATGGACGGAGGTCGGTTGCTGTTGGAGCTCCCGGCCCCTGTCAGATGCTGGCCACGGGCGCCGGGCCCTGTCACGGTGCAGAGGTGGAGCTGAGATGGGGTTGAACAGGACTGTGAGACGCTCGCCTGCTCTTAGTCGTACCTATTCCACGAGACGGGGTGGTGGTGCAGAACTGAGATCAAGTTCTCAGTCAGCCATGACCACAAAGCACAGTTGAGAAGACTCTGCTGCTTCATGTGCGTCGTTTTTAAGCGGCTCCGGCTTTGGGTTTGTAGCTTGCCTGTGCCTTGTGCACCATCACCAGGAGCTCCTAGCACTCCTTTCCGTGAAGGCAGTGTTCCCGTCCCGGTGGAAGGGGCTCCTCCTCCGTGGGCCTGCGAGGCAGCCTTTGGCGTCTCCTCTGTGATAGAAACCCACCTGGTGCCCCTGGGATTCGTGCGGAACACCCAGGGAACACCATAAAAAGAGCAGCCCGCTGGACTGCGTTTAAAGGGTGCCTCCTTCTCTGGGCACTTGTGATATTAAAATGTTCCGTCCTAGCCCCTTGATCGGAGTAGAGCCCGGGTGCCAGACAGTCCGGACGACGGGGTGGTTTCCGAAGATGGACCTGGAGCACGTCGGCCGGCCTGAGACTTCTGGCTGCCAGCTCAGTCCTTTGATGAGGTGTCTAGAGTCTGCTCCCCTGAGAGGAGGAGGCTGAGATGTGGTGACCTGGTTCTGCAGGTCAGCAGGGGAGGTTCTGCCTCGGGGCGGTGTGCCGACTGCTCTGATAATGCAGCATTTTTGCTTTAATGCATCTTAAATGTGGATTATACTATTAATTACTGCCGGACAAAAAGGGATTAGTGCAGCTGGCCTCCCTTCCCCTCTGCACTTTTACACTTCCCCTTTGCTAGGGAATGGCCAAAGGGCAGGAGTTTTTCCTGTCGTCTGTCCTTTGTTTTAGCAGCACTGGCTGCTAAACCTTCTGGGGCTCACCAAGGCAAGGGAATGAATGGGGCACAGTGCTGAGTGTGGATCTCTGTTTGGCACGTGGGCAATCAGTGCGAGTGGGGCTGTTTCCTTCCCCAGAGTTGGGCATTCCTCGCCAGGCTCTGAGGGTGTCTGGATAGCTCTCCCCAGCAGGGAGAGTTGCCCTGTAGCCTCTTAGCTCTCAGAATGCCCTCACTAAGTACTCCTTTCTCAAGGGGCTGTGCTTCCCTCCAATCGGTGCTTTCAAGCCAAGTCCCAAGGTGCTATGTCCCTTTAAGAGTTTCTTAAATGATCCAGTGAGGTGCAGAGGACAGCTCTGATTTCCGCTGCTAGTCACCTCCAGCCCCAGGACCAGGGTGAAGTTTTGGTAGCCAGCCCTGAGTTAATTCCTTGTAATTGCAGACATTCTGAGTTCCTAAACTCTGCTATTACCTTATCCTTGCATATATAATATGGTCTAGATCTTAAGCAATTACATTTTATGTGATGTATTATATAATATATATACATGTTGTATTAATGACCACTGCTTGTATCTTCTCCGAATTCAGGCTAGTAGACTAATTTTACATCCATATGGAATATTTTTTTAAGTAGATGAGGCCTTAAATAACATTTCTCTAGTAATACTCCTAGGAGTATAACTTGGTAGTGTTTGCTGTTACATATACAGCGCAGACTGTTGTGTGTGCAGGCGGGTGGCTGTTTACTGGCATCCTCATTATACGGTAGCAGAATATACACGATTTCCCTGTTGCCGAAACTAGAAAGTGGGAAACCCAGATTTCTTCAACATAAATTGGAAAACAGATGAATGGGTTTTTTTTTTTTTTCTTTTTTAAGAAACCCGACATTGCAAAATTGGTGGGAAGGACAGTGGCATAATGTTTATAATCAGAAGTTAATTGTATTAATTTGGGATTACAGCTCATTTTATTTATTTATTTTTTTAATTTTAAAAAATTTTTTTGAAAGATTTTATTTATTTATTTGACAGAGAGAGATCACAAGTAGAGAGGCAGGCAGAGAGAGAGAGGGAAGCAGGCTCCCCGCTGAGCAGAGAGCCCGATGCGGGACTCGATCCCAGAACCCTGAGATCATGACCTGAGCCAAAGGCAGTGGCTCAATCCACTGAGCCATCCAGGCGCCCTACAGCTCATTTTAAATAACAGTGGAGAAGTCTGCAGCTACCAAGAGCACGTGCGGAGTGTTCCTAAGATGGGAAAGGCTCGTTGAGGCTGAAACTGGGAATTCGACCACATTCTCAGCTGAACATTCTTGAATTCAGGTTTCAAAATGGTAGACCAGGTGAAACCTGATGAAAATTTTTTTTCTTTCTTTCTTTCTTTTTTTTTGAGATACTTCCTTTTCCTTGAAGCTCTTAATTCTTCTGAACTTGGAGGCCCCAGAATTAGAAATTATTTTTTCTTCCTCCCTTCTCTAGCCACAGATGTTTATCATTTTGGAGCCAAGTCTTGCTCAATGAACCCAATCTCTAAATTTCATCAAAGAAAGTATGGAGATGTACTTGGTTATATACTTACAAAGTCTGTCTGGGATGGCTTAATTCCATTTTTTGAGAGATGGCATTGCTTTTTAAATTAATCTTTAAAGAGGCAATACATGCCCATAATAAAATTTTCAGAAGGTACAGAGGAGACTTCCTCTCCCTCCCTTCCTGTGCAGTCAGCCCCACAATCACTCAGTCACCCAGGATCACCTGCTGTTGCATCCCTTCTAGGAGGTATGTATTTGGAGAGGGCTGTCACAGCATTATAAAATACTTTTTTCACTACTTAAATAGTGTTTTCTGCCTAAAAGATTTCTTTCCCCTTTGTCAGAGTTTCTTCATCTTCTTTCAGAGATGTTTTTGTCCTCTGTAGAATACTTAGTATGAAAACCATTAGGGAAATCCAGTTACTTGGAAATGTAAAAATATGCTCCTGAATCACTTGAGTCAAATAGGAGATGAAGTTACTGCCACAGAATCATTGGGAAATACTGAGAACTCTCAATACCTGAGTGTCTGGGTTATTGCCAAAGTTATACTCAGGGGCACATTCATAGCTTTAAATCCTTCTGTTATTACGTAAGAGGAAGTGAAAATAAGTGAATTAAGTATTCAAGTCAAAGTTGGAAAGAATAAAACAAACCTAATGAGATGTAAGTAATATTAACGAGTTAGAAAACAGGCAAAAATACTGAAGTTGGAAATCTGAGAGCTATGTATTTGGGAGAAAAAAACTAAAGGAAATAGAGCAAACCACTATCATGCCTCATTAAAAAAGAGAAAACCCAAATAACACAAAACTAAAAATGAGTTTATGGAATGGAAAAAGTAGCAAATTTTAAGTTATATTTGAAGTAATTATTTTATAACAAAAATAAAGTAACTTAAAATACAGCAGTTTTGAAAATCTCAGTTGACATGGCTATTCTAGGGAAATGACTCAGAAGTCTGAAACTTGAAACAAGGAACTAGAGAAGAAACTGAACATTTATAAAAAAAAATTGTTTCAAAAAGAACTCTGAATGCAAGCAGTTTAATGGATGAGTTCTTTTAAACTTTGGGGGACAAAATAATTGCCTGCTAAATAAACTGTTTCAGAGCATAGAAAGAGAGATAAAGCATTCCAGTTGATTTTTTTTTTTTTTTTTAACAAAGCTAGCATAACTCTGGGAACCCAACATCATTATAAAGATGACACAAAAAGAGGTCTGAGGACTGAGCTCAGGCATGAGTATAGATGCAAAAACACCATATAAAATAGTTGCAGGTTGAATTCAGTGGTGTTTTGAAAGAATCATGACCATATACAGTTTATCCCAGAATTGTAAGAAGGGCTTAACATTAGAATGTCTGTTCATCAATCCATCACCTAAGTAGAACAAAGAAGAAAAACATAATATATATATTAAAAAAACATTTGATCATTTTATATTCTTATTCCTCATTTGCTTAGAATTTTAAAAAAATAAACTTATGAAGAGATTGTATTAATTTGATGAAGAAACCAGTAGCCCCCATGCTCCCAACTGGAAACTCACCGATGAACGGTGAGAGGCAGCAGAATGAAACTGGGAACAAAATACAGATTGCCCACGGTGCTCATTTCTTTTTTCCTGCCTTATTGAATTGGCCAGAATGTACAAACCAAAGTCAAATAATGGTTAACAAGAAACAAAAATCATTTGCACATGTTGTTGTCTTCTTAGAACACCCATTACACATTTAAATTGAATTAAGCATAAGAATTCAGTTACAAAGCAAAATTTCAAAAATCATTAGCTTTCTCATGTACCAGGAAAACTCAGTTAGAAAATATTATAGAGCCATTCAATACGGTGGAATCAAATAGAAACGTGTTTGGTAAAGGTAGCATTTCAAATAAGTGAGAGGAATTAAAATAATAAAAGCTCACATTTTCAGTACTTCTAAGTGCCAGGCATTATGCTAAACACTCTCATAGGAACTTAGGTCATTTGATCTATGCAAGAAATGTGTGAAGTAGACACTATGAATAGCTCCATTCACTTGTGTTCAGAGAGTTTAAGTGACTTGCCTAGAGTCACTCAGACTTGAACACTGATCTGATTGACAGCAAAACCATTGGTCTCTGACACCGTGCTTTACTGCCTGTAACATTACACAATCTTGTATATTGTGCAATAAATTGTTGTAGCATATTTAGATAACCAAATAGGGAAAAAATTAAGATAGAGCCATTCCTCACAGCTTATATTACCATAAATTCCAGATATGTTAGAGAGGTAAAAGGAAAACAAATTGTGAAAGAGCTATGAGAAAGGATAGGTTAATATTAATCTTAATGTGGGACAGGGAGATATATTAGACCTAACTCTTGCAGTGAAGAAACCATAGTAGAAAAGTCTGATTTACTACATTAAAAAAAATTCTGTATGCTGGGCACTAACAGTAAAATTTAAAGACATAGGATAGACTGGGAAAAAAATGTTGAAAACCTATATAGTTGACAGTTTGTCCTAAATATCCTTAATATATAAAGAACTCTTAAAATCAGTGATACACAGTGATACACAAAGTAGAAGAATGAGCAAAGTGGGGTGCCTGGCTGGCGTCTTAATCGGTGGAGCATGTGACTCTTAATCTCAGGGTGAGGAGTTCAAGCCCCATGTTGGGGGTTGATATTACTCAAAAATAAAAATCTTAGGGTGCCTGGGTGGCTCAGTTGTTAAGCGTCTACCTTTGGCTCAGGTCATGATCCCAGAATCCTGGGACCAAGCTCTGTGTCGGGCTTCCTGCTCAGAGGGAAGTCTGCTTCTCCCTCTGCCTGCTGCTCCCACTGCTTGTGTGCTCTCTCTCTCTGTGTGTCAAAGAAATAAATAAAATCTTTAAAAAATTTTTTTAATTTAAAATCTTAAAAATGAAAGCGAGCAAAGAATATGAATGGGTAAGAACAATATGAATGGGTAAATAACTCGTATGAAGGATGAATTCAGGCTGCCCATTCCATTTGAAAAGTCAAATAGATAAAGCTCCTTGTTTTAACTTAGTTGATTACCAGTGAGGTTTTTGTTTTTGTTTTTGTTTTTGTTTTTTCCCCCAAACAAAGAATTTATTAGAAAGCAAAATACTCTGTTATGGTAAGGAGGTGGAGAAGTTGGTACACACTTCCTGAAAAGCAGTTTGGCAGTGCGTGTTGAACTTTAAAATGAGGTCTATTTAAATTTGTAGGTTTTCTCACCATAAATTTCTGATTCTCTTTACTCTGTCCTGACTTTCCTTTTTTACCATAGCCTATGTTACCTAATACAATACTATATAGTTTTTTAAAAGCTTGTATTAGTCATATTAGTAGAGAGTCACCAGTGTGTGTTGCGGGGAGGCAGAGGGGAAGGGAGGGGACAGGCAGACTCTGCACTGATCAGGGAGCCCCATGTGGGGCTCAGTCTCACGACCCTGAGATCATGACCTGAGCTGAAATCAAGAGTTGAATGCTTAACAGAGACACCCAGGCGCCCTTAAAATGTAACTTTTACCTTTGGTAACTTCAGTTGCCTCCCCTGCTAGAGTATTAGCCTCACAAGGGTGGGGATCTGTGTGTGTGTATGTGTGTGTGTGTGGTTTTTTTTCTTGTTTTTGTTTTTGTTTTTTTTGCTAATTGTTCCTTAGTTTCTAGAATAGGACTGGTAACCCAGCCCCTTCATTTATAAAAAAGAAATCACCAGTTGCACGAAAGAAATTTATAAATAAAGATTTGATTATAGACATTTATAAGAGTGAAAAATGGAAACAATGTAAATCTCTCACAGGGGATTGATTTAAACTTTGGCGCATCCATATGGCAGATTCCTTTGTGGCTATTTAAAACTCCTGTCCCCTGGTTATGGATGTGGGAAAACAGTGATGTTAAATTAAAGGAGGCTGTGTGTACCCTAGAACTTCAATTTAATTCTTAAACTACGAAGAGTCTAAAGAATATATATAACAGAATATATAACAGAATATTAATAATAATATTAAGCCAATATTATTGGCTATTTCCAGGTGGTAGAAGTTCAGGCTACTTTTTAATATTTTGTGTTCTGAACTCTGAATAGTGAACATCTGTTACTTCTGTAATAAGATACACATATGTATAAAAGTTGATGAGAGCATAGAATTACTTGAGTAACACTGGTCTGTGGCCACATCTAGAAGACTTCTGGAGATTATTCGATCTGGAGAATTAACAAGAGCCTAATTTAAAAAAAATTAGCAAGAATGCTTCATAAAATGTCCGTAGACTCCTTAGTCTTAAATATTTCTGACCTTGACTATAAGTGTCCGGAGTGTGTGTTCGTAAAAATAATGGAAGTCTTAGTCGGCGATGGGCAAGCTTGTGGAATCTGGAGTTTCGAGAACACTTCTGGCCAGTTGAGGTTTCTTGAAGGAAGTGCTCTGTCCTCTTCCTGAGTGTTCTAGAATTTCAAAGTAAACTCAGTTTGTGCCTCAGCACAAGCTGGGAATGAGGATTTTCTGTTCTCGCATTAACCAAGAGGCCCACTGTCTACCTATTGTAACCCATCGCTGTGCAGAAGGACTTAGGGGGACAGGTGTAGGAGAAGCTGCCAAGTTAGAGGGTCATATGTCAAGGGGCTGATGGGCCACCACAGGATGTTAATGAACAGCGGCGTGCCGAAAGAGAAGGTCAGAGTTACTGAGGAGATTTTTTGGCCAGCAAATGAGAAGTATGTTGGGCATGTTTGGGCTGAAATTTCCCAGATCCCTGGAGTCATGTGGCATCTCCGCCAGTATTTGAATTCTGTCTGTGCTACTTTATGACTGTGGGTCTCAGTTTCTTTTTCCGTAAAAGGAGGAAGTTAGACTAGATTGTCTCCCAGCTCTCCTTTTAGATCTGACCTTCTAAAGGAATCTGATGTCTTATTTTAAGGCATGTGTTTCTCTTTTTTATTTTAAAAGTTTACTTATGTATTTTTAAATAATCTCTATGCCCAACATGGGGCTCGAACTCATGACCCTAAGATCTAGAGTTGCATGCTTTTCCAGCTGAGCCGGCCAGGCACCCCAGCTGAACACTCGAGCCAGGCATGCGTTTTAGGTGTCTGTGTTATCTGTGGTGATGGAGAGGCCCAGCGAGTGCTGTCACTTCATAGCTCTGGGGACGGAGACATAGGCTGCCTTGCTCAAATCCCATGGTAAGGGGAAGGGCAGCTGTGACCGGCGTGTCTGGCCTCAGTGAGAATCCCAGCCCTGCCGCTTGCTCGCCCAGACCTTCTCCTTTTCATTTGTGAACCAAAGGGGGCAAGTGTTAGCTTTCTCTTGCTACAGAGCAAATTACCCCTAAACAAGAAACATTTATTATCCTGCGGTTTCTGTGGGTCGGGAATCTGGAGGGGACTGAGCTGGGCCTTCTGTTCTCAGGATCTGTCCTGGGGGCACAGTGACGGCATCAGCGGGGGCTGCACTCTGACCTGAGGGCTCGGCTGGGGAAGGGCCTCCTCTGAGCTCGCTCGCTCACATGGTCGTGGGCAAGATGCGGCTCCTCCGGGGCCAGGGGGTGGAGGGCCTGCGCTCCTCCTTGGCGGGAGGCTGCCTTCCGTTTGTGGCCACGTGGGCCTCTCCTTAGAGCAGCACCCGGCGTGGCACGTAGGCTCCATCAGGGAGACGGGAAGGCGGTGCAGAAGACAGAAACTTCCAGTCTCTTTGTAACCTCATCTCGGAAGTGACTGGCTCTGTTCGCAGTTAGAAATGAGTCACTGTGCACAGCCCACACTCCCGGGGAGGGAGTTACAGCACTCTGCGACTATCAGGAGGTGGGACCCGAGGGGCCAGCCCACTAGGGTGTGTAAGGACTGGGAGAGCTGGTGTTTTGTCGAAGGGTCGGGAACCTCTTAGGAGCTCAGTGTTAGCTCCTGCCCCTTCCCTGTCCCTGGTTTAAGGACAGTCTGCAGGGCGGAGCAGAGCCGGCAGGAGTGGGCTGGAGAATGGCGAAGGTCTCATTCCACCGTGCAGTGCGCCTGCAGTGGCTCCAGGGAAGCCTCGGTCGTGGGGTGCGTTGGCCGGCCTGCTAGACTCCCAGCTCCTTGCCCGTGTCTGCTGGGTGTGGCGTGTCTAGGGTAATTTGAGAGGGAAATGGGCGTTTGGCGGATGAAAACGTCCAGTGTGTGTTTCCGTGGGTTAGACAGCTATTTAGGGAAACGCCCGGGAGCTCTTTGGGAGCCTGTGGGTTGAAACGGCCCAGCCTCCCCGAAGTTGCTCGCCTTTCGGTCTCCGAATGCCACCACCTGTGAAGTCGAGGAGGCCTGCCTGGTACAGCCTCTGGTTGGGGACACTCCACTGGAGAGAGAGCCGGGTGCCAGACATTGCCACAACCCTCGGAAATGAGTAAGAAAAAAAATTGAAAAGCAGCGACCTCCCCCTAGAACAAGCCGAGCTTTGTGCAGAACAGGCTCCAAATATGAAAAGACCATTGTTCCCGGATGGCTTTTTAATTAATGCTCACCACTCACACCCATCAGCTCGCCAAGAAGAGCCGCCTCCTTCCTTCCTCTCTCCACGTGCTCTGTGCCTCCTGCTCCTCTCCCTGTTGCCTTGGGGATAGGTCAAGGGACCCTCGGGGATGGGAGGATGCCAGCAGACAGCATGGACAGAGGGTGGTTTCCTCTTTTCTCCTGCCCTCGATACTTCTTGCGGGCAGTCGTCCACCTGTTGGAACGTGGCCCTCTTCATTTCCAGGCTCAGGAGCCAGGCCTGGGCCCTGGGGGCTCCAAGAGCAAAATCCTGGCCTCAACCGGTTCAGTTCTGCCTTGCAGGCGTTGCACGCACTTTCTCTTGCCTAAGCCAGGACTCGGGACTGCTTTCTGTGCATTTTAGTTTCCCCTTGGCTATACTGCTCTTTGAGCTAAATCTGGATGGATGAGCCTACAGCAGTATCTGGTAGTCGAGTGTCGCTTTCTAGAGCAAATCGTGTGGTCCTCTGGATAGGGCTGATGATGTGTCAGGTGGGCTTAGCTGAGAACCTTGTCGCTGTATTTTATCTTCCATGGAAACATTTTCCTTCTGTTTATAGCAGCTCCCAAAGTGGTGGGTTAGTCCCAAGTCTTTTTTTTTTTTTTTTTTTTGGGTCCCAAGTCTTTTTGTGTCTTAGGATCCCGCAGACGCAGCCTCCGTGGGTGATGCTCTGTAACTTTGTGTCTGGGGACATGGGTATCTTGTGCACCCAGGGCAGAAATCATTCAGTGTGATCTTGAGTTCACAAAGGAGTCTGTCACAGTTGAGGACACACCAACACAGAGACGTCATGTGGCCGCCACAGAGTTAACTACATACCATCGTGAATGTTCAACTTAGAGGGTTGCGAGGATTTTAAATTAAGAAACCCCAGGGGTCTACTTGAGTAGTGGACACGCCCTGGAGAGAAGATCTGATTGACCAGATAAGTTATACAGGATTCCTTGAAAATCTGTTCGTTCCAGGCCCAGCCAGCTTAACTTCTTGACATGTCACCCAAATATAATTGTAAATGCCGTGGGAAAGAATCTTGAAGTAGGGGTGGGTTCTGCAAAGTCTGTGAGTGGGAAAAACAAGCCCAAATTATTACAGCGAGGCCAGAGTAGAGTTCTGTTTTAGGTTCTCATCAGCAGAGGAGGCCAGGGCCTTAGGTCGCTGTCACTGGGTAGCCACCAGCCACGTGTGGCTCCCGAGCACCTAAAATGTGGCTGGTGTACATTGAGCTGTGTGGTAGGGGGAATACACACCAGGTATCCAGGGCTTAGTATGAAAACAATGGAGAAATATCCTTTTTTGAGACATTGGACATGGATTACATTTAAAAGAAGATTTTAGCTGTATTGGATTACATTTAAAAAATTATAATTTCACCTGTTAACCCCCCCCCCATTTTAATGTGGCTACCAAGACATTTTTTTTTTCTTGCCTAAGTTAAAAAAAAATGTTTTATTTAAATTCAACTTAGTTAACCTACAGGCTGCTAAGAAGTTTTAGGATTATATATGTGACTCCCATTTTAAAGATTTTATTTTTTAAGTTATCTCTATACCCGATGTGGAACTGGAACTCAGTCTTGAGACAAAGAGTCGCACGTGCCACCGACTATGTGGCTCCCATCTTAGATGAAGGATGGCTGAACAAGGGAGACCCAACATGTGCTTGTTGTCATCCCTGGCCAGGAGTCCTGTGATAAATGCTTTGGGAGACCATCTCTGTTTGGGTTTCACATTCACCCACCCTGGACAGAAATTTGTCAGACTGCGTCCCTCCAGCCAGGTTTTGACTACGAAGTGATGGGACATTTGCCACAGCTAGGAGAACAAGTTGCCCCACATTCTTGGGGAGGCACGAGCGTCATTAGATATGCAGGGGCTGGGGGGCCTCACCATGGCAAGCCCAGGGGGCCTGAGCATTATTGCTCAAGTGCTAGAATAGCCCTCCTGGGTAAAGAACTCTTACCCAATGGAGGGACCTTTAGGGGAAGACTGCTCTTGCTCAAATGGACCTCTGGACCCTCTCAGTCCAGTCAGTCGTTCCAGGCCCACCGGCAAGACCACACCATTTTTCAGCGGTGTTATGACTTTATCCTACCATCATCGATGGGCGCTGAGGAGCAGTTTCAAAGGGAACCTTTTGGTGAAGAAGGTATGCCTTTTTAAAAAGCAAAGTTAGATTGATATTGGTGATTTCCTTTCCCAGTTGGTTTGGGAGCATCCCTTTTTGACCAGGGCCTTCCTGTTCTCTTTTAAGAGCACCAGATCTTGCCCTCATGCACAGAGAGTGGTGGGGAGGCTGTCTTGGCAACAAGGAATGGTTTTTACTAGTCAGAGGGTCAAGGGTTCACCGTACCAGTTGTCAGTAGTAATAACTAGAGGGCTAGCAAAACGAGATTGACTCTGAGCTGCTTTTCAGTGTGTCTTTCCTGTGATCCTGCGTCCAGAGTACTGGTTAAACCAGTCCGTATCTGGCTGATTATTATCAATAAAGTCAACTTAACTCTGTGGCCAGAAACAGTTTCTAGCAGCCAGCAGCTTAGGGTTACCAGGCGAAACTGCCATAGTGACTGGGGTTTGCTTTTTGTGGAGGACAGTGCCTCTTCATGGGAGAAATTGGGACCATTTCTGCATGGAGGGGGTGGTGAGGGTAGGGAGAGGAACGGAGCGCCCACCCCGTCTTGCATACTCATAGCTGGTTATGAATGTCGTTACGAGCTTGGTCTCTTTCCACAGAGAGTTGATGGACTGTTGTTAGCATATTGGTACTTGACAATAAATGGGTAACTGCATGGGCTGTAGATTCTGACCCTTTGTTTGGGAACCTACTGGATGGCAATTGGTGGCCTATACACATGGGGTCACCAAAGATAAAAAGCCACATGTAAGGAAGCCACGTGTAGCTGGACTAGTAATTACCCACACAAATAATTACCTACACTTAGGAGCTTAGGAAAAGTAGGAGGACCTATGAATAAATAGTCACAGTTAAGTGGAGGACAAGGATAGCACAGTGCCTCTTGAACAGAAAATTGAAAAATTCTGGAGCTTAAGGGCTTTGGTGGCCGGAATAATACAAACGTTTATTTGCATTTTCAGTTTGCACTTTTCTCATATGGCTCCTCTGACCCTCTTCACAATCTCAGAGGTCATTTGCCGAGACCAGGACCTCTCCTGGGTTCGTGGTAAGTTGCCAAGGCCCGGTGAACTTACATGATTCACCCAAGGTCGTGTAGTTAGGGAGGGTCAGGACTCAACATGGGGTTTGGGGGCCTGATTCTTGTGTGCTTCCTGCACACCGTGCCACGTCCCTCGCCTGTAATTTCTGCAGCAGCTTGGAGTGCTTTGAGAGTGACTGATAGCCTTTGTAGGATTCATCTTCGAGGAAGTTAGGGGCTGGCTTTGGGGAGAGGAATATGGCAGCTATAGTTGTGAACGTGATTGGAGGGACAGAAAAGGTGTCTATCAGAGAGGTCTGTGCCAGCGGCTTAATTTCCTTTACTTCAGGACTGGAAGTTATTTAAATTACTTTATAGACTTCCTGTTTCCTTGCAAGAGCTCATTAAGTTGGGGCTGAAAGGCCCATTGCCATAATGGAGCTGCTAGGCCTGCAGTTCCCATTTCAGCCGCTAGGACACCCAGGTTGGAGAGGTCTGTGCTGCAAAAGGGGAGTTTGATAAACTCAGTTATGGTGGCCCTTTTCACAGAAGTCCATTTAGGACTGGACATTGATGGTCTTCCTCAAGGACAAAGAATTTCCCAGTGTTCTGGACTCTGGACACAATTTTCTGGACTTGTGAATTTTGCCGGTATGTCATGGGATGGGGCAGGCACAGCTCCTCCAGCTATAGGCCCAGGCACTCTGCTTCCATTTCTGGCGATGGGAGCACAGCCTTGGACAAGATGGGGCTCTGGAAGCGGATGTGTGTGCTCTGAAGACGGAGGATTTCCCCAGTAATGAGGCCGAGTGTTAATATAAGCGTGGATTACCTTCAGCCTGTCTTTGACTCGACAGGAAGGTTTTCAGATGAGGATTTGAGAATTGCACTGCAGCTTTTGAATGGTACCCAGAGGCAGCTCTTGAAGAGAGAAGTGTTTGACTGGATGGTTTACCTTTGAACTTGCTGACAAAATGATTTTAGGTGACCAGGAAGTACCCCACCCCATGCGCATCTATAATTGATCCATCAGGGGGAAATCTGTCCCTGCACTCGGGCCTGAATTTGTTGCAGAGTGCTAATTAGAAATAGCAACAACAAGCAGGTGTTGGGAGGGAGGAGCATAAGTGGTGTCAACCTGGAGAAGCTGTCGCTGGCTCCCTGTGGATGCGCGCGCCAGCTGTGATGCACAGAAGCCGTGCTGCTTACCTGCCATCCACCTGGGGGACGGTCAGAATCAGACGGGCTCCTGCCTCTGGGCCTTCCTTGCCTCAGTGACTTTCATTCCTTGGCTTAAGGTTCTTTGACACACCGTATGTCCCTCTGGTACTCAGTAGGCCCAGAAAGTCTCGCGGGGATCCCACACCGGGAAGTTGGGAAGGGCCTCATTCCTTCCTAACAGGCAGACGAGAGTCTTTCCAAAGACGGAGCCAACACGGTGACTTACACGTGGAAGAGTCAGACTTGCGTGTCCAAGTGAATGCTGAGGCTTAAATATTCATATTCAACGTTCAAGTCTGTAATTTCTTCATAAAGAATTCTCAAATGATAAAGATGACCTGGTAGGCATCAATTCTCTTGTATTTTCTAAAAGCTTTTGATAAGGTCCCTCATAAAAGATTAAGAGAGAACAAAACCCCAGTATGGTGTAAAGTCCTCGTTGTGGATTAAAAAATGAGAAAGTGACGGGGAACAGAAGGATCCTGGTGGAGAGCTGTTGCTCGTGGTGGGGATGGGTTAATAGAGGGTTGTCTGAGGAGCCTGTGGTGGGGGCTGTAGTGATTAAGTGTATTAATTGTTTGGGGAAGGAAGTGGAGGGTCTGTTAGTGCTGTGGCTGCTCTTCCCCTGGTTTTTGTCACTGGATTCAACGCCTTGAAAGCGCCGGGGGCTTGGGCGGTGCAGGGGCCGAGGAGAGGAAGTTTGAGGAAGTCTCGAGGGTAATTCACATGGGCAGAGACTCTAGTCCCTGCGGAAAAGCTACGTCAGCCCCTGAGGAGAGAGGCTCAGCAGTCCTCATGGGCAATGACCGTTCAGTGCAATGGCTTTTGCAGGACAGCAGTTCGGGATGGGGTGGGATCCCAGACCCGAAGGTTTCCTTAGGGAGAAGGGAGCGTGCTCTTGTGCCCTTGGATTCTTTCGGTCCCAGTGTATGGGAAGGCGGACAGTTCTCTAGTCTTTCTGGCCATGTTCTTTTTTGTGCAGCCTTATTTCTTTTCAGAGTCATGAGGAGAGCAGTCTGCTGTACCTGGAAATGCCTGTCTCTGTGTTTCTCTGCGGGGACTGAGCATACCACTCTGAAACACATGACCTGTGTGTTCCCAGCAGGTGATCCTACAGATCGCTCGGGGTAACCACATAGCCCCATCTGGGATTTTCCCAGTACAGGGTGGCCATGCTGTTGGGGGAGGCAGGGGACTGTGAGTTGAGTGGGTGAGGGGGGGTGGCCTGGGCAGGGGGTGCAGGCTGGGCAGCCGTGGAGCTGCTGTCGCACGTCCTGTCTGCTCACATTTCTCTTTTGCTGTTTCTTGAAGGCCACTCGCCATGTTCCTTCTGTGGCTGCAGTGGAACTTCCTTGAGCATGACTGTCTGCCTTGAGAGCTTGTGCTTTCCCGCATGGGCTCTTCCAGGCAAGCCATGGATTTCTTTCTTAGTTACCTTCCTTTATTTACCGGTTTCCTTTTTAGCTGTCTCCTTACCCAGGTCCCACTTTAACTGAAACCTGGAAAATGCTGGCCTCCCTCAGAAGTGGTGCCGAGTCCCTCCTTTTGGCTGTTCGCAGATGCCTCTGTGTGGGTTGGGGTCCCCGGCAGGGCCTCTGGTCCACCCCCCCACCCCCCCGCAGGGAATTTTTGCTGTCTTGGTCCCACATAGTTAGAAGCTGCAATTACTACTTGGTCGCTAATTACCCGGCCTAACATTAGATCAGTTTACAGAGGGAGCTGGGAGCCTGTCAGCAAAGGTCAGCCTGAGGTCCTCCCACTAACCAGGCCTCTTGTGATCACTGTACAAGCATTAGCAGGGAAGGCTGGGGGGCCAGCTCTGGGCTTCACGGTCCTTGCTGGGGTGATGGGAGAGGGAGAAGGGAGCCACGGATGACTATAAAGGGGTCAGGGAGGCCAGGAACCCTTCTCACAACCTTTCTCAGAAAGCCTGGAGGGGGCTGAAGCCCTTCATTTCAGAGATGGGTACGTGGAGGAAGCCAGGAGGTGCCAGCTGGTGACTTTTCCTGGTTGACTGTTAGAAGGGGCAGTTCAGCCCCTCAGCGGCAGGAGTGATGGTGGAGGGCGGAGCAGGGCCTACAAGAGAGCCCCCCTTCTATCTTCTTACCACCTGTACTGTGTTGTTGGCTTATTTTTCCTTTCCGTCGGCTCTCCCATTAAAAACCCTGAATACCTGCTCTAGCATCATCCCTAAGCAGTGATGCCCGATGAGCTTGGGGCTGGTTGTATTGGTTTCTGTATTACATAGATAATGATTCGAATTTAAACCGTTCATCCACATACTGCCTGCCGTCACCCGGTGGCTAGTGGAGAACAGCGGTGGGAAAGACACTAGCCTGGAATTGCGAGAGCTTGTTCTCAGGTCCTCTGTTGCTTTCTCGTGACACGTGGGGCCGTGGGTGAGCCTTCCTGCTGCTCTGAGCCTGGACAGTGAGGCTGACCCAGCGTCTTCTGTGCCACATGCTTCACTGTCTTATTAACCCTTACAGCCACGCGGGGCAAATGTAGTCTCTACACCTGCTATATGTCTGGGCGCCCAAAGTAGATTGAGAATGTATAGCTTTTAAACGACCTCTGTGCTGGGATGTCAGCTGAAGGCACTTGGCTGTGGCCTGTTCTGTTTTGTATTATGTCTTTTTTTTTTAAATTACTGACCCATCCCGGAGTCCTGGATCTGCCTGTTGGTTGCAGTGTTAGAAAAAGTGGACTGCAGTGGGAAGGACTGGAAAGGGAAGAAGGCTCAGCTTCTCACAGGTGGATCTTTAACCTCTGTTAAGCAGCTGGGGCACTGTCCCCGAGGGCATGGTTCCAGTTGTCTGTCTGGCCCGGCCCTGGTTGGGACAGGCCCGGACTTCCCCACAGTGTTTGCCCTTCCCATCAGGGAGAGATCAGTATGTGGTCAGTGGGGGCCTCGGAGGCAGGGTGACAATGTGTTATGTTGATAACGTTCTTGCAGTCTGAGACACAGCTTCAGAGCTGCTCTGGAACTCCTTGTTGGGTCTTGTCACAGGTACGGCGCGTCTCCCTGGCCCCAGAAGGATGCTGTACCCTCCTGACCCTCCAAAATGGCCAAGGAACAGCACCAGGAGGTTTAGCGCTGTTCCCCACGCCACTGTCGTTAGGGGTGTGCGCCCCTCTTTGGACAGTCTGAAATGGATGGGCCCAGACCTAACACTTTTTGATCGGTGTAACAAATGTTCAGAAAGGAAAAGGACCCCGTGTTACTTTGTAAGTTAGGAAGGTTTGGCTGGAGGGGTCTAGCGAACGTGCCATGGGAAGTAGGGGAAGGTTTGAGGTCAGAATGTGGGCCTCTGGTTCCTCTTCTTTTCCTGGGCCAAAGAGTCCCAGGCCTGTGCATGAAAGATGCTTTACAAAACTATTTTACTGAACGCCTCCCCACCCCCTGCCCCGCCCCGCATGCTGACGAACACCGCTCCCCCCATATAACTTCACGTTCTTATAATTAACATATAATTTGATACCTAGAAATTCATGCTGGGTGGAGCTGGAAAGGATTACTCAGCTTTAAGCAATTTAGACTCTTGGGTTCTAGAACTCTGTGTGCTGTGTCCCAGCTCTCCTATTACTGCTAACTTGTTTTGCCAATATCCTTCCTACTTGTTTCTTCCTTCTGTCCTGTGCAGATGAGTGAAATGATGATACGGTATGTTTTTGCATTTAAACAACTGAAGGGTTGTTGACTCCTCTACGTGGACTGCCTGCTTCTCCAGCATGTGTGTCCTCAGCTCTCTTCTCTCACTGGCTGGTGGAATTGGATGGTGCTGTAGTTTATTCCACTTGCTGCTACTTCGTCAAGGCGGTGCCATCAGTATTAAAAAATGCAGTAAGTAATTATCAGGGAAGAATAAAGATGAAAAATTAGGATGGTTTTGTGATTTAAATTTATTTAGAGTATATGCTGATGGTTATGAGTTTTGTTGGAGAGATTATTTACTTTGTTGACACACATATTAATGTGGGGGGATCGTGGTTCTCAATGTATATGATGCCTGCCCATTTAAAGATATAAAGACTAGGGGAACTCTGACCTGGAGCTGAGAATCAGCATAGTTGAAAGCCCATGAGCATATCGTGAAAATAAATCTGAATGTCCCCATGCTTTGAAAGAGGGTACTTAGAGCAGTGCAGATGGAAAGTTGTCTGTGATGTAAACGCAGAGGTAAGAGTGAATCCCTTAAACCACAATGGTAAGTGGGTTCTGACTTGGAGGACAAGGCTGACTCTCCCTTCTCCCGGGTCGCGACTTCCTGATCCAGTGGGTTGAGGAGGAGCTTGGTTCCTGGTCCCCCCTGAGCGTGCTGTCATCGGTCGGCTGCAGGGAAGGTGCGGCACAGGAGAGTAGCTCAGAGGTTGCGCGTTTGTTCGCTTCGATGGACTGACTGTGCTCGTGGGTCTTCAGGGTTTGAGAACTTGACTCTGGAAAGCTTCTAAATTTGTTCCTAGTGAGTTGATTTATTTTGTTGAGGTCAAATTAGAGCTAATGGCCCTAATGGTTTACAGTGCTCCTAAATGGGCCTTAGCACTTAGGCAGGCTTGACTGGCCATTTTGGGCGGGTTTCCAAGTGTGGACCATATCATTCTGAAGGTATGTTTTTTTGTTCAAGTTACTGTTGCGAGTACAACTTCTATGTCTAAGCGAGGTTAAAAGGTAACAGCAGAATTAGTAACACTTAATAGTCAACTTTCTCTTGGTATCAAACACGGGAACGTGTTTGTTCACGTGGGCCATGGGGGCATCTGGTGAGCGAGCATGGCGTCCAGTGAGGGCTCAGTCGTTGGCGATTGTGCTCTGCCCCTTTGCCTAGGAGTATATTGTTGATGAAATGCGGTAATGGGGAAGCCTCAGATTTTCTTCGACTCTTCCTGGTTGCCAAGTCGGCTCTTGTAAGAGCAGGTAACCAGGTTAAACTAATCTTGGTGCATCCCTTCCAGCCATGCTGTGATATCTGTAAGTTCATGGCAAGGTCTTTGGCAAGAGGATTTTAAAACTGGCTGCTGTCCCCTGATTTCTGTGTGATTGGGAGTAGGTGGAGCAGACAGGTGTCTGCAGAGGAGGTACGAGTCTCTGCTGGCCCACAGTATTAAATCGTGCATATGTATGCATAAGCAGGCTCCGTGAGCAGTGATCTTGCAGGGCTGTGAGGTATAGCTGAAAGGGGAGAGAATCCAGAGGCTGGAGGTTTCACTTCCTAAGCTAAGGTGGTGGAACAAGGTAGAGGCAGCAGCAGTGGTTAAAGATTTCTCCATGCTTTGATTGGGGAGGGCGAACAAGTTCCTTCCGATCGTCTTTGGCCCATGAACTCTTAGAGTAGTGTCCTCTAAGTTGCAGATGTGGCTTCGAAGGTCAAGTCCAGTCAGATTCTGTTGTGGGTAAAATCCTATTGGCTGGTATGGACTGAGCCAGAGCTGTTACTGGAGTTTGAATTTGAGGGATGGGGGTTTTGCCTTCTAATTGCTAACGGAATGGCTACTGGGTTCTTCTCAACATTTGGGTTCCTTTTTCCCTCTTGCATACTCTGAAAACACACTTTCAGTGTATCTGCAAGCTTTGCTATCTCACTTATTCTCGAGACGAGATGGAATGGGTTTTCCCTTGAACACTTCGAAGAATATCATGGCACCTGGGAGAGGTCTACTTCTACTGAGAAAAAAAATCTCCATGTTCATCTAGTTTATCTGGAAAATGGCATCATAATCATCGTGAACAGTGTTTTAAATGGGAAAACTTGGGTCTCAAACAGATGGCTATGTCTGCGATCAAGAAGGAGTTAATTTCCACTATTAATAAAACTAAGCTTTTACGTCAGTCCTCACAGAACCTGAGACACGAGTCTAGGGTAGCAGCCAAAGTCACCCTTGGGTTGTGTCTGTGGATGTGCCTTCTGAACTCGGCATTTGGCCGTGTTCAGTTAGTTCCACGGCCACCAAGTTCTCTAGAGAAGTTTTAATTACAAACCAAGGTGATGTGGTTTCTTAAATGTGTTATAAGAAATGGATGTTTGTCCAAGTAGCCCTGAGCAGCCCCCTGCATCAATAAAACCCCGTAATTATCACATGGTGGGCTCCGAGGAGGAAATCTCAACGCCCTGAGTGTCTAGTCGGTTGTGCTTCCGGCCTCCCTTTCCTGAAGTTGGGGGAAGGGCGAGGTGCTGAAGGAGCGGCCTCTCCTCAGAGGCTCCGAGAGAGTGATGACACAGCCAGGACAGGCTCGGATGCTGTCCCAGGGTGGATGCTGTCCCAGGGTGGAACGTGTTAATAGCCCCTGGGGCGAGGCCTGCTTTTTTTGGTGGTGGGCCAGGGGTAGGTGTAGGGGAGGGAGGTGGTTAAAATGGAAGACCTTGAAATGGCCAATCTTTATTAGTTTTGTAAACAGCTTGAGGAAGTGCTGGGAGCATCTTGCAGGGACCCTGCAATTATCATAATAAACAGTTTTATCATCTGCTTGGCAATCAATATTGTGGCTTCTGCTGCTTTAGTATCTCAGTGGTATTGATTACCTTAACAACTGTGCTGCGGTCAGCTTCCATTAACCCTTGCTCTGCCGGCAGGGCCCGTGCCTTCCACCGTGGGAGGGGAGACTGCTCTGGTGCCAGCCCAGGCAAGTGCCCGAATTTGACAGCTCGCCAGAGAGTCAGATAAAGCTTTTCATCACAAGGCACCCAACAGAAGGAAGGGTTTTAACCAGGGAATCCTGAGGCTAGGGCATCTTCTTAAAGGCATCTTTCTTTCTTTCCTTTATTTTTATTTTTTAGGAGGAGGTGTGTAAAACAGTTACAGTAGTGGGTTTTCAGCCGTGGCTCGGGCCTCTGAATGTTAAGAATGATGATTCTGATTCTTCTCTGCGGGGACTCTGTCCGCTGCTCCCCTCAACTCCTCCTCCACTCTCCTCAGCAGAGGAGGACAAGTGTGGAATTGAACTGGGAGCTGCAGTGCTTACGTCCTCATGGAACAGGCATTCCTAGGACTTTGAGAATTTTTTTGTGATCCACATTTTACTCCTAGAAAAACACCTATCTGGGGACATCTCATAGGATTCAGTCGAGTGTCTGAGGTGCGTTGCCCAGCCGGAAGATGACAGAATGCTGGAGATAGATTTTGATGCCCCTGGAGATTATAGCCCTCCGCGTCTGGTCTGGTTAATGTTGATGCTCCCCTTTTCTCCTGATGAAGCAAAGACAGTAGGGACGCTTTACCCTAGGAGCACCTGGGATTGACTCCCTGGATCAAGCCGGTAGTTAGGGACCAGGTAATGACCAAGTGACAGTCACACAGAAACTTTGGGGAAAGGATCTTGCCAGCAGTAGAGGTGGTGGTGTGCGTGATTGTGTTGATTTTCCATTTTTTTTTCTTTTAACTTCTCTGTTTTATTTTAAACATGTATATACGTGTGCCTATGCATATATATATAAGCAGGTATGAAGCTGGGGTGAGCTTGCATGCCATATCCAGTCGCTCAACCGCTTTGATGTAATGTTAGTAAAGACTACCCTAGGGGTCTTCAACATCCTAGGCAAAAGCGCAGGTGCTCTTGAACCTGGGTGACACTGACCTCTCATGAGAAGCCAGCTGCCCCATCTAAGAGTCAGTCTGTAATGTCAATGAGTTTCATGGTGTCTCTGGGAAGTGGAGGAGGAGCAAAAAGCGGAGGCAGCGGTGCTTGGACTCGGAGGAGAATGAATTGTGTCAGCACCTGCCACCTTCCTGCCCTTTCAGTGCCGGGCTTCAGCCTGTGGCTTCCTTGTCCTTCGTGGCTGCCCGAGGAAAGCCAGGGGTGGAAATTCTTCAGATGGGGCTGAGGCCTGTGTGTATGTGATGAAGGGGAGGGCTGTGGGCTGAGCTTGGGGAAGTCCAGGGAGGTACAGGCAAGGGGGTCAGAGGTGTATGGAATTCCCAGCCAAGGGCTAGGAGTCCCTATAAGAAAGTGTCAGGCCACAGAGTATGGGCAGCAAGAATGTAAGGCTACACAGGCTTTACCTGGTAAGGCCCTGGGTGGTAATCACAAGACTTGACTTCAGTATCAAGCCACAGGCTAGATGGGCAGGGCTGAGCTCGCAAATGGCATGACAGACCGGTGCCAGGTGAGGAGAGGGTCCCAAGGGGTAATGGGGGGTCTTTTCTGTCCAGAGGGAAGCTGGTGGGAGTGGTTCTCCACACATGGTTGGAGAGTCTGCACAGGGTCATGGCTTTCAGCCTTCTCTTCTGATCATACCTTTCCAGGTCACCCTCCCTGTGACTAGGATGTCAGGGGGTCCCTGTCCCCACTGTCTTGTATTCTGGACCCACCCATTTCTGTCTTCATTCTCCTTCTGCCCAGACGACGCTGATTCTACAAATTGGAAAGTTTTATTTGAAGCCTAATGCTCTTCCTAAAAATGTCCCTTAGATCATTTGGGCTCAGAGGGTGGGTGGTGGTTACGAAGTTGACTAAAGGTCCGATTGCTTTCCCTCATGACAGGATCTGCAGCTCAGAGGGCTCCAGCATGATGGCGGAGGGTGGACTAGACCACTTCTAACCATAAAATATGCAACATTTGTGTTAGGAATGAGGCCAGTACCCCAGCTTTTGGTTTCATGTAGATTTGCACACTTGTAACTCAGGAAGATGGTCATGAAGAAGTCATACTGTGGCCGGCCTCACTCTTTACCTTCCCCACTGGGTCTTAACTTGAACTCTGTGTTGGTTCTAGCACCTCTAAATCTGACCTCATTCTCGAGGATCTCCTGGACATTGACAGCATTTTACTTTCTTCTTTTCACAAATAGCTTTTTGAGCCGAGCGGTCAGACCGTCTCACAAAGGAGTATGGGTGGTGTGGTCAAGAGCATTTTAGAGGGACTTACACTCTGCCTGCTGATGTCTTACATTTTGTTGTGGCCAGAGATCCTTGCTTCAGCATTTGGTGCTTTACTAGGTGCTTTTCCAAGCCCTATAACCCTCTGATCTATGTAAAATTTTGAGACTTAATGTCTTCCATCAAGGATCTTGGCTGTGTGGCACAAGCCCGTGTTTGGTGTTATGTATAACTCTGCTTTTTAGGTGTGAGCAGTGAACTGTATTTGGGGGGGGGGAGATTTTTGGTGTACTCAGGTTTTTTTTTTTTTTTCTAATTTAGAAGATGAAATGTCATTTTTGAAGGGTTTGGAAAGATCACTCTCTTTCAGGAAGTGATACCTTCATAGAGAAGAAACACTGGAGTAGAGTCTGGAGACCAAATCCTGGTCCCTGATTGCTACTAAGCATCTGGTAACCTGGGGAAAGAACGACTTAACAGTAGTTACTCTTATGTCTGATGAATCTCTTTAAACCCGTAAGATCTAAATTGTGATTCCCTTTCTGTCTACTTAATAAGACAAGATTGCCGGAGATTGAATGAGAAATGGATATAAGAGTGTTTGAAAATGTATAAAAGACCGTGTAAATTGACGGAGCATTGTTACTTGTGCCCAGGAAGGTTGGTGCTGGGTGTGATTGTTTTCTTGGTCAAATACTAATGCTACTGTGGAAAAGTCCATTGCGAAGAGCATTTCCCAGAAGCCGCAGCACAGTGATGGGTGTGTATGGGCCCACACGTGGCAAGAAGCCCACTTGTCATGGGGCCATCTTACTTGCAGCAGAGCCTGAGAGAACCAGCCCAGTGGGAAGCAACTCAGTTCAGACTTTACAAAGCAATTAAGGTGACTTATAAAACATTCATACTGAGATGAAAAACGATGAACTCAAAAACAGTGGTTGGCAAATATTGCCTTATTTTGTAAACTCACTGAAAGTGTTTAAAATTATTTTTTAACCCATTAAATCAGTAAGTGGAGGCTTTTAACTATCAGTGGATGTGGTTTTCTTAACCAGAGTTTGGCTCTGAGCTCGTATGTCCTCTGAAGCTCTGAAATGGGACCCATTTTGCTCAGTGATGATAGTGAAAGTTACCGCATATAAGCGTGTCGGAGACTAAGCCCAGAGTGCAATGCGAGCTGTCTCTTCTGGTAGCGGCTTGGTAGTGAGTGCTTGGTACCTTCCAAGGGTTAAGAGTAGGGGTGGGGTCAGCAGATAGTGAGTTTTGAAAGCAAGATGTAGAGATCAGCTCTTCTAAAGAGAGAAGAACTCATATTTCTTTGGAAAAAGGCTTAGCTGGTGGTGAACTTGTCAACTCAAGACTGAGAAGCTTGGGTCAGGCCAGTGCTGTGCTCTTTTCAGAAGTTGTTCCTGAACTGGGTAAAGACAGAGCCTGCTTCTTTTAAAGAAAAAAGTGCATTATATGAAAATGGAATTATAGGATGAACTCATCATCTGGACTTAACAGTTCACTTTTTAAAAAATTTTTTTTAAAGATTTCTATTTATTTGATAGAGACAGGGTGAGAGAGAGAGAGAGAGAGAACACAAGCAGGGTGAGGGGTAGAGGGAGAAGCAGACTCCCCACTGAGCAGGGAGCCCGATGCTGGGCTCCATCTTGGGACTGCAGGGTCATGGCCTGAGCCAAAGGCTGACGCCTAACCTGCTGAGCCACCCAGGCACCCCAGCAGTTCACTTTTTGTTAGATTTGTTTAATCATTTTGTTCATTGACTTTGATTTTTAAGTCCAATTAAAGATATCACAAGACTTTTATCATTTTGTTAGGTGATAATATTGTGTTTACATAACAAAGTTAACACATTCTTAACATCATCCAATCCTTAATCACTTTTCAAAATGATCTGACTATCCCTAGAACGGCTTTTTACAGTTGGTCCGTTAGCACTGGTCCCCAGAGGAGCTCCCCATGGGAGGCCTGTGTAGCGTATTTGGTTTCTTAGGTCTCTTTACCTGGGACAACAAATCCCCCTGCCCCTGCAACACCAGCCTACTATGTGTCCCCACTTCTCCCCCTCCCCCCGCACCAGCCTCTGGATTTTGAGGGATAATGGGGGAATAGCAATTTGTGTTAGAAAGAGCACTGTTCATATGGTGTGAAGATACAGCCAGGTCCTCTTCCTAGCTCTGCCACTGACAAGCTCTCTGACCTTGGGCAAACCGCCAACACCCTCTGGGGTCATTATTCTTGTCCATCAGAGGGGGCCGTAAGCTGGAATGGTCTCCAGCTCCAGCGTTCTCACTCTGACTGCTGCAGGCAGACACGGGGTGGAGGTGCCTCTTGCTACCAGTCCTTATCCTAGTTTCTGTAATTGACAACTTATTGGTACTGAATACTGAGCAGTTGGCTTGTTCTTTTCCTCTTGGCCACTATGAGTGCTATACCTAAAACAAGGTTATTGTGGTGTTGGTTTTTTCCCCCCTTTCTGGACTTAGAAAGTTTGGAGTCAAATTTCCTGCTTAGTGTGTTGGTTATTACTGTGTACATACATACAAGCTTCATTTTTGGCTCAAATTTTCCTCCCCTCTTGTTTTTTTTTTTTTTTTTTTTTTCTTCTTTCCTCTTTTTGCCCTGGCCTCAATTTAGGCTGTGATGTTGTATTGTACGTTCTTATAAGCAGTACAAATAAAGGACTGCGTGCGGGGTGTTCTTACGTGACTCTGACTTAGTTTGCGAGCTCATGGAGCCCAGGGGCCCCTTCCTTATGTACTGTTTGCTCTGTTGAGCCACAGGTTAGATGCTCAGAAAAAGCTTACTGACAGATTTTGGTTTGACCTATTGTCATCGTTTTTTTGCATTTTAAAGTCTCCTATTTTAGTGGGAAGACTTGTTTGGAGCAGCGTTAATTTTGTTGATGGTGGCCTGGTTCTGCTCTGATTCACGTTTCGTATGGCACAACAACCGAAGGAAGTCTGGTTAAGCCACTCAGCCGGCGGATGTTTTTTTGTTGGTTGGTTTTTGTTTCTGTTTGTTGTAGGACTTGTCTTCCTGAGTGGCTCCTCGATGGGTTTTTGGTGGTTTTTTTTTTTTTTTTTTCCATTTTGTTTGTTTGCTTTTGTTTTTTTCTCCATGAATCTTTGGTGAGTGAAGCAATCTTTGCTGGGCCAGCAGTTAGGGGCGGGGGGATCTCAACGGCTAAAACAGTGGCCATTCTGCGCATTCCGAAGTTCGCTTCTCGTCCTAGCCACGGACACAGGCTGGTGTGGGGAAGCCGGGGATGATGGAGATGGGCGAATCAGAATGTGTCAACTGCCATGTCTACAAGAAAGTAGACTAGACCCTCAGATGTGCTGCGTCTTAAGACTCAAGTGTGAGGGAGCACGTTTTCTCATTGACTGTTGCTCTGCTTTCCTTTGCAACTAAGAGCCTGGCGAAGAAGCCTCAGGAAGACGTTGGTCCCAGCTGGCTCTCTCCATCACCTCCCTGGAGCTCTGCCTTCTCGACTGTCCAAGAGAGAGGAGGGTTGGATGTTGGTCCTGGAGTGTTAGGGGAGGATCAGAGTTTGCACATGCTGGGCACTGAGCATAGTGCCTGGCACACAGTAGGCACTCAGAAATGGCAGTCGCCTCCTGGAAAATGTCTCTGAGTGGTAGGGGGATATATTTAACTATTGCGCAGTGGCCTTCTCTTTTCTTACTGGCTGATGCTTGCAAAGAGATCCTTTAAGCATTGGTTTTGAGGGGCTCTGGGGCTTGACTGTGAGCGCTCCTCTTCTGGGTCCCTGGAAAACTCTGTAATGGACAGAAAACTGAGATACCCTCATTGGTTGAAGGAGTTCTGTTGTTTTTCTCCCAAGCCAGCTGTAGGGCCTTTATCTTCTCATTGCCATGTTGGAGAGAGCACTTCCGATCCTCTGCTCCGTGTGGACTTAGTCCAGAGGAAGGCGACACCCCCCGGGGGAGGGTGTGGGGGGGGTCCTGGGTGTGGCGAGGAAGTTGAGGCCCATGGCTTGCAAGTTTTCTTCTAATGGAATTTCCCATCACTTACTGCCCTGCTGATTTCTGATCAATGAAAATGAAATTGCATCACCTCCTTAGAGGCCCCACGTATGCCTGCTGCTTCCAGCTGTGTCAGTTCCGGTAAAATAATCTCATCAGGCGTGCGAGAGGGTAATAGGAAATAAAAATAAAAACCCACAATTAGCAGGAGGCCTTGCAGCTGAGTAACACTTTCCATCCCGGAGGCAGAAAGGGCTGGGTTGTGAATGCTTAGGAAAGATTTCCTTAAAAAAAAAAAAGAAGAAGAAAGAAAGAAAGAAAAAGAAAAGAAAAAAAATCCCCTAGTCCTTTTTCTTTATCCTTCTTTTTTTCCCCCCTCACATCCCCTGAACAGTTTCTCCAGCCTTTACAGGTGGAGAATTTAAAATTAGGCAAGGGTTTTTCCTGCCCTACTTCTGAAGCCAGTAGAATTGCTGTGTGCTGGGCATGTTCTGGGGTGGCACTTGCTTTTCTCTCTCCCGAGTCACCCGCAGATAGACCCCAGAGGAATTCTAGATGCTACAGCTTCTCCCACCGGCCTGCGACCAGGAACCAGATGGTGGGGGGTGGGTGGGTAGCTGGAAGCCAAGGTAAAGTTGGTAAGTAGGCTTTGTCGAGCTGCTTCATTTGAATTCGTAGACTCGATGCTTTCGTATGTCAGTCCACTGAGAACAAGACTTGCCGGGCGCTCCCCGCACTGCCCAGCCAACCCGCCTCACTTTAGTCTCTGAAACGCCCCGTGGTCACATGGCGGCTGGGCTGGGCCACTCCCTGTGGATTGCAGTGAACATGGGCACAGGCCAACCCCAGCACCTCTTGATAACAGCAGGGGAGATTGAACACTGCCTCCAGAATATTCTGCCACCACTTCAGTGTGGGGAGCCTGGAGAGTCAGAGTCCAGCGTAAGGAGGAACCAAGGCCAAAGAAACCAGGATGGGGAAATACAAAGCGCAAGTGAGGATGTGGGAAACCTGTTGGATCATCTGAGAGGAGTCAGCAGAAATGGGACCATCTCATCTCTTGTCAATTTGACAGCATCAGAGGAAAGTAAATGCTCATATGAAACCCATTTCCTTGGTGCTAGCAGTTTCGCATACCGTTCAGCCCAGGATGGGGAAAATTCTGGGCTTTTGGGAAATGGCTGATCTCAGACATCCCTGCTCTTCCTTAAATTGCTGACTTCTATGTGGGTTGACAGCAAGACCCCCCAGGAGTACTGGGGGCGTAGTAGGGATACATCAGAGTGTAGGGGCAGCTATGTCCCCAGCACCGCAGGGTCTCAGGGCAGTTGCACAACTTGCCAAGCCATGTGTTGCAATAGTCAAACCGTGGTTTTCCGTGTAGTGGACATCAGAGGTCATCACTGAGTACATGCGGTCAGTAGAAGAGCAGTTTCTGGCAGTAGAGCAGGAAGATTCTGGAATGGCGGGGAGCAATAACCTAGATAATTGTGTTGGTACAATGAATCCAGTGGCCACAGGAAGTGCTGACTCCGTCCCTACCAGCATCCTAACTGTCACTGTCCATGTTCTTATTTCACACATCTGGACCCTAATGAGAGCAAACCGGTAGGACTCTCTATTGCTAGGAGGGATGCTGTGTATATTGTAGGCGCGTCATAAGTATTTGTTGTGTGGATGAATAAAGATCATTGAAGCAGTTAGTGAGTTTGGGGCTACGTATTCGGCACAGGAGCTTGAAACAAAGACCTCTAGTGCCAGAACCCCAGCAGCCTCTGTATTACTGTAGTCTGTGGACTGGCCAGGTTGGATTTCCTTGATCTCAGCCTAGCTTCATATGGGGATCTTCTGGAGAGGCAAGAACAGTTTCCAGAAATTTCTCTTGTCCTGGAGCTGTGCAAGATTAGCACTGCCTTCTGCAAGTTTTGGTGGGATGAGCAGAGCTCTGGGGACGAAAGAAGAGTTGATGCCTGGTCAGAACGGAAGCTGAAGTTCTTTATGCTAACATGCATTTTTCATATGTTTGTGTGTTCGTACAAATACGTTTCTCTTCTCTCATCTCAGACACACTTAGCACGGGGTCTTGATCTACATTGATCACATTTTATGACTTGAACTGGCAATTCGCCCCCAGGGATCAGACCTAACCAGGGTGTTCAGGAAGCCATTAAGGAAAAATATGTAACCACACTCGTTCCCAAACTCAATTGTTCAGTCTTAGCAGTGCTTGGAGAAGAGACTTTCAAGCATAATTAATCCGAGGCCTATTTAATGTGGACCTCGGTGAGGCTTCGCAGCAGCTACTGACCCAGAAGCAGCGTTTGCGTTTGGAGCAGCGAGAGGAGAAAGACCATCTGGCCTTTGATAATTTTTTTTTCCCTCTGAGTTTGAGAGGGTGTAATTATTACCCACAGTCTCTTAGTTCTTGGGGTGGTTTCCGGAGGGTTAAGGAAGTGTGAACTCGTGGACCCTTGGACTTGAAGAAGAAATTTTCCTTTGTTGTTTTGCCGAATTCCCAGGGCCGCTCTTTGAAGTGGCCACTGGTAAATATGTCTCAATCTGTTTTTCTTGATTAAAAGTAACAGTGCGCATAATGGATTTCCTAAATACCACGTGGGATGGAGAAGGGGCTGTGGAGACTAGGACATGTCAGTTGGTTTCATCCCCACCCAACTGTGTTTTAAGCTTTGGAATTTGGAAGTGCTTCAAGCATACTCAAAGGGCAAACAGACTGTACCCCTCTTCAGTCTATCTTGAAGTCCTCCAAGGCCCCGATGACCATTCCTGCCGTTCTTGCACTAAGCCAGAAGGAAGGGAAGTGAAATTTGAAATCACTCCTGAGGCCATCAGGATTTAAGGACTACCTGGCAGGAAATGTGCGCGTCCGCTATCTTCAGTTGAGTGAGATGAAGCCGTTGAGGGGAAGTTCTGTGGCAGAATCACTGTCCATGTGTGTCTTCCGAATGCGAAATTGGGGGAGCGCTGGGTGAACACAACCCGGAGGGGAATCGGAGGGCATCCAGCCAAGACACACCCTTCCCGAGGCATCCTTTGCGGTGGTTTCACCTTTGCGTGGAGACCCGTCTTCATGCCTCCGGCAGGTGCTGAACCTTCCGGCTTCCATTCCTGCTCTGGTTAGTGGTGGGTCTTGCTCCCTGCTGCTGAAAAGGCTGTTTATGCTGATGAGCCAGGGAAGATCTGAAGAACTTGCTGTGCTGGCCTTGGTGAGAGGCTGTGTGTGTGTGTTTGTGTGTGTGTGTGTGTGTGTGTGTGTGTCCCCATTCATGAGCCTTCAAAGGGCAGGCCTTGTTTGTTTTGTCGTGGTGCCAATTCCAGAACCTTGGGCCAGAGTGCACTGCCGCTGGTGAGCCCACCGTGTGGCCTTCTTCCTGCCAAGAGGGAAAGACACTCCTTTCTGAGAGTCATTCCAGAGATGCCAGTTGAGGGAGACTTTGCTTCCCCAAGGCCATCGCTTGCCTCACTTGTGCCGGCCTTCCTGGTTATCCCTGGTATGACAGGTGGCGGAGTTACTGGAGAGCATGGATTCCTCTCTCCAGGAAAGTCGGATGGGGTTTTCCAGGTGCTGCCACAGACCAGAGAAAAGCAGCTGTGCTATGGTACTCATCTGTTCCCACGTAGATCAGATCTGTGTAAAAGGCTCAAGGCCTGGGGCCGCTTCTACCTGTATTCCTTTGGGAAACAGCAAGTGCAATAGAGAATCTGCCCAAGTTTGGGTTCTCTCGGGTCTGTGCAGCCTTGAACTACAACAGGTACTCCTGCTGTTCACATTAAATGTTCTACAGAAATTCCCTAGTAAGAATTCAAGAACCCTAGTAGATTCCTCATCCTGTTAAATGGTAACACTGTCCATGAGGCCGAAACCTTGTGCGCAGTTGCACACAAGGTCGCAAACCTTGTATACAGTAGATGTCTGACTCCCCCCAACCCCCGTGCCCCAAACAGAATTGTACTTCGGGATTTGCTTGGCTTCCCGGATCTCTGTTTCCCTGACCCTCTATTTAAGGTGGCAAATAAGAGGCTGTGTCCGTAGATCTCAGACCTTCTGTAATTTTGGAAAATGAAACCGACACTATAAAACACAAAACACCGAAGTGCTCAAGTATCATACTTGAGCCTCAGAATTAGGATGATTGGGTCTTTGGTGATTAATTCCCCGTAATGTTGACATCAACATACTCCTGCTGTTACCCGTGGTGTTTCCTGGAAAGAGAAGAAGGTATGCTGCTCATCAGCTTTTCGTCCATACCGCCCGCTCAGCATGGCGCTAAGAGATGAGGGGAAGTACAAGCTGATTTTTGCCCTCAAGCAGCTTATCGTCAAGTTGTAGAGCTAAAAGCGACCCATGTGACACAAGAAGCAACAGTTTAGAGGCAGTGTGGTGATTACTGTGGTAGTACAAAGAGGAGACAGATCTTCATGGGCTTGAGTGATCGGAGGGGGTTTTGTAGCCCATGTGGTGGAACTTGAGCTTCTTAAAGGACGTCCAAGGTTTGGATAAGTGTTGAGGAAGAGAGGGGACCTCCAAAGGGCTTGGGACTGTAGGGACAGTGTTAAGAATGCATAAAACTGTGGAGATGATGGGGAGAGACCCTTCTCTTGGAGGGAAGCAAGAGTGATGATTGAGTATTTGCAAGGGGATAGATTCTAGACCATTTTAAAACCAGTGTGGAGAGTGTAAGGTTTGATTATTTTGGCATTTGGCTCTTGCAGAGGAAAGGCACTGCATGAATATGACATTGGGAAGGCTAGAGCGATCTTTCCTTTCTGCTTTGTGGAATCAAAGATGGTACCAGGCGTTCCATCCAGAGAGACCGGACTGGTTGGTGAGGGGAACTTCCATTCATGGTGTTGAACCCTGCTGAGTGTTGAGTGATGGACGGCTGGCCACTTACAGACATCTTGTGGTTTGCTGAAAGTATGAGGCCCATATAGAAGCGATAAGTCAGGAATGGATATTCTTGTTTTGGGAGTCAACACATAATTTCAGTAATTGAAACCGTAGAAGTAGTTAAGGTAGCTCATATACAGAGATAAGAGCAGAGAGTCAGCGGGGGTGGGGTGGAGGTGGCAGGGGTTGGGGAGTATGATGGTTAAGTACTGGAGGACACGAGGGAGGAGAGGTTTCTGTGGGTTAAAGTCTTAGGGAGTCTTACCAAATAAGTGCGAAAGGGCATCCGTGGAGAGCTGTGGGAACAGAAAGAGGAGCAGGCAAGGAAGAGATCAGAGAGGTAGGAGGAGAGCCCGAGAAGCTTGCCAGGGAAATGAAGGGGACGTCTCAAGGTGTGGTGGTTGGCAGTTCTGAATGCAGGAGAGATTGAAGACGTTGAAAGTAGAAGCAGCCACCGGCTGCTCTGAGGAAGGCATTGGTGACCTTGGAGAGAGGGGTGGAATCTTGGAGCCATAAGGGCCTTCTGACCCACCAGGGAGCCTGTGATGCTGCCTTCTGGGAGGGGCCCTGGCATATGTGTGGATCATCACTAAGCCCCACAGTTGCTTCAGCTGCACCTCGGAACTGGAGAAATGCAGTCTGCCTCTCTGTAAACTCACAGAGGAGGAGAAACTCACCTGGCTCTAGAAGATGGGTGCTGGGCAGGTGAAGCAGAGGGCAGAGCCCAGTTCTTTGAAGGAGCCAAGGAGAGACTGTGGAAGGAAGGGCAGAGCGTTGTCTGAACTGGCAATGCAAGTGTGTCAGACTCTGATCCAGGAGCTTGTGGGTCGTGGAATGTGGCAGAGGGTCGAGCAGGAGATATCATCAGTAAAATCCTACAGAGCCCTCTTACTCATCATCAAGGAAAGGACAGTGCACCCCTGTGGTAGACCTAACAGGCATTTCACAAAAGGAATACAAATTGCCAGTAAGTTTTTACATATGGCCTCTGTCTTATTAGCAAGAAAAAAAACCTAAGTTAAAATGAGGTGTCATTTCTTGCCTGTCAGATTCACTGGTTTTTGTTTGTTTGTTTTTGTTTTTGTTTTTGTTTAAACAAGATAATACCCGCTATTGATGAAGGGGCAGGGCAGTCGATGCTCACATGTCATTGAGCATGAGTTGGAAGGGCTTTCCTAGAGGTTAGATTGGCATATGCCAGAGAGCCTTACCCATGGTTTGTTACCTTTTAGGCCAGCAATTCCACTTCCAGAAGTACATCCTAAGGAAAGAGAGATGTAAGGTCTGGGGTAAGATCCCAGATTTTATGGCAGGAAGGAAGGCTTACTACCTAGTTAATATTAGCTAATATTTGACTTACACAAACTACTTAACCTAAGCCTCAGCTCCCTCATCTGTAAAATGGATTGTTACAAGGATCAAATGAAATGATACATGTTTTAAAGATTTTATTTATTTATTTATTTGTCAGAGAGAGAGAGAGAGAGAGCGCGAGCGAGCGCACAAACAGGCAGAGTGGCAGGCAGAGGCAGAGAGAGAAGCAAGCTCCCTGCTGAGCAGAGAGCCCGATGTGGGATTCGATCCCAGTACCCTGGGATCATGACCTGAGCCGAAGGCAGCGGCTTAACCAACTGAGCCACCCGGGTGTCTCGAAATGATCCATATTTTAAAATGTGCTTAGAACCATGCCTATCCCTACTAAGCAGGTAGCATTGGAGCTCTACTTATTTGTGTTAGTTATTTTGTTAACATAGATACAAAGATTTTCAAGAGTATATTACAGCATTAGGAATATTAGGAATTATTAGGAAAATATTAGGAATTATATTATTAGGAATAATATTAGGAATTGCCTAAGGGTCCAGTGATAGAATTTAGGAATTGCCTAAGGGTCCAGTGATAGAATTTAGTGGAATTATGCTATGTCCGAAGGATGCAGTATCTGTGTAGCCATTAATTCTGACTTATGAAGAATATTTAATGTCATGGAAAACTTCCATGCTAGATGAAGTTAAAAGGGCAGCTTACGTAAGGAGTGGTGTGATCTGAGGTTGGTGAAGAAGATCTGTGTCTCTAGACATGCAGAGCGAGAAAAAAATATCCCTGAAAACCATCTTGCCTGCCAGTCACTCTGGCTGGTGGACTTATAGGTGACTTTTATTTTAGCTAGTGAGTCTTTCTGCACATACCCATTTTTTTTTTTTTTTGGATAATGAACTCATACTACTTTAATCAAGAGAAATTATTGAAAATAAATTTAACATCATGAGATGCCAGATTGAAACCGTAACGGGCCCAGATGGCACATTTTTACATCCTCTGCTAGATTTTGCTTAGCAGCCCAGCAGCAGGAATGGAGAGATCAGAAATAGGATCTTTTGAGAGGGATTTTGAGGAAATGGGGAGGAGATGGGAAGTTCTGGGTGCTTGGTTGCAGTCATTGTGGGAAGGTAGCCCATTTGGTTGGGAAGATGGCAGGGGGTGGGGCAGGGAGGGCAGGGTGAGCTGAGCACCTGCCAGGTAGGAGGGACGGCTGATGGGGTAGGAGAGTAGGGTAGCTGCTGTGTTGGGTGAAAGGACGTGCTGCTTTACATCTGGGAGGAGGCTCAGTGTTTCATGGTTTAAATCTAGATCAGGAGAGAACCATGCAGGCCAGTGGTGGCCAAAGATGCTCGTCGTCTGTCTTCAGGATGTGGCGGAAAGCTGCAGCTGGGTGGGCACTTAGATCGGTAGCTCAGTGCTGGGGTACCGTTAGTGAAGAACTGGTTGAACTGCCCCAGATACTTCTGAACAGAACAAGCCAGGGTAATAGTTGGGTAGTTTTGCCTTATTTTACTGTGTTCATGGCGTTGGTCCTTGCCGAACTGTGCGTGTATCCACATAGTTGGTAAGAAATTGTGTTCCTCATATATCAGCTCATTTTTTCCAACACACGCAGACTGGGTTCCACGCCCGGCTTTGCTCCGGATCTTGCGACGCCTTCTTCCTCCCCTCCACGACTCACAGTAACCAGAATATCGCGGTAGTTGTGGATTCCCTGCAGAATAGACTGAGCTAGCAGTTTTCACTTCCAGGTTGATTTATGTTCACTCTGGAAAGAGCACAGATGCACTCATTAGCAAGACACGAAGCCCAGGGCCTGGACAGCTCTCAGGGCCTTCCAGGCAGTGGGCCCCTGCAACAGGAGGGACCTGTTCAAGCATGTGTGTGTTCTCTGACCTCGCCATAGTTACAGCATAATTCTTAAGACTACTGGGGAGTTGCTACCAAGCCAATGGGATCTCCCCTTTCTGTGGTTTCACACTTACTGACTTGAACGCAGTAGCAATATATAAATGTAGTTCTTGTAGAAAGCATAGGATGGGATTGGATATGGTTCTTCAGTGGATTCTAAGCTAAACAGATGAGGGTGTGGTGTCTTTGCTCCTTGGATGAATTTCCTACATATCTCAGAATCTGGGTTGCCTTTGGGGGTTTGAAGGGGGCTGGGAGATGTGGGGATGGTTTATTCATTGCCGTATGTTTTTCTCTGTAATATGTTTTAGTCTAGAGGTAGCAGTGCTCACCGTCCATAGGTTGCTGGGGTTCTTTTTTATGGTTCCTGCCCCTGTCCTTATTTAGAACTGTATTCACCAAGTTAGGGAAATCTGCCCTGATCCAGGATCGTGTGGATATCTTGGGTAAATGTCTTTTGATAATTGTGTTACTTGAAATTCTGCCCAAGTTAGAATGCTCATTTGTCTTCAACTAGAGAGCTCTGTCTAGAACCTCTCATTTAGGGGCAGAGAGGCCCAGTTTTCTGTGTCTGTCTGTCTACACCTCTCTGTCCAGCATTACAGCCTGTTTCTTTCCGGAAGCTGGGCCAACAATGAATTTCACAAGAAAATAATGATATGGGGATCAGGGTGGGTTGGCTGTTCACGTGTACTTTGGATGGTTCTATATGGAGTCTTGCCCTGGACAGTTACTTTTTTTCTCCTTGTTTTGACATAAGTTTAGATGTATAAGGGAGTTGTAATAATAGAACAGAGGATTCTCGTATATATCCTTCAGTCAGATCTCATGTTAACGTTATCTCATATTCTATCCATATGTACGCATATGTGCTTATACACACATACGCTCTGATTTTTCCTAAGCCAATTGAAAATTGAAACATCATCTCTAAATAAATCAGTGTATTTTTCCTGAAAAAAGACATTTTTGTGTATCACACCACCGTTATCAAAACTAGAAAATTAACAGTCAGCTAGGACAATTATCTGACCTACGGACCTGATTCAGATTTTGCCAGTTGCCCTAATTATGCCCTTGATGGGGGGGAAAAACAACCCAAATTTGTCATGTCTCTTTAATCTCCTTTAATCTGAAACCATCCTTCGGTCTTTCTGTTGGATGACACTGACATATCTGAAGAGCAGAGGACATTTTGTAGACTGTCCTCGATTTGGATTTGTCTGATGTTCCCTCCTGATTAGATTCAGGTTTTGCATTTTTGGCAGGACTGTCAGGGAAGGGATGTTGTATTCTTCTCAGTGTATCCTCTCGGGAGGCACATGATGTCCGTTTGTCTATTCCTGGTGATGTTAGCTTTGATCATGTGGTGCAGGTAGGGTCTGCCAGGTTCCTCCACTGTAAAGTTATTGTTTTTCCCTCTGTAATTAATAAGCGTCTTGTGGGGAGATACTTTGAGGCTGTATAAATATCCTGTTACTTTCGAACTTTCATCCACCAGTTTTAGTATCCATTGATTCTTGCCTGAATGGGATGATGGTTCCCAAATGGTAATTTTCTAACTCCATAATTCCCTCTGCATTTATTAGGTGGATTTCTATTCGAAGGAAGAACTTTCCCCAATCCCACATTTTCTCCCCTAAATTTATGAAAAGTATGCAATTGTGGATTCTTATTTTATACGTTGGGTTGTAAACTTTCACTCTCATGTCATTTTCTTGCTTGCATTGTCCCAGTTTGAGCAAGTGCGGGGACCACTGCAGCCGGTTCCGGTGCCTTTTTGGCACACTTTCTTCATGCTTCGAGCATTTCCTTATGTTCTGGCTTAGAGAGATGCTTCAGGCTCCTCTTGCACTCTCTCTGCCTCCCAGCCCAAGAACTGGCCATTTCTTCAAGGGATCCTAGTTCCCTTTAGTGGAGAAGGCCGTTTCTTCAAGAGAGGAAACAAACAAACACAGAACATCTTCAGAGATCATCTTTTTTTACCCCCTCCTCAAGCATTCTCATTCCTCCCTGTACCTTTTCCCTACAGTTTTATTAAGCACTTATTACATCTTGGAGATGGAGAAGACAGAGATGAAAGGGACATGGAACAACTTAGTGGCAGAGATAGACCAGCCAATGGATAATTACAGCAGTGTGATAACCGCAGAATTGCAGTGTGTTTCCGTATGCAAAGTGCTACCATGGGATCACAGAGAAGGAGGTTAAAGTTGACTAAGGAACCCACTTGATAACCCAGGCGTCTTCACCTTTCACAGGATTGAGAGGCTGCCCCATGGAACCTTCTGGCAAAATCCCCTCCTCCATTCCTGAAACTGGGGAGTGCAGTATCTCATTGAGTCCACATTCCGTCTGAGAGCTTTGATAATCTTGAGAGAGGCTTTCCTTTCTTTGAAACCGAACTCGAATTTCCTCTTCAGTTCCCCCAATAACTCATGGTTAAGCCCTGAAGCTTGGGCAACTGCCTGTGACTAGTCCCCTGTGTCCGTGCGGGTGTGCTTGGGGATCGTTGCCTTGCCCTACACTGGGAGTTGTCTCTTCTGTCTCCCAAGCTGCTCTTGGGCAGCCATTGGACCATGCTCTGCTCTGTGAGACCAGGCTCTTACAGGTCTTTCCTGGGTGAATCATGACATTCCTCATACAGAGAAAAGGATAGGGATATGAACCCTGCTGAGTTTCCACAGCTCTGGTGTGTCCCTGTAGCCGGAGGTCCCCTTTCTCTCTTTGGCTGCCACATCAATATTGTGCCTGGTAGTAAAGTAGCACCCCCAGGGAGTCTTTGCGTGAACTCCTGTTATTCCAAGTCTCTTCCATTCTCTGTCGGTTTACCAATTGCTTGAGCTTTAAATATAGGGGTTCATACCCAGTCTTTCAGACCTTACTGTGTTTGGTTGGGCCTGTCGTTCCCACCAGCTGAGATCTTATCTTGTGTCTCCATGCCACCATCTGGCCCAGGAATTGGTCAGCCCTCTTAGCTTTCTGTACATGACATACTGTTGTGTGTGCTTGGTCTTGTCCCTTAAATTGTTGGTGCAAATGAAGGGAACCCAGGACCAGACAGAAGGTCAAGGCATGCTACTAGACACACTGACATTTGAGTGGGTAATTTAGGCAATTAAATCAGCTAAACTTTATTATCTAGCCACAAAATCAGCTAAACTTTATTATCTCAAAGACATTTTGCCATCCTGGATACGAGGAGATGATAAACTTTGGGATACCTTATTAAAATCAAAAAGTCCTCTCTCATGCATTTCTCAGATCATTGAATCTAAGTGAAGCTATTTTTCAGTTTATTTTATGTGAATGTTCTTACTGAATCTATAGCTAATTGCTAATTTCTCAGGACCTCCTTTTTTTTTTTTTTTAATTTTCTTTCTAATTTTTCCCTAGATGCTGTTCAGTAGCCATCAGCTCTTTTCTAAAACTGTGGGGGAACTTGCACTGTACAATCTACCAACACACCTTTTAAAATCTAGTATCATTACTTTATCCAAAAGGATGTACACACACATAATTCTTCCCCTTTCTTTTGCTTTATATTATTTCTGAGTGCTTTTCATCACTTAACATTCTCTTTGTGGTCTCTACCTGGCAAGAATACACACTGAGATCTGTTTATCATTGATTCCGTAGCATCTGACACATAGTAGGTACACAGTAAATATGGAATGGATGAGTGAATGAATACATTTTTTGGTTTATGGCCTCTGGAATCTACCTCGTTTTCTTAAAAAAAAAAAAAAAAGAAAGAAAAGATAAAGAAAAAAGGATAATGCGCTTGCCATTCAACTCCTTGAACACCTCCCACCACTCTCATTACCCCTTCTCTGTGTGAAGACCTCCAGGTAACTCTCCTCCCGGGACTATTCCAAAAAAGGGTAGTGTTTGTAAATGGGCACGTGGTTTTTACATAGCAGTCCTGGATTCCCAGGATCTTAGAATGGTCCCCAGGTCCATTAAGATTGAATCTGAATGTTGGATATAAGGACATTCTGGAGTTCTCTTAGAGAAATAGACATTAAAGAAAAATGTCAGGTGCCTGAATGGCTAAGTTGGTTAACTGTCTGCCTTCGGCTCAGGTCATGATCTCTGGGTCCTGGGGTTGAGTCCCATGTTGGGCTCTCTGCTCAGCGGGGAGCCTGCTTCTCGCTCTGCCTCTGCCTGCCGTTCCCCCTGCTTGTGCTCACTTTCTTTCTGTGTGTGTCAAATAAATAAATAAGATCTTTAAAAAAGGAAAAAAAAAAGAATGTCTTAGAGCGGCTCAGACCACAGGCTGCACAGTCAAATTAGGATTTTGTCATTTAGGCTGTATAGTTTGCACAACCTCAGTTTTCCCGTCTTTAAAACGGGAATATAAATGGCACCCATCTCACACCGTGGTTAGGAAGGTGGTGTGGTCTCTGTAGGACTTAACGTGCTGCCTAATTCAAGAAGGGATGGCTTCCCTCAGGATGGTTCTCATTTTAAAAAATTCGGGAAAGAAAGATACAAAGGAGGAAATGAAGTCGCTCATAACCTCTCCCCTAGCAATTACCACTATAAAAGTTCTGATACAAATCTTGTGTATCTCCATATGCAGACCTGTATATGCTTCACTCACTTAGCATCCCGCACGATCGTTTTCCCAAGCCTACAAGTAGTTTGTTTAAACAGTGATGTTTTATAATGTCTGTGCGCTGTAATTTATTTGGAGACTCCCTTGTTTTGCCAGATTATTTCCATCTTTTTTTTTTCCCGTTAAAATGTCATAATGAATAGTACTGTATCTCTGTGCGTATCTTGGGTGATTTCCTCGAGTAGGGGAATTGCTGAGTCAAAGGGCATGTGCGTTTTTTGAGGCTCTTGCTGGATGGGCTCAGGGAGATGGTGCTCGCCTGGCTTCCGCTCCAGCAAAGCAGGCTGCTTCTGGAGAATGGCCCGCCTGCTGGGTCTCCTCTCTCTGGCGATGCCGCGTGGGTTACTTGCGGAGGCAACAGTTTCTCCCAGTCTGGATTCTCTGTTTTTCTTTTCTTTCCCTTTGTTTCTTTTCTTGGTCTTCTGCCAAACAGCCTCTTGTGAAAGGACCGCCTAATTAACCCTGTGCTAATTAACAATTTAAAATTACACAGTGTGACTGTTCGTGTTTAATTCTCTGGAAGCTGGAGAAGAGCAGGAACCCCCTCCCCTCCCTAATAACTATATCCTGCCTTCCACCACTGCCCCCCACCCCCGCCGCCCCACCAGCTTCCCAGTAACTGTTGCATTAGACCCAGTCCCGACTCCTTAACGGAATGTAAGAAAACTGTCCTTTCACATCTTCTCAGTTGAAAGAGGGAGATAAATGACTTTGTTAGTGGCCCAGCTTAATATGGAGTTTTATCATTTTAAACAATCTTTGGAAAATAAAGACTGCTGTTAGAAAGGTGCAGGGGGCTTTACAGGTAGGTTCCAAAGGAATTGTTACTTGTGAGGAGCAAGGATGGGGGCTCTTGACGAAGGTGCTGGAACTTTTCTGTACAAGATGAGTTCTCAAATGGCAGATTTAAACTCCACGCAGAGAGCATGAATCGGAGAGAACTGGATCACTCCTGTATCTTCCCTTTGACGGTCTTACTGGGAAGATGTGTTCTTCTGAAATTTAACTGAATTTTCCAAACCCTGCACATAACTGCAAAAACCATGTTGAGCACAATGTTGCCTGGGGGTTGGGGGGGGTGGTCATGAATAGAATGTGTCTGTGTCTATAAGGGAATTTGGGGTTATAAGCTGCAGAAGAGAAGCAGGCTGCAGAAGTTGTGGGTTTGTGATGTGTGAGCTGGCCCTGGTGTGAGTGAAGGACGAGGAAAGGGGTGCAGAGCCAGGGGTAGGGGGTGGGGTCTGAGCAGAGCTGCTGGTGGGGCTGTGTGTGAGAGCGTGGGGACCCGCTGGGTTCCCAGGCTGCCCTCTATAACTGAAGATCATTGATTTTACGGGAAACCATGTTTACAGACAGAGTGCTGATCGACCTGCCGAGTTGACTTCTGCCTCCTTAAGTAAGAACTACCTTTTTCTTATTGACTGGCTGATAAACAGAGTGAGAGGGACAGCCGGCTGGTTGGGAGAGTTCTGGAGAGCCTGAGGTCCTTGAGCTGAAGGATCAGGCAGGTTTAAGAGATTGCTTCATCTCTGTCCTTAGGTCCTTTCTCGTCCACCCCATCCCTACACCTCTCTGGGACCTGTGGGGGAATCCAAGACTGACCCCACCTGGTTACCTGGCAGTCCAGGCACGGAGCCTGGAAAAGATGGCAATCTGGTGAAGACATCATGAAGCAGAGAGTGGTTCAAGCTTTAGGGCCTGTCCCCAGAGGATCATGTTAAAATGCAGATTCTGATCTGGAGTGGGGCCTGTGGTTCTGCATTATACAGGCTCCCTGGTGAAAAACGGTGCTACTTGTCCCTGAGCCACACTTTGTTTAGCAAGGTTATAAATGGTTCTGCTTGTTGTGGCCAGCGTGGATTGAAAGGAAGCCTAGTGCATAGATCGTGATGTGGGATCCTTCTTGGCCACTGGTGTCTTCATGGGCTTTCGTCACTCCTTGTGAATAAGGTCACTCCCACGTGGCCTCTCTCAGGGGAGACGTGTCACCACCATGGGTGCCATCTGTCTTTCAGAGGTGGCCACAGCGTTATCCTTTCTTGACACCTTTTGCTTGGCTATAGAAAACAAAGTTAGGTGAGTTTCTAAAAGTCCCAGTCATTTAGCCGAATGGCTTGTGGAGGAGGAGGTAGGAGAGAGCAGAGCAAGAAAAGCCCACCAATTAATTGGTAAACGCTTGCAGGTTTCTCTGGCCTAGCCCAGGCTGGAGAGGAGATTGGCTTTGCTGTCGATACTCAAGTCCCTAGTGAAGCATCAAAGCTGTTCTCCTTTATCAATCGTGGCCTCCCCTTCCAGCATGTTCCTGTAACTTACCAAGCATTTATGACATTGATTTTACAATCGGGCTGTTAACCCTCCCGCCCCTTCAGGCCTGCCAACCTTTTTGGCCCGAGCTGTCAATCAGATGTCATCCAGCCAATCAGGCACCTCCATAAGAAGAGCCCCCTGGATTCTCACCTGTGTGCCAGCTAAGCCTTCTGAAGTCCCATTGCATTTACTGTTTGGTTTGGCTTAGTGTAGTCATCGTTGTTTAAAATCACTGTGTCTTTTCTAAGGCACACAGAACTTGGTTGTAATGGAGTTTGAGGTTACATGCTTGAGAGGTGGGGTGTGTGTGTGTGTGTGTGTGTGTGCGCGCGCGCACGCGCGCAAGCGCGCATGTGTTTTTTGTACAAAATAGAGGACACATTCTTCCAAAAAGTTACTTCTCCAGAGACTTCTGGTAAACCTGCCTTTCCCAATTTTTCCCAAGGGGGAGCTGTTGGCTCACTGTGCAGTCAAGAAAATGAAAAAAGAATGGGAAGATGGGGGTGGGGTGGGGGAAGAGAGAGACCGAACCTAGCCAAAACCTTCATCCAATGTGTATGAATGAGAGGGTGGAGAAGCAGCCAAGTGCTCTCCAGGAAGGAGGTGTAGGGGGGAGGGTGGCCTGGGATTTGCAGGCGAACCATCAGGGCTGTGCAAGAGGCTGAGTTGCCTGTAGGATCCATGCCGGGACGGAAGAGACGCCCCTGTGATGATGTGACCACAGGAGCAAGAGAGGTGGCGGGTGGCCCGATGCCTCCCTCCCCGGGGAGGCCAAGTCTCAGAGGGCAGATTCAGCTCAATGGCACTTTGGAGTCCAAAACGGAAAAGCCCCAGGGCTGAAGGGCAGCTGCTTGCGTAGCTACTAGTAACTCCGAGGCAGGTGTGGAATGGGGGGCCAGCCGAGCCCAGCTCCTGTCTCGGCTTGCCACTAAGATCCCTGACAACAGAAACCACCACACCAGGGGTGACTGGGCCCTGTCCAGACAGGGCAAGGTCGACGCTGCTGGACAGGGAGCCGGCCAGTCGAGAGGATTCCCAGCCATGTCGAGCTGAGATTTCGTGCCATCACAGTCGTGGTCTGAAGCCAGCTCACTCACAAGCAAGGGTGTTCCGTGGGTTGGGGGGAGTAGGTGGGATCTGGGAGATCTGCCGTCTGGTTCACAGTGTCAGGGTGGCACTGGGCCTGTTTTTACATTTAGCGCCTCGTTGTACTGCTTGTCAAACGGGATGGTGCTTCCCAGAGCTGGAGAGGATGAACGTAGCCACGGGCCCTGTCAAGGGCTGACAGAGCACGTCCGGGTCCCGCAGACTTGCTCTCTGAGCCGTGCATCCTTCAGTCACTTTCCTTTGAGCTCCGAACTAGACATTTGGCCAGTAAGAGCAACGGCAGCAACTTCACCTCCAAATCAGCGAGCGTGTCCCCACACAGGTTTACCGTCCTTTGTCTGGGGGTACAAAATCTTCGTCCTCTCGTCGGTCCCTCCCTGGTGTTCCCTTGGCCCACAGACAATGCAGTCAGCCAACAAGGACTTGGTGTCGGCCATCTGTATGCAGTAGGGCCGCCATTGTGCGTCCTCGGCGGGACCCGGCGAGGTGATGCGACTGTCCTCTTCTGTGGCCGTAGCCTGGCCCCGACTCTAACGCGGTGCTTGCAAAGAACGGAAATTCGAACTGGTTTCCAGGGGGTAGAGCAGCCAACAGTCTGAAGACAAAGAGGGGGTCTCCTGTGTGCCCCCTTCCCTATGCTCCCCACTCTTGCCACAGACCCTGGCCATAAAGACCCGGTGCCAGCTGCCTTCTGCACGTTCGTTGGACGGCGTGGGGCGATCGCTGGGGTCCCTGCTGCCCTTGCGGTCTCTGTTGTGGGTGTGGACAGAAGCCTGTTAGAGTGCTCAGTGCGGGACCTAGCCTTGGCCCTCCTAACCTCTTTCCTTTCTCTCTCTCTTCCCCCTCTCTCCCTCCTCTCCCCCCTTGCCTCTGCTCTTCAGGTCCGATCCGTACTGGGTGCAATGAAAGCTCCACGCAGGCCTTACCATGGAAGGCTGTGACTCGCCTGTCGTCTCGGGGAAGGACAATGGGTGCAGTATCCCTCAGCACCAGCAATGGACTGAACTCAACAGCACCCACCTCCCCGACAAACCCAGTAGCATGGAGCAGTCCGCAAGCGAGAACCACGGGCCCCTGGAGAGCCTGAGGGCCCCCTTCAATGAACGCCTCGCGGAGAGCACTGCCCCGGCTGGCCCCGCTGCCGAGCCCGCCGGCAAGGAGGTCAGCTGCAACGAGTGCTCGGCCTCCTTCGCCAGCCTACAGACCTACATGGAGCACCACTGCCCCAGCGCGCGCCCCCCGCTCCCCCTGAGAGAGGAGAGCGGGAGCGACACCAGTGAGGAGGGGGACGAGGAGAGTGATGTGGAGAACCTGGCTGGGGAGATCGTCTACCAGCCGGATGGCTCAGCCTACATTGTCGAGAGCCTGAGCCAGCTGACCCAAAGCGGTGGCGCCTGTGGCAGCGGCAGCGGGCCTCTCCCTTCGCTCTTCCTGAACTCTCTCCCCGGGGCGGGGGGCAAACAAGGGGACCCTTCTTGTGCTGCACCAGTCTACCCACAGATCATCAACACTTTCCACATAGCCTCATCCTTCGGGAAATGGTTTGAGGGCCCAGACCAGGCTTTCCCGAATACCTCAGCCCTGACGGGGCTCAGCCCCGTCCTGCACAGCTTCCGCGTTTTTGACGTGCGACACAAAAGCAACAAGGATTACCTGAACAGCGACGGCTCTGCCAAAAGCTCCTGCGTATCCAAAGATGTTCCCAACAATGTGGACCTGTCCAAATTCGATGGCTTTGTGCTCTACGGCAAGAGGAAGCCCATCCTGATGTGTTTCTTGTGCAAACTGTCCTTCGGGTACGTCCGTTCGTTTGTGACCCACGCGGTGCACGACCATCGAATGACCCTGAGTGAAGACGAGCGGAAAATTCTTAGCAATAAGAACATCTCCGCTATCATCCAAGGGATTGGCAAAGACAAGGAACCCCTTGTAAGTTTTTTGGAACCAAAAAACAAAAACTTTCAACACCCTTTAGTTTCCACAGCTAACCTCATAGGCCCCGGACACAGTTTTTATGGGAAATTTAGTGGCATTCGAATGGAAGGGGAGGAGGCTCTCCCGGCCGGCTCTGCTGCGGGCCCCGAGCAGCCCCAGGCTGGTATCTTGACCCCCAGCACCCTCTTGAACCTTGGCGGGCTCACCAGCTCGGTCCTGAAGACCCCCATTACCTCAGTCCCCCTGGGGCCTCTGGCCTCCAGTCCTACCAAATCCTCAGAGGGCAAGGACTCTGGGGCAGCAGAAGGAGAGAAGCAAGAAGTGGGCGATCCTGATTGCTTCTCTGAGAAAGCAGAGCCAGCCGAGGAGGAGGTGGAGGAGGAAGAGGAGGAAGAAGAGGCGGAGGAGGAGGAGGAAGAGGAAGAGGAGGAAGAGGAGGAGGAGGAAGACGAGGGTTGCAAAGGACTCTTTCCAAGCGAGTTGGACGACGAACTGGAGGACAGGCCCCATGAGGAGTCTGGGGCCGCGGCAGGTAGCAGCAGCAAAAAGGACCTTGCTCTCTCAAACCAAAGCATTTCTAACTCCCCCTTAATGCCTAATGTGCTCCAGACCCTGTCGAGGGGCGCAGCTTCTACTAGTTCTAATTCTGCTTCTTCCTTTGTTGTCTTTGATGGTGCGAACAGGAGGAATCGTTTAAGCTTTAACAGTGAGGGCGTCAGGGCCAATGTGGCAGAGGGCGGCAGGAGGTTGGACTTTGCTGACGAAAGTGCCAATAAAGACAATGCCACAGCACCAGAACCAAATGAAAGCACAGAGGGCGACGATGGGGGCTTTGTCCCCCATCACCAGCACGCTGGCTCCCTCTGCGAGCTTGGGGTTGGGGAATGCCCCTCGGGGAGCGGCGTGGAGTGTCCCAAATGCGACACGGTCCTGGGCTCCTCCCGCTCGCTGGGCGGCCACATGACCATGATGCATTCTCGTAACTCGTGTAAGACACTTAAGTGCCCCAAGTGCAACTGGCACTATAAGTACCAGCAGACCCTGGAGGCACACATGAAGGAGAAGCACCCGGAGCCGGGGGGCTCCTGTGTCTACTGCAAAAGCGGGCAGCCCCACCCTCGGTTGGCTCGAGGCGAGAGCTACACTTGTGGTTACAAGCCCTTCCGCTGTGAGGTGTGTAACTACTCCACAACTACCAAAGGCAACCTCAGTATTCATATGCAGTCCGACAAGCATCTCAACAACATGCAGAACCTGCAGAACGGAGGGGGGGAGCAGGTGTTCAGCCACTCGGCCGGGGCGGCAGCCGCGGCGGCCGCAGCAGCGGCCGCAGCGGCCAACATTGGCAGCTCCTGTGGGGCCCCCTCGCCCACCAAACCAAAAACCAAGCCCACCTGGCGGTGCGAGGTGTGCGACTACGAGACCAACGTGGCCAGAAACCTGCGCATCCACATGACCAGCGAGAAGCACATGCACAACATGATGCTCCTGCAGCAGAACATGACCCAGATCCAGCACAACCGCCACCTGGGCCTCGGCAGCCTGCCGTCGCCCGCCGAGGCCGAGCTCTACCAGTACTACCTGGCCCAGAACATGAACCTGCCCAACCTGAAGATGGACAGCACCGCCTCGGACGCGCAGTTCATGATGAGCGGATTCCAGCTGGACCCCGCCGGGCCCATGGCTGCCATGACGCCTGCTCTAGGTGAGGCTGAGCGCGCGCGCGTGTGTTCTCGTGACTTGAGGTGAACGGGGGAGCAGTGAGGATAGACCGAGGTCCCGCGGATTTGGTTCGTTCTGTCACATCCTGCGGATTCGGCTCTGATGGTTCTTTTTGCAAGACTTGGTTTTGTGTGGACCTGAGTGTCTGACGATCAGCTGTTTCTCTGGAGGACCCTTCTGGTGTGCGTATGGAGGATCGTATCCGTTCAGCAGCCACACGACTCGGTTCTGGCTCCGTGGGCCGGGATGAAAATTTCAGTGTTGCCTCTAGTGTCGGGCTTCTGGTCGACTTCCCTCTCTCTCTTCCCGTCTTCTCTTTCTTCGACCCTTTCGCAGTTTGAAAAATCGCCACAATTCATCCGAAACTTTCGGGGTCTGTTAAATGTTTGCTGTGACTTAGGGGAAACTTGCAGCTTGGGTTTTAAATAGGGACAGTCCTCTCCATTAAGAGCAGCTCGAAACCATAGCGTACCTTATTCACGTAACCAAAGGCTGGTTCTGTGCGGAGCGGGGAGCCTTCCAGAAATGTTCTGCAAACTTCTCCAGTGTATTCATGAGGAGGATCTCGATGCGAGAGACCCGTTGCCTTTCTTTACTGTCTTGCGTGAGTTGTCAGGGATAAGTATAGTTGGGAATTCAGTTGCCCTGGGGCAACCATAAAGAGTGGTGTACTAGATGAACAATGAATAAATTCTAAAATCGTACATCAGAAAGAGCAAAGTTTTAATATCTGTTGGAAGAGCCTTTGTTACCGTGAAAAAACAACCCATGTTAGAGAACGTGAGCTGGCTGTGTCCGGACAGCCCGTCTTACCAACTGGCTGCATAGCTCTAGAATGGAGTCAAGAGGATAGGATTGGGATGCCAAAAACCATGAGTCTTTCCATGAAAAGGATCATGAGCACCTTTGGGGGAGAGTCTCTGTAGCAAGAAAACGTGCGAATCAGTTCCACGAGGACCAGTGTGATGGTTGGGCCGTTCCTCCCCCACCTACCTTTGCCTCAGATGGGCACTGCCTGGTCTCCATCCCCCGACCCTGCTAATCTCCTGGGACCAGTGGTGGTGGCCTGACTGAAGTAGTAGTCCCTTCCTGACATGAGAATAAGTTGTTCTCCGCAACAGAGTGTGAGCAAGTACCTTTATTCTGGTGGTTTAGGTTAATCCCAGTTGGCATGTCTTTGTGTGGTGTTTTAGTCCTAATTGCTGCTGATGAGTTATATTTCATAGCATTTAATTTGTTTTTCTTGCTATGCACTTAAATTTGGATCCTTGCTACTTTAATCTTGTTTTCTATTTTGGAATATTGACCTGTGGATCCTTTATTACCAAACGATTTGAAGAATGTTTCACCAACTGGTTAATAATGGATGCATAGGGATCAATCATCTTATTTGTCCCCCGAGTGAACCATAGGGGATACACACCAAGGGATGGCCTCGTACTGTAAGACTTTTTTTTTTTTTTAAAGCCTGTGGGAATTGGGGTTTTCTCATCTGGAGATTTAAAATCTTGGGGAGGCAGATCTTGGAGTAAATCAAATCTGATGTAAATGGAATGAAGGCACAGAAAATGGATGGGTTCATACTGGGTCAAAGTGAGATCTTTTTAATTACCTTGAAAACCAGTAATTCTGACTAAGGCTTGAATGAAGCAGTAGAAAAATACTGTGCTTTTTATACAAGCTCTCTGTGAGTCCGCGGGGCACCATGCATTATGGGCATACGGCAGGTGCAAAAGAGACAGAAGAATGGATCCCTGTGTTCTGGATGTACATAGCAGACCCATACTTCATTTATTTTTTTAAAAGAGAACAGAGATTTTCCTTCTAAGGACCTTCTCCAGGTCAGCCAAGCATAGGCCTTTGAATTTTCAGGGTTACTGCTTATCAGCCACGGTGTGTCTCTGGAAACCTCCTATGCCCGCCTTAGGCCCCAAGAGCTGCTGAGATAGAGTGAGAGTCACAAGTGCTTTATCCTGGCAGCCTGAGTGGGGGTGTGGGTACGAGAGCGCATGTGTGAAGGACTTAGGTGTAAGTGCTATGACCTCGGCGAGGCCGACACATGCAAATATGAGAGGGCCATAACGTCCCTCGGATCCTTCACAAGGCCATTTGTGAGAAGGCTGTAGGTGTTACTAGGTATTCCTGGATTCTGCAGGGGGAGAAACATTTTTGTGAAATCCACTCTTACTTACCAAGTTATTCCTTCCTTTGACAGAACCTTCTCTTTTGTGATACCAAGCAGATGCTGATTCCGGGGATGCTTTCTTCCTGGAGGGCTGGGAGGAGAGGGTCGCCACCCTTGGGTCTGGTCTGGTAGGGTGTGCTGCCATTTGTAGATAAGATACTAGGCTGGAGGCCATCTGCAGAGATCCTTCCAGGCATCCCCTTAGATGATAAAGTTTAGCCCAGCCCCGAGAATCAGGTAGCTTGCCGAGGTGTCTGCGTTTTCCCCAGGGAGCCGACTGGCTATAGGACACCTGGCTGAGATTTTAGTAGATCCTCTGCTTCTGTCTTTGAGTCTAGAAGCTGTCTTTAATCCATGTGCCTCTCAGACGCAGACTCTTGTGGCAGAGTGTAAATTCTAGCCTTAGGCATGGGTGCCCCCTCGTTCAAGAGTAAAACCCCTGCTGAGTTTTCACTTCCAGGGGGCGCTCTTCCTAACTTCCTCCGCCCTGGGTGAGGTTCCTGTACTTCTTGCCGGGGCTGAACTGGTTCCTTCTTGTTCTACAGATTTGTAGGATTCTAAGCCTTGGGTTTGTTCCTCCAAGGTACGGTTCTCCTTTGGAGTTTTGGCTTGCCTGTCGCCTTCATTTCACTGCTTCTCAGTGTCTGTCTTTGATTTGCATTTCAAGAGCTTGGAATGGGAATAGGGACTTACGTCCTCTGTGCGTTTGGAGGATTTCTCATTTTTACTCAGGCATCCAGCAAGTGACAGCTGAATTTCTCTTTAGAGCAGTATTGATGTGCTGAGGTTAAATTTAAAAAGTGGGGAAAATCTGATGCTTCAGGTGGTTGGCATCAGAAACAAATATATGTTTGCTCCTTGTCTTATCCTCTGGGCAGTTTCTGCTTTGACTGAACGCCGCTTGTGTTTCATGGATGCTATCTGGCCTTCGTCCCCATTAAGGGATGGAGCTTTTAGGCTTTTTTTCTCCTCTTTTTTTTTTTTTTTTTTCTTGTCCTAAAAAGAATGTCTTAGTTATGTCCTCTCACCAGCAGAGATGGCAAGGGAGGAGACAAGCAAAAAGCTTCTTGAGCCTTCTGGAATGCACGTTGCAAAAGATTTCTGTGGCTTGGTACATTGTCCACAGGCTTCAAACACAGCCAGACTGCTCAGTAGAACCTGTAACTGATCTTCTCATTAGAGTTGCCTCATGTAGCGTAAATAAGAAAATCATTAAAAAAGAAATCTTTTACTTGATTAGCCGCTAACTTGGATTGTAATCAGTCATTTAAAAAAAAAAAAAAAAAGTAACCTCAGCCCAGCCATAAGTAAAAGGTCAGATCTGAGTATCATTTGGGGAGGGGCAGGGGAGGACATGGTAGCTCCCATGTGCATGTGTTTGGGGGAGAGGTAAATCGCAGAAGCCAGTGCTCAGTGTTCTGCTCGACTGTATGCTGCTCGGGAATGGAGGGAAGACTGCTCTTTCCAAGCCCTTTTCATGATAGAAATAAGAGTTTGCAGTTCTAATATCCCAGTGAATGAGAGCCCATCCCCGGTTTATGTAGGGCAGTGATGAGCTGAGAAATAACAGGGGTGGAGAGGGAGGAGCAGACTCTTTTTGGGAACTGCGAGCTGACCTTTGTGTGCCATTACCCATCTTGATCCACTTCCTGAACCTGTAACATTTTGGTTCCCTTTTAAACTTGTCCTGCACAACATCTGTGTGGGGGGCTGGGCACTCTCTAGAGGTTCAGTGAGAAGTCTGGACCTCTGCCCTACAGAGGGATGGGGACACAGGCCTCTGCGTGTGGCTGATGAAAATGGAGAATGTGATGTGTCCTGTAGCACACCTACATTTCATGCTTAGTGGTGGGGGCTCAGAAAAGGGGAGTGACTGTATTCTTGGGGACACGTGGGAGGAGCTAGCACCACTGACAGGCAGGCAGAATATTGACCTGTGGGGTGTGCTGAGGAATTAGGGAGACCGTTGCCCAAATCTCAGATGGAGAGCTGCACCCACCGCTGCAGTAGCCACCAGCCACATGTGGCGATCTAAACTTAAATGAATTCAAAAGAAAACTAAAAATTCAGTTCCTTGGTTGCAGCTTAGCCGTGGCTGGTGACTAGCCCGTCGGACAGTGCAGGAAGTTCTGTTGGGGCCATGCTGCTGTAGATAAATTCTGGGCCCAGTTCTGATTTACCACGAAGGCTGCGTATCTTAGAATGCAGCTGTAACTAACTTCCAGCTTTTAAGGGTCTGGAGTTTCAGATTCTGTTATGTCCAGCGAATGATGTTTATTCCTATCTTTTCTTAGATCTACATAAAGAACTGAATCGAAATATTCAAGATGTTATGGTTCTAGATCTTCTTTCCCAAAAGCAAAAAATAAAATAAAATAAAAATAAAGCCTTCTGCAAATTTCAGAACGTCCGTGGGAAAGATCCAAACAGATAAAGTTGATTTTTTGAGGGGGTGGGCATTCCCAGTTAATAGTGCCTTGCAACACTTTCAATGTGCTTTTTTTTTTTTCTCCGCCACCCTGGGTTGAGGGTGGAGGAGTCTGGGGGTGCCTCCACTGGGGCCGTAGATGCGAAACTGGCCTCTGATGCTCTCCCCTCTCCTTCTCTGCAGTGGGCGGTGAGATCCCCCTAGACATGCGCCTCGGGGGTGGGCAGCTGGTGTCCGAGGAGCTGATGAACCTGGGCGAGAGCTTCATCCAGACCAACGACCCGTCACTGAAGCTCTTCCAATGTGCCGTCTGCAACAAGTTCACCACGGATAACCTGGACATGCTGGGGCTGCACATGAACGTGGAGCGCAGCCTCCCGGAGGATGAGTGGAAGGCCGTGATGGGGGACTCGTACCAGTGCAAGCTCTGCCGCTACAACACCCAGCTCAAGGCCAACTTCCAGCTGCACTGCAAGACGGACAAGCACGTGCAGAAGTACCAACTGGTGGCCCACATCAAAGAGGGCGGCAAAGCCAACGAGTGGCGGCTCAAGTGCGTGGCCATTGGCAACCCCGTCCACCTCAAGTGCAACGCGTGTGACTACTACACCAACAGCTTGGAGAAGCTGCGGCTGCACACGGTCAACTCCAGGCACGAGGCCAGCCTGAAGCTGTATAAGGTAGGACCCGGACTCCTTCTGGAAGGCATGCATGGGATCACTGGGGGTTGGGGCCTGGGGATGGCTGCGGACTGGTGACAGTCTGTGTCACAATGGGGTCGGTAACCAGTTGGTGTTGGAGGGGGTGTTGGCATCTGCTTCCTCGTGAAGCTGCTGCATGCTGGTGGCTTCTGGTAACCAAAGGTTCTCTTTGAGGCTGCCCCATTTTAGAGGGCAGGCTTTATGGACAGCAGCCCGATACTTACTCTCGACTCTGGACAACTGGCCTTTTCTCCCTTATAGTTGTTTGTTACGGCTTTTACATACCTTTGTGTTCCTGTGTTGCTCCATTCCCCTGCACTCTTCACTCTCTCCTTCTCCGTCTCGTCCCACCCTTCTCCCCCTTTGATCTCTTCTCTCCTGGAGACCCCTGGAGTACATAGTTCATTTGTTCATGGATTCCTTGATTTGTTCATTCATTCACAGATAGATATTGAGCACCGACTGTATACCAGGTCCTGTTCTGGACACACGCCTCCCTCCATGTACAAAATAGACGAAAAAAAAAAAAAAAAGTCCCTGCCCTCATAGTGCTTCCATTCTCTTGCAGGGAGATGGGTGATAAACACAACGAATAACTTACATAGTTGACCACAAGGTGGCACATGCTATGGGGAAATTTTAGGGTCCATGAAGGGGGGGCTCCTTTGTTCTTTCTCCCTTTGCTTCCTTATCCCGTGCCCCCTTTCTCTTCCTCGTATTTACATTTCCCCTCTCTTCCCCTGGGCTTCTCCCATCCTCCTCCTCCTCTCCCTCTGTCTTCTCTTCCTTCCTTCCTCCCTGGCCCTCCCTGCCCCTCCCCACCCCCTCCAGTCTCTCTCTCAGTCCATAGACCTTAACGGTGAGGAGAAGGTGCTCACAATACTGTAAATAGTCCTTTCACTTGCTAGGCAGAATTGCTCCAGACGTTTCTATTGATTTTCACTGGACTTAAAGCCTCACCTTTTTCTCTAATCATCCCATAATGGCTTTAGTATGAACAATCAGGTACAAATCGCCATAAATCTGCCCAGCCTCCTCCCACATGCCTTCCACACCCTCTTCTCTTTGCATTTTCTCCCTTTTATCATCAGCCTCTCCCCCCACCACCCCCCCCTTGGCTTTCACACCCGTTCTCTCTTGTCTTTGGGCGTCTTTGGGTGAGGGAGCCTTTCTGTTGACCCCGAGGGAGTTTAATCCCCTCACTACCCCAGGTGATTTTAAAGGGAGACTCCAAGTAAGGCTTCTGGTCCTTTCCCTGTGTCAGTCTCTGCTGAGATCTGTAACTGTGATTCATTTTATAATTGCTCGTCTTCAGCTTGGCAGGAGCCTGTGTAGTGTGGATAAGAAGCCACTTTAGGGGAAGGAGGAGAAGACAGAAATGAGGTGGTGGGACTAGAAGGTTCTGGAATTGACTGCCGACCCCAGCATGGATGGGCTGGCATGGTGCAGTGGGGAAGGTCTGAACACCAAGCAGCCAGCCCCCTTATTCTAAGTGAGCAGGAACCTCACTGGATGGTTTAGTTTTAGACCACCATTGAAAGAAAAGGCTCTTTGGGGTCAGTTTAAGTTAGAGGTCTCAGGCAGCCATAAGGGGTGGTGGTGCTGATGTGGTCAGAAAACCTGACGGAAAACCTATAGAAAGAAACTTTTCAAAGGACCTGACTGAACAAGATTAGTTCAAAGTACTGTGCATGGCCACGGAAGATTATATGCAACTTTGATGAGGGTTGTTTAGAAGTGGCAAGAAGCCAGCCTCTTCCATCTGAGGGGGGGATAAAACGCCCTTTGGATGATAAAATGTGCATGGTGATTATTTCGCTCTCCACGCTACACCCTCCAGTGAGAGTATACCACACCCTTGGCTTTGCTTCTGAAGGGCCTGGAACCTAGAGGATTCCCTGAAATGATCGCAGGTCCCCAAACCACCTTCACTGGTCACACCTAGCGAGTCAGGTTGAGGCAGTTTCCAGGGTGGATGTCAGGGAGGAGACGGGAGTTTCCATCTGGCTTTTGCTGAACTATGGACACTTTTCCTCCCTGGCCTTATTTCTCTCTCTCTCTCTCTCTCTCTTTAATTCAAAAGATGGAGAAAACTCCGACTTAAAAAAGGCAGTGATGGTGGGGGGGCCGTCGATATTGGGGTGCAGGATAGAACTTGGGAACCAGCGCCCGAAGGAGAAGTCCCCAAAATGTGCACTTGGCTGGCACAACCCCAGGGGTGAACACAGCCCCTGCCCACATTCAGAACAGAATTCCCTGTGTCAGGAGCCGTGGGTCATTAGTCTGGTCTCATTAGTCCTTGGGTAATGAATGTCCCTTGGCTTGCTGTGGCTCTGCTGTGGGGGCAGGGAGCTCTCAGCCACTCCTGAATGACACAGAGATGGGTTTCTTCCAGTGCGCATGCCAAGCCTTCCGGTCCAGCAGTGTGACTAAGACAGACTTCTCCTGCCACTGAGGGGGCTCCCTGTCCTAGGGTGTCATGAGTCTGTAGATTTGGGGTGGGGACTGGAGGTGGTTGAGTCAGTTTTTCTCTAGGCCCTGGTGTGGCCTGTAGTAAATGGAGATTGATTGCATGTTATTTTTCCTCTTGCTAATGTAATCCATTAGCCCAGCACATGCATAATCAGTTTAGAGCACAGTTAACTGGATGTAATCGAGTTCTTTACTGTCTGCTAGAGAAACCACTCCAGATGCTGCTGACCTGGGGAGGGCACCAGGCTTCCCACACACAGCCCTCCTTACTCACCCCTTCCCCAAGTCCCGTCCTCACTGCCCACCCCCACAAACCCATCCTGGTCCCCACCCTGCCCTATCCTGGTTCCTTGGCAAAGTATTCATTATTGGTCAGGGAAACTTCCAAATTTGCTTTCTGCTGCACCTGCTCCAGGATCCATGATGGAGGGGACTTCCTAATGGGTCTCCCAACCCTCGCTTTCAACTGAGGTCTTTATTCCCTCCTCTTCCTTTTTCATGCTGGAGGAGACAGAACAGCCGTCTCAGGAGATGCAAGCAGAGGCGTAGCTCTCTGGTGTGACATTTGACCTCACCAGTCCAGAGTCCCTTCTCTTGGTGTCATAAATGCTGGGACAGACGTTGCTGTATTAAGACTGAGCTGTCTGAAAGCACGAGCTAATTTCTAATCCGGACTGAGAAAGGGTTTTGTTAATCCACTACCCCCATCCCACCTCCCCAGAGAATAGAAACAAAGAACGCTGGTGATATTCTCTCCCTTGCATGGAATTGTCAAGTTTTGATTGTGTGAGAGCAGTTTTTCAATCAAGATTCTCCTTCAGCGAATTCTTCCTGCCTGTTTCCTGGAAGTGGAGGGGAGTGTGTGTGTGTGTGTGTGTGTGTGTGTGTGTGTGTGTGTGTGTGTGTGTGTATAGGGTGGGCTGGAGAGCCCCAGGCATCAGATGGAAGCTGTTTACTTTTATCCGGGCTTCCAGGTTGCTCTGTGAAACATTCATGATCGAATTCCTTAAGTGGTTTATTTGTGTGACTTCAAGAGTGGTGGGCTCTGGTCCAGCTCTTAGTGGTCCTCTGCCCCTATCCTCATACCCGCCGCTGTTGGGCACTGTGACTGATCGGTCCTGTGGGAAGGCCAGCAGCCCCAGTCCAGCTTAGAGGCTGGGTTCTTGGTTTCTGTCTGCAGTGATCCTTCTGGGTCAGAATGGAAGCATGTTGTGGGAGAGAAAGGTACCTCTCTCCCCTTGGGGCTTGAGGTCCAGAATGTGAATTCCATACCTCTCTCCTTCCCCATGTAAATGGATCTCTCCTCTCTTGGAGGACCTGCCTACTCTCCCTCTCCCTCCAGCCATAGAGACGTGAGGTGCACTTGCTTACCTCCAGCAGGGGAGCAACAGGTCCTGACAGATGCCTGCCCTGTGTTCTTCTCCATTCTCCTGCAGGTCCTGAGTCCCTGGTGTGTGGATTGAGAGCTAGCCTGGGCCCTTAGGTGTCTGTCTCTCTTGACTTCCCCGCTATGTGGTGTCCATGGTGAACTCTGAAATTCGTAGTGTCTTTTGCTTGGGGAAAGAGTACAGAAGGGACAGTTGGAGATCAGTGCACACCTGCCAACTGTTAGAATCTGGTTTTCCCTTTGATATTTTTCTTCACCTGAGAGTCATTGGACTGGAAATTTAATAAAGACCCCACCAGAATCTGTTACTCAAAAAGTTCCCAACTGAGATGCCTTTGATTGGGCCGATACTGAAGCTTTCATATTCATGTTAAATTATATACAAAGGAGGTCATTCCCCATGATCAGGCCAAGCCTGAAGGTTTCCTAGTTATCTTAAATTATACACAAAGGGGGTCATCTCCCATGGAGTTGTGTCTGGGCCCTGCGTGAGCTGCCTTGGGCCAGCCACCAGAGTGTGAGGCAGCAGCTCTGCTTGGTGTAAGGTAGGAGGTAGACCATGGCACCACTTGGCTCAAAACACACACCCACCCTCTCCACATAGTGGACTTGAACACTTTCCACCCTACTGGGATTCTGCAAAGTGAGAGGTAGTAGGAAACCCTCCATCAGACTCAGCATGACTTGAGATCCCATCTTCTCCGTTATTTCCCTGACTCATGAACTCATTGGGGGTCTCTCCCAGCAGGGCCGATCAGAAGACAGAGAACAAATCTGACAAAGATTTCATTGACAGTCTGCATTCTGCGCTCTCCTTTATGGTTACACTTGGGGGTGGGCTGGCTTAGGAAGACAGCTGCATGTTCCATGCCTACAGGTGGTGCCTGGGAGCCTTTATCTTGTTTGGCAAGCAGAAAGCATAAATCTGCTGGTGACCCTTGCCTCCATCCCCATCCTCTCCTCCCTGGTGCTGTGACATGTTTAAGGCACCAGTGCAAGTATCATCTGGTTTACATTGTCATTCTGGAATCAGTTTCCTAAAACCTTGTTTTCTCATTAGGTTAACTTTTTTTTTTTTTTAAAGTTTATATTTTTGCCTTCTTCTTCCCATACCTTGGTGCCTTCATTCAAAAATGAAAGGAGGGGACTGTTTTCATGGTTGATTTAGAAGGTGTGAAAAGCCAGATGTTCTGGTAAATTTTAGCCCAGTTATTCTCCATGCCCTCCGTCTCTAAGAGCAGCTCGGCGTCTGAAGTTCATGCCCCTCCCTTGATTCCTGGGCTCATAGATGTGGGTCTCCTGGAGCAGGGCTGGGAGACTGCACACGGGCCCTGTGGTCATTCCTGGAGAGCCTGAGTTGGCTCTGGTGGTATTTCTGACCACCAGTTAGCTGGTAGGTTTAGATTATATCCTTTTAAGCTTTTTTCCTATGCTTACACTGGTAGAAATGCATACACATACATACTATTCCATTAAAAAACCTTTATAGACACAGGTTGTGCTCTCAGCTTTTTTTTTCATGTGACTTTTGATCCTGAAAATCATTTCAGGTCAGTACATAGAGATCTAGTTCCCTCTTTTTTTTTTTTTTTTAAGATTTTATTTATTTGACAGATCACAAGTAGGCAGAAAGGCAGGCAGAGAGAGAGGGGGAAGCAGGCTCCCCGCTGAGCAGAGAGACCGATGCGGGGCTCAATCCCAGGACCCCGAGACCATGACCTGAGCTGAAGGCAGAGGCTTTAACCCACTGAGCCATCCAGACGCCCCTAGTTCCCTCCTTTTTTTTTTTTTCTTAGTTCCCTCTTTTTTTAAGGCTACATAGTATTCCATGCATAGGCTGGCATGAAGGCTTACCAGCATGATACCCTTCAGTTCCTTTGCTACAGGTTTCCCAGAAATCATCAGATCTCTACAGTTTAGGAATCATTAAAAAAAAGAGAAAAAACCCCAACATTTTGGAAATATTCAGTACAGAGTCGATGTTGTACAAAAAAGAAGAGAAACAATAAAAGACTAACAGTCTCACAGATGTACAGGGAGGTTATCCGCCGTGTTCTGATGCTGTAGACAGTGAGGTAGGGAACAGTTGTGTGCATACATCTGTCTAGACCTATGCTGTCCCAAGAAGTGAGGTCGCTGGATCCCGGGATGTAATGCCAGCAGGTATTTTTTACTGCCTCTTCCGAAAGAAGGTGAACATTTTTTTCCCCTCCCTGTTGGGTGATGCTCGAAGCCTCACGCAGTGACCAGCATACTGTTCCTTTTCTGCTTTCCTCAGGTTGGCAAAATGGCTAAAACGTGGATCTCCTTAATTCTTACATAGGGTGAACACTCTTTCCCGGGTTTGTTGGCTGTTTGCAGTTCTGTGGCAGTCTTCCTGTTCGTAGCCTTTGCCCTTTGTTTTTCTGGGTTTTTTTTTTCTGGTTGATCAGCAAGAGCTCCTGGCATATGGGGCTAACAGTCCGCTGTGCTGTGCCGTGGACATTGCCGTAGTTTCTCCTGGTCCTTTGTTCATCTTTGCCTTGGTTTATGAGGCATTTTAACATATCAAAAACTTTCGTTTGTATGATGTCCGATCTGTGCATCCTTTTCTCTCTGTTTGTAGCTTTTCTCTTTTCCCAAGGAGGCTCTCCCTTGGCAGTCTTAGGAAATTATAGAAAAGAACAGCCCCCCCTAGAACATTCATTACGACCCAGGTCCTGTCACACAAGCTTTACATATACTGATCGATTCATCGACTGTCGATGAGCCTGTTTCCAAGTGGGGAAACCAAGGCAGAGAGAGGTGACAAGTCAAAGCTAGTGAGGGCTGTTGGAATGAGGGTTCAAATCCATGCAGGTTGCACTAACTTGACCGATATTTTCTTCCATACGTTCTCCCTCCACTTCAGTCTTTAATCCCTGAGGAATCTATTCTGTGTATGGTGCACTGTAATGACTCTTTTTCTGTATTGTGTGATTTAGACTGTATTTTCTTTCAAAGTGGATGGTTGATTGTCCAACAATTCCTTAAATAACCATCCTTTCCTAGCTGATGTAAAAAGCCGTATTTATCGTTCCCTTCTAAGTCTTACAGAGCCGATTTAGATCAGTCTGAACATATTTACAGAGTATTGTTTGTCCAAAGTGCTGTGGAAGGAGAAGGGGGAACAGACAGAGACAGTTCTCTTTTCAAGATATGTGAAGTCCTGTGGATGAAATTTCGTCCTCTGACCTTTCCTTGTTTCTCTCCAGCTTCTTCCCCAGGGTGAAATTTCTTGGGTTAATTACCTTTATCAAATTCACTAGAACCAAGGACTCTCCAGGAGCGACCAGGGTTTGGGAGAGGGGCTGAGTTGCTTATTGTTCCTTCACGGAAACTGCGCTCACCAAGTATCATAGAGAGAGAGAGAGAGAGAGTGAGTGAGAGAGAACAAATACTGAAACTGAAGATCTCTTTTCTGAAGTTCGTATTCAGATAACAAGGAGACAGCCTGACTCCGACCACATAGTTCCAGTATAAACTGTTTTCAGCTACTGGTGATAAGTCTCCTTTTGGATTCCAGAGGTGTGCTGAGCTCCTGATTCAGGCAGAGGAGCATGGAGGTCTCCCTTCAGATAATCTCATAACTACCACATTGTCAAAATACTTGAAAGCCTCCACCCTCCCAGTCCTTAAGCCGAAAGCCCTAGTCTTCCTTGAGAGGAAAATATCTGTCGGTTCCCTCCAGCCATGTAGAGGAAAAAGTCACACTTGGGCAATGCTTTGTAGGAATGCCATCTGCTGCCCTAGGGGTGCTCTGTAGCCCTGAGGGGAATTTTCTGCGAGTATTCCATGGCCTCCACATTCCAGGATAATTCCATGTGTTTCCATCGTTCTAGGTAAGCCTAGTCTAGCAGAAAAGCAGCACCATGGAATGGGACAAAGATGCAAACCCAATTTCCAGTCCTAACTTGCTGAGGACCTGGACCAAAAGGGCAAATTTGAATCCATTTACTCCCAACAGGTGTCTCTGGGGTTTTGTTTGTTTGTTTGTTTTGAAAGGGAAATGGTAAAGGAACAATTAAGCACTCAACCATAGTCTTAATTCTGTTTTGGACATAACTTGAAACTACAAATGCCCTTTAAGTGTGGGGTGGGCAAGGCTGTTACCACGAACACTTAGCAGTGAGTCATTTTTTTACTTTAATATTTAATAAAATTAGGTTTCCTGCACTTGTTCAAAAAAAAAAAAAAAGTAATCAGCCTATAGGGTGAAAGGTAAAAATGTTGGACAGAAAATCTATTGCTCACAGAAATGTTAGAGGTTATTGAAACTAGGGAGGGACTTAAGGGTGGTGACCCCGAGGAGAACTGAACCCACCACAGCGGAAACCTCCAGGCAGAGTCCCCAAATTCAGCAAAGAAAAATGCGGACTACCTAGTTACATGTGAATTGCAAACAACAAATAATGTCTTAGCGATAAGCGTATCCCATACGCTGTCATTTCATGTACTTAGTGAAATTCACATGTTACCTGGGCATCCTGTGTTTTATCTGGCGACCCTTCCTCTGGAGGGTGAAGAAACTCTTTCATAGCGCCTGCCAACAGGCTCGACAGGAGCTTAAAGAGAGATAAGCGGCTTCCTTGTTGGTAAATTTCCTTTTTTCTTTTTTCCCCAGTGATTCTCAACAAAAGAGGAAAATTACAAAGGCCCCTAATGATGATTTCCAATTTTTGTTATTTATAGAAAACTGTCATATTAGATTTTCACATTTTCTGCATTAAATAACGTGCTTTTCCTATAACGAAATCTGAAATTTTCTTCAGAGCTATTTGTTAAAATTTGCTTTTCAACAATGTTTTCATTATTTCCTTGTCCTGAAGTGCTTTCATGTCACGCAGCGAGACGGTGCCCCGTCAAATCCCCCCGCCACTGTGCCAAATGATTCAGCTCTCCCTGCTCACGCTCAGGCCCTTCTGGCCTCTGTGTGCACCTGTTATTTACATGTACGTAAGAGAAATTCCCAGTGCTTGAGCCCTGGCTGTTGTACACAGAAGACCCCGAGTGCTTATCATATATAGGATGCTAATAGGAATTGCCGAGAGTAGATTTGAACTGGGATTAATCATCAAGAATAATCAGGGAACTTTCTCTAGGGTCCACGTCCTCATCCTCTAAAAGGCAAACTAGTTAGAAGGTTAGAAATGTTTATCTACAGAGAGTGTTTGGTTTGTAACCTGTTAATTAGCAGGGCAGGTTCTCAGACCCAGAACGAGGGCCTCCAAAGCATTTCTGGTCTCTTAGGTCAACAGTTGTAACCGTCCTCTCGTCGGCCCGGGACGGCCTGTGCATCGGGCTTGCGGAAAGAATTTCTCCTCCACTTGCTGTGCCTGTTGAGTCTTGCTCTCTGGTGACAAGCTCCTTCTTGAGGATCGTTGGGCCTTTGTAACCACATCTGAGCCGACATATTGTAGCAGGCTGTCCTCGTTTCCTTGTCCCTTGGAACGAGGCCAAAGACTGGGCACAGGCCCCGGTAGTTCTCTGATGGTGGGTGTCCCCGTACCTGTCTGTCGTGTTCACTGGCTTTCCTCTTGCTGGGTCAGACTCCAGCATTCCCCTGTGCGGACGGTCTCTGGGACACAGATGAACGGGAAGAGAAATTCTCCCTCTGGGTCAACAACATTTGTTGAGTGCCAATTTCGTGCTGAGCTCTGGAGAGGATTTTGTGTGGACTCAGGCTAATGAATCTTTAACACGTTGTTTTCCCCCTGAAAAACCTGTTTTGTGTGGGGAGCTCTTTGTGAGTGGCGTGTGCCTGGAGCGTGTCTTGTGCCAGTGTCTGCGCTCTGTGGTGGCGACTGCCATGGTCCCTCCTCATTTCAGTGAGCCATTCATGTTGCTCTGGCTTCTCAGTCTGCATTTTGTCGTTGGGCTAAGCCAGAGGGATGTGAGCAGAGACCATGCATAGTTCTGAACTAGGAGAAAATTATTCTTCTGGAAACTTGGGGCAGACAAGTCCAGTCTGTGTGGGGCCGGAATGTTTTCCTGATACATTCTTATTCCTTTCTGTCTTCTTCAACCCCCCAAAGCAGGACAGATGACACAACCCACCACAGCCTGGTGATACCTGTGCTGCTTTGACAACCGAGGAAGACAGAACCCAGAATGGCCTCACGGCTTTTCTCACAGAATTCTGTGGCCTGTTCCTGTCAGGGGAGCGCCAGAATCACCAGGCTGGTCATTGACTGAGTGGTGTTGGTGCACACACGTAAAGGTCACCCAGCTCGTTCCTGGCTCTTACGTACATGCATCTTTGGGGACTTTGGGACAGTGGGAACGATAATGTTGGGGTTTTGTGTTGGTTCCTTGGTTCCCTGTGGCCCTTGCAAGGGCCGTGGGAGGGAGGGCGTGGCACAGCAGGGGTCCTGCAGACAAAATGTCTGGGCTCCTGAAGATCTAGGAAGGGCTCTGATTTCATCTATGGCTGACACTGCCCTAGTAGGATGACCCTGTCTAGTCTTAGAACTCATATTGCTGATTTAAACTAGGACTCCTGTGAGCTCAATGCTTCACGCCCCAGGCTCTCAATGAACCAGCGACTACCACGGGCCAGGAAGGTTCTCTGAGCAGTGGCATGTGCTTTTCCTGCATTTAGGGTACTTTGTGTGTACTTGTGAGGGGAGACAGGACCACCCCCAGAGGTTCCCCTTCTGCTCCGGTGTCCCCCTCACCAAGGTGGTTTTCAGCATCATCTTCCCGTCTCTGCTGGGCCTTCATTTTTCTGTATTGCCTTCTCCTACCACGTCTCTTATTTTTGAAAATGCTTAAAGATTAAAGAAGCTGGGGGAACTTTCTGAGGCTCTTCCAGTCAGCCAAGCCAAGAGGCGTGGGTCCTGGGACTGCCATTTCCTTGGCGCCCTAGACGTTAGTCAGCAAGTGTGACTGCGGCCAGCTGTGGTTGAGGAAGTGCTGTGGGGAGCCCGGTGGCGGGAGGCATCTGCCTCCGTGTTTGTTGGCTTTCTGGTTCTCAGATTAGGGTCTCACCATTGTAATTATTTTTGCCCAGACTGGTTCCCATCAGTGATGGCCACAGCTGCCAGGATAGCAAGGTCTCATGGCTTCTCTGGGGACAAGAAATCTGTACTTTGTCCACTAATGTGTCCTGCGTCATATCCACATGCCGCTCCCTTCATCTCCACGATCTCTCTACCCTAATGTGCACGTCTGAGCCTTTGGTGCTTGGAGTTTATCCAGAGTTCAGACTTATCCCTCTCTGGCGTTGTAGCTCCCAGAGGGCCCCCAAAAGTCCCCTTGATGCTCCTTCTGCCTTCTCAGTGCCTTCCACAAACACAGTTGTGTGCTTGTCTTCTTTGCCTGGCCTCTTCTTTATTCCTCTTGAAGTGTGGCCTTTGGAACAAAATTTTACCTGAAGACGTCTCAGCAGCGACAAAGCCCAACTCCACCGAGGGGTGACTAATTACACAGCTAATTAATCCAACAGATGTCATTGCAAGTGCTCCTTTCTTTAGAATGTGGGTGCACACATTCCACATGGCTGACCTGGGCTTTGGGCCTGTTGCAAAATGTCTTTTTTTTTTTTTAAATCGGACTTGGACTTTTAAGGATGAGTATCTTTCCTGCCCTACCTTTGTGTTCTAGTGACATGGCCCTGCTTTTCCAGAAAGCTCTCTCCTGCTCCTCCAGCCACAGATGGTATCTCTGCCCTGAGTGCAAGTCATGCCATTTGGCACCGAGTTGATCTGTGTGTTAGTTTGATCATGTGTTAGTTTGTTTCCCCAATAGTCTGTAAGGCTCCACAACACAGGAGCTGCCTCTGCCATCGCGGGTATCTCTCAGGAAGGCAGCACGAGGCAAGACAAGCAGACACCGGGAGAGGGGACGGATTTCTTTCCCTTCACCTCATTGTCTTTCCTGAAAGCAGGTTTGTTTGCAGTGAGAATAGCCAAGGAGTATTTGAAAGGAACCCTGTCGCTGTCAGATGGTTAAATAGTACAGAGCACCCGTGATTTCGTTGGCAAATCATACAGCGCCTATGCGGGACACAAAGAGGGTTCTTGGAGGTGAAGGAGGGGTGTCAGGAAGCAGGAGGGAGGCGGTGTCTTCATTCCCGCCCCCTTCAGCGTTAGGCATGGAACAGACAGGATGACAGAATGCAGGTGGCTTCGGAGAGGCTCGGGGGTGTCACTGGTGGCCATGGGGCTCCGGCCAGCAGCCTGTGCCAGCAGAAGCTGACTGGTTCCTAGTGGGGGTGGTGGTGTCCGCCCAGGGCCACGCTGACTACGTCCTGGTGCCAGCAACCCCTTGTGCTGTGGCATGCCCATCCTGTGAGTGAACTCATAGTGTCCCCTCCCAGTCCCTGGATCTGGAAGTGACCTATTTCACCACTGCCATGACACGTCACCAATGGCTCCCATGTGGCCAAACCCGATGGCCATGTTTGATCCCCATGTGACTTTTCAGCAGCCCTGTCACCCTTTCCCTTCCCCCTATGCCTTCTGTGATGCCAAGCCGGTGGTTTGTCTTTGCCTTCCCCGTGGTCCCGATCTTGGCTTCTCTTCTGTCACTAATGGTAAATACTTGGCTTCCAGGGCTTGGCCTAGGTGCCCTCCTTTTTTCTGTGTGTAGCTCTTCCCTAGTGTCTTACTTACTCCAGCGCCCTTACAGCTTTACCTTCTGGTGGCACGTGAGTGTGCACTGTGAGCCCTGAGTTCTCTCTTTATTTCCTTCCCTGTAGGATGTTTCCATCTGAGTATCTGAGCATCAACTCCTCAAACTCAGCATGGCCTAGAGACAGGGCTTGATGACTATAACCCCCAAATAACCTTTCTCCTTTAGGCTCCCACATTTTGCTGAGGGCCACTGCCAGTCTACCATTAGCTCAAACCAGTAAGCTAGTCCTGGTGTGTGGGCCCCCTTTCCTTTCACTCCCTCCAGCCCAACCATCAGTAAGTCCTATTGGCTCTACCTTCTGTGTTTTTACCACCCACCCCATTGCCACTCACAGTGTCAGTTCTTCCCCCCCGCTCCTGCTTTTGCCCCTTGGAACCCACTGTATACGGCAATTTTATGAAGAGGAAAATCAGATCAGAGCAGTCCCCTGCATTGACCCAGCAGTGGCTCTCCATCCCACATAAAATAAAAGCCAGACTCATGACTCTGGCTTAGAAACTCCTCTCTGATCCCTGCTCCATTCCAACTTCATCTTGGAACATCCTTCCCTTTGCCCACTACACTTCAGCCACACTGGCTTCCTTTCTCTCCATTCAGTGTGCCACGGGGCCTTTGCATCTGTGGCTCCACTGCCCAGAATGTGCTCTTCTGACTTTGGCATTCAGCTCTCATTTAAATGTGTGGTCCTCTGAGAGGGTTTTCCTGACTGCCTGCTCTCAAGTTACCATCTCTTCACTTTACCCAAGTTTACTTGTTTGTATAGGCAGTTATTACCCATTTTTCTTGCTTGTTCATGTATTTGTCTCCCAAAAGATCAACGACTGGTTGTCATCTTCATGGCTTTACCCTTGGTTTTTAGAAGAGTATCGGTCACCAGCCTAGGAAGCATTTATTGGAGTGACGGAAGTACTAGCAGAACGTGCCTGTGGTTTCTCCCTGACCCCAGAAGGCAGTATAGCAGCCTTGTGTGAGCAGCTTGGCGCCTGCAGTTGAGAGTCCAGAAGCATGTGTTGGAGTAAACCGAGGGCATTGCAAAGCTGTTCATAGGCAAGTCACTTGCTGTCAGCTTTGTGCAGAGCTCTACCTCCGTACTGACCCACTGAGAAACGGGTTCTGGTCCCCTTGTGCAGCCTGTATTCAAGTATTGCAAAAATTCCCACGTGCTGCTGGATTTGGCCCGGTATTCCAGAATTCTGCCAATCCATATCACAACTCTTTCTACTCAGGGGTCCTAGAGATTGATGTCACGGTAGAAAAATTAATGGTGCTTTGTCCCTTTTACTTCATATTGTGGTCCAATTTTTTAGTAGTCTTCCTCCTCCACTCCGTTATAAGACCCTCAATAGCAGGATCTGTTGATTTTCATCCACCTTTGTGTCCTTCCCCGTGTCTTAACGATGTTAGATAGACTAAGTGTCAGCTGAAGATTTAGTACGCAAGGATGGAATCTTAAACATAGAAATATGAAGATCAGGTCCAGCCCTGAAGAGCCTGCTCTTCTTCAGAATCTCCCCTGCTCTGTTGACTCCCGCTCTCCCTGGGCAAATATCCATGTCCAAATGATGCTAATTAGTCCTGGATCTGATTGTCCCCAAGAGATCCATGAGCCTGGTGGCAGAATACATTCCCAGTAAGAGAGGCCCCCAGTTGGCTTCTGTCCTCTGCTCCCATGTTCACACCACACAGCTTTGAGCACCTTCTCTGAGCAGAACTGTGTTCCAGCTTCTTCAGGGCTGTGGTCCTAAACTGTGTCCATTGGGTTGACTGTGATTCAAAAAGAGACACATTTTACTTCGGTAACTCAGCTCATACATAAGAGAGAGAGATTTTGTGTATATCACTGAAATAAAAGTTTTGTAATTCAATTTTATCCTTTAAACATGGACCTCATATTGCTATTTACTGTTCTTTCCTGTTGTTTTACCCAAGTCCTGATTCTACCCCCTGCATGGGTTTGAAGACCCACCCAGGCAGTGGCACTCAGCCCAGCTAGTTTTAAAAAAACAGATGGGCAGGCCTGGCATGACTCAGCCCACGGAGGTTCTGATTTTGTGCTCTGCGGGCTTCTCCTGTGTAGCCCTGGGTTGAAAACCATTGCGGCGATGGCTCGCAAACCACGATTTGGAAAATAGTGCCATGTCAGGTACAAAGGGGAGCTGGAGTTCAGTAAGAAGAGTCAAACGTGGACACGAGTTCTCCCTGCCTGCAGGGAGGTTCGGGGAGGGAGAAATCGCTTCCACTTGGTTAGATCAGAGGAGACGACCTCAAAGAGAGGGCTGCTGGACTTTGGGCAAGATTTGAAAAGAGAGCACTTACAGAGATGGGCAAGCTGGACAAGGGCAGATTCTTTTCTCCCCATCAAACCTGAGGCCATATTACTAACCTGATTTTAGGAACTAGTGTTTCCTCTCACTCTCTTGTGGTTACTATACCTCTTCAAAGAAAATCAGCTATGAGCTGAATATTTCATACTAAAAACTCACTGGAATTGGGGCCTTTTTAGTGTTCTCTGCTTCACATGATCTGTTGCAATAATAAAAATATGAAAAAAAATACCCCATACACAAATACTGAACTCCAGTTAAGGCTTTCCTCACTGAAGTATATACAGTCCGCGGTTTACTTCACAATGCCTTACAGAGGGAAGCTGCATTGATGGACGGATAAAAGAATGGATAGCCATGCAGCAAGAGATTAGTTTTAGCATCCGGGGGGTGGACATATAGGTGTCTAGTGACTTTTTTCCAGTACTTCTCTGTAACTGTCAGTGTTCATAATATAGTGTGGGGGCAAAATTTTTAATATGGTCTTTGGCTCAGCCATGCTCAACCATGTAGATGCTTTGTGTTTGATGTGAGTCCTCTTCTCCACTCTCACTGTCTTCTTCTTCGCCTTCCCCGGCCATGGGGAGAATAATACTGGGGTGCTGTTGTATCTCTGAAGACAGGGCTCAGGCGAGTTATTTCTGTTTTTTTCCAGGCCAGGGCATGCATTTCACTGGAGGCAGGATCATGGCCGGTTGAGAGCCCTCAAACCACTGCAGGAGAGGTGGTGGGCATCCCACCAGGTTCTTGGTTATTCCAGAAATTTCAGATGCCCACCAGATGCCAGGCACTGAAAACTTGAAAACTTCAAGACAAGATGTCCAGATGTGTTAAGGGAAGCCGGGCGGTTTTTGGAGTTTCAAGGAGAGAAAGTCTTTCTGATGTCAGGCTGCCTGGGTTTGAATCGAGTGGCTTGGACACGTAGCTTATTTCCTTGGTGTCCTTCACTGTAAGATGAGCTTCTAAAACCACATGCCTGAGCATGCTGTTGAGTGAGTTAAATGAGATAATACATGGACTGTGTCTACAGTGTAGTCAGCATATGGTGCCACACAATGTATGTCTTTATGAATACTGTTTTTCTGCATTAGTTTTCCCATCGTCTTAAGCAGACCACGTAATCAAAGTCATTTTATAATTTGGTTTTCTTTAGCTTTGAACTTGACACACTTTGGGTTTGGAAGACAGCAAGGCTAGTATTGGTTGGTCGATTGGTTGGGTTTTTTGATCTGGAGGAGGGAGAAAGGAATACCATTGAGAGAAACATGACCAATGTGTGGGAAACTGAGCTTAGGAAGGTCATTAACCTGGGCCAGTCAGTCATGGTCTGATCTCAAGAATGGGGGGCTTGCAGTGATCACTGAGTTGCCTTCAAGCCCTGAGTGTATTCATAGGACTTTAATGTTTTGTTTTTAAGGGAATACTTCAGTCTCTTCTCTTAAATAATGGAGCTGGAGCCAGTCTAGTGAAGTTCTTGGGAGAGCTAGAAAGTAACCCAGGTCCAGCTTTATTTTTGCTACTACTTCTTTGACCCTTTTTCCGAGCCTAAGTGGTCTTCAGTTGTGAGAAGAGAGAGCCATGAAGTTACTTTTATTGACATAAGTTTATAATATTTCCCTGCCGAACCTAGGGACTTCACTATTTGATATTTATGTATGTATGTATGTACGTATGTATGTATGTATGTATGTATGTATTTAAAAAGCAGGACTTCCCTGCAAGCCACCAGCACACATATCTTTCCCTTATGTGATGAAAATGAGCTGTATTTAGGTAAGAATGTAGGCTTGGAAACTGGTGCAAAGTACCCAGCACACTCAGAGAACTTTTAAAAAATATTTTCTTATATTTCAGAAGTATTTATTTCTGATTAAAGCTAATGCATATTCACCTCCCCCAAAGAAATTATAATCCAAAAATGCACAGCATGGAGGGCAAAGACTGAAAAGTGAAAGTTACATTCAAGTTAACCTAGAGTGCATTTGGCTCCGGTGTCTCTTTATGTTTTGTGTTTGTGTCTGTTTCCGTTTTGTCACTTTGGCAATACCACAGAGGATGGTGAAGGGGGAGCAGCCTCTGAACACAAAGGAGGTGTTAACTAGCGCCGCAGATCTCCCATACCCACTTCCCCAAGTTAGTTCATTCCAATTGAGAACCACAGTGTTGGTGGCGTGGTTGACTTAACATTGCCTTAGGAGTCCTCCTCTAAGTTGACATTTGTGTCCCTGCTCGTTGCTGTCCTGTCCCAGTCCCCATTCACTGTAGCAAACACCTGCAGTCAAGTATGCAAAGCTGTTTCCATGGCAACCCTTTGTTATCCATTAATTTAAAATATTCCAAAATTTTTCTTCAGCTGAAAGTTTTGTTGTGTTTTTTTTTTTTTCTTTAAACTGTGCATTCATTCCTCTTCTTCCCTTATTTTGTATGCAGCAAGTTAATCTCCTTGGCTACTCAAGTTCTGTATGTTTTCTCCCTACCCCATCTCTTTTGAGAGCTGATTTTTTTTTCCCATTTTTCCTTCCCTTTTTTTTTTTTCTTTAATGAAATAAATGGCTAAATCCAGGCTCTCTGATTACAGCTCTGAGTCAATAAGTGGGAGGAGATGCCTCCCTCCTTGATTTGAGAGAAGCAAAACTTAATGCGAAACAATCTTTAACATCTGAAATGATGTGCAAAGTATGTGCAACAGAAAAATCTCACCAAGTTCATTGCCTGCCTGATGATTAGATCAGCATGAGCGGATCTGGAAAGTATTCTTTTTTTTTTTTTTTTTTAAAGATTTTATTTATTTATTTGACAGAGAGAGATCACAAGTAGGCAGAGAGAGAGAGAGAGGGAAGCAGGCTACCTGCTGAGCAGAGAGCCTGATGCAGGACTCGATCCCAGGACCCTGAGATCATGACCTGAGCCGAAGGCAGCGGCTTAACCCACTGAGCCACCTGGGCGCCCTGGAAAGTATTCTTGAGAAACAGAGCCGCTCTTTGTCGTTTGAATGGTGAATTTAAAGGCCACTCTAAGGACTGAGTTTTGGCAACGTGAGTTTCATGCTGGTGTCAAGGGGTATGTAAGGATGGCGTCCACGGCTTATGTTTGGAAACACCTATGAAATGAGATGCAAATCAATGGCAATAACATGCTAAGATTGCAAATTTGAACCCAAATGAGGAAATGCAAAAAAGAAAGCTTTGCATGGCAACACTCATTTCACATGCGGTAATTATTACTACCAAATAGGATATTTTAATGTCCAGGATCTGGGACATCCTTTTGTCCTACCATTGCTACTACTCCATGGGCAAAATTTTACAATTCTCATATGCATGTCTTTTGCATTCCTCATAATTCAGATGAAGGTAATGATTCTGCCATTTTCTGTCAGTATCCTAATATTCCTTATTTTAGCAAGGTACTGACATGATATTTATTTTCTTCCGTAGTCAGTTTTATGGGTATTTCTAAACATGTCGATTTTGCGCTGCTGCATACGTTGGGCAGTGACAGGTGAAGGCGGGGGTAGTCTGGTTTCATTGTCACGTAGCTTGAATTCCTGGTGTCTTCGTGGCTGTCTAGGTTCTGCGCTGTTCGTGCTAGTCCCTGTGCACCTTGTGTCCCGGTCATTGTGGGCACTAGGATAAAGGACTTTTATTGGCCCCAGAGCACTCTGGACTTAGAAAACCTGTCAGAGTAGATCACACAAATATCATATCTTCAGCCCCTACCCCTTCCACATTTTATTTTTTAGAAGTTTACTTTCATTTTTCTTTTCCCCTCTCTAACTCCAAATAGAGGGTCAGAGACTCTTTATATGCAGAAGAATCTTAAAGTTTTTCTCAGACGCCTCTCCTCTGTTACCTTGGGGTAATAGAAAGAATGGGCAGGAAGCTGTTTTTAGCAGGAGTGGGGCGTATGGGTGGAGTAGGCTCTATGTCTACTTTTTACAGTGCAGGTTTCCTTTCTTCTTCCCCCTTCTCGTGTCGGGGGCCTGGGAGCCCAGCATCCCTGTGATTGCTCTTGATTCGGCATAATTGATGTGGTCTCATTTCCCACAGCTGATGAGGATTATATCAGCTTGGTTTAACAGTCTCATTTTCTGCTCCCAGTGCACACTTGTTTTAATGTGTTTCAGTTAATGAGGTAGAAGGGAGAACGAGGTGTTACTGTTTACACACAGACAGTGAGCTTGTGCAGAGAGCCCTGCCACAGCCCACGTGGCCCTGGGTGTCCTCAGGGGCAAGTCCCACGGAGCGAAGCCACCTTTTCGGAACATGGGTTTTTCAGGGCTAATGCAGATAATGATTATTACCCATAAGCTTTGCCAAATAGTCTTATTAATACCATTTCTCTTTCCTCGATGCGTCTGTCCTGTGCTGTCAGTAAGAGACTCTAACATGGCTCAGAGCTGGGGGTGCAGCTGAGGGACTTGGCCCACCTTCCACCAGAAGCTTTTCTTGGTTCTGCCCGCCTTCCACCAGCACAACCCCTAGGGGGAGCCCTCCAGAGGAAGCTTCAGAGCGTTTGAAGCAGCGTGAGAGAATCCAGTTGTGGAAGTCCAAGAGGAGCCATAGCCCGGTGTGGGTAATACCGGGAGTCTGAAATAGGCACTAAGAAAAACATATTGCTCTGTTCCTTGGGTTAGAGCAGTGCTGTTGTTAGGGATAGTTGAAGAGCTAGAAGAAACTTCCAGGGGTAGATTTGCATGAAGGGGATTCTGTTTTGGGTCCTGACTTTGCTCTTGCTCCTTTGGGGTTAGAGGCCATCGAAATTGAGGTGCAGATCCTGCCCCCTCTTCCTAGACCTGCTTAGGGTAGCCAGGAAACCAGGGCTGGGCAGGCCTTTTGCATGTATTCAAATCTCTAGCCTCTGGATGTGTGAACAAGAAAGGGAGTAGCAGAGGTACAACAAAGGAGACTTTTCCTTCTCTGGGCCCACCTGAGCCATTTTGTCAGCCACATCCAGACTTGTGGACAGACACACTCTTACACGCCCTGTCCCCTTCTCCTGCCATGTTCAGTTAAGCTCTTTCTTTTTCTTCCTTCTCTCTCTCAACATGGAGTGCCCTAAATGGTTAAACCTAGTGCCTGGCTTTGGCACAGTGCCAGCCCCATGGGGCGCTGTGCAGGCTGGAGGCCCCCAGCGCATCCCAGCTTCCCGAAGGCACAGCGGCCGTGGGTTTCAGCAGGAATTAAACAATTACTAAGTCTTAGTCCTCCCCACCTTCCGTGGATTGACTCTATAAATTGTCAGCCTGTTGACATTTTAATGCGAATTATGTCATGTGGTATCCCCTTTGATTTCGACATGCCTCAGTTTGTAAATACATGAGCCACTCAAAGGCTTGTGGTTAGCGTACACTCCGGAGGCCTCGGGGTTTTTGGTGGGGGAGAGAGCGCTGGAGAGCACACAATGCTGGGAGTGTGCCTGGCGTGGAAAGCCTCTTACAGTTACCCAGTGTGGCTGCGAGGGCGAGCCGGCCTTGCAAGGGGCCTGCTGCGAGCCCCAGCGCTGAGCTGTTCACCTTCCTGTCCCGCCCTGGGGCCCTGGCCAGTCCACCACCTTTGGGACCAAGTCACCGGATATTTTTACTGGATGCATGGACAGCGGAGCGTTTCCCCAAAGTCGCTGTGCAACTCTGTTCCTCCTGCTGTCAGGCATGATGTCACCTCTCCCGTCACCAGCAGCTGGAGCACAACCCACTGCTTCTAAATTCCAAAGCAAGCCTGGAGGCCAAGGGAGCGTTACCTTGGAGCAGGTGTTTCCTTCCCCAGGGCTTGGCCATCCCCTTGGGAGAATGGATGGGAAAGGATTCTGTAGGCTGTGATGGATGGGTGCAGATTGGGAAGTTGAGGAAGGACAACGGTGCAGAGTAAGGATGGGTAAAATATACGGAGGAGAAAGGAAGGTTTGGTATTTGTGCAGGAGAGAAAGAAAGAGTGGAACCTTGAAGTTGTTGCATGTTCCAGTTCTCAAAGTGAAATTCAAGGGAAGAGATTTCAAAGTAGATTTTAGGAGGCAGTTCTCCGGTGAAAACTGAGAAACCCCTGTCCTAGGACCCTCCTCTAGCTCCCTGTCCCCAGCACCCTATTTCCTGGGCTTCTGCTCTCCTCATTTGAAACTTTCCTCTAAAATGAATAACTGTGGGGGAGCCAACTTCCTGGTGATCCTTTGCGTGCAGAATGTCAGTGGTCTAAAAAGTTAGAATTACCCAGTTTGAGACTTGATGTGTTGTGCCCAGACGACCTTGGCCAGAACGACATCATCAGTAGACATTTTTTAAGAATGGACCAATTGTAGGAAGGTTGGTTTCTGCTTTGTACAAAAGGGGTCCACACTCTTCCCCCTTCGGAGTACAGCAACTGCTGGGCCTACTGTCTGTGTTGGAATTTGGCTGACTTACACAAATGTCATGGGATCTCTAATGGCCATGGGTGGTCGAGACCTCTTTCCCACGTGCTGAGTAATTCCAGTTTCATGTGTGAATAATGCCCAGATTAAAGCAATTGGAGTGACACATCATCTGAAAAGGAGGAAGGGACCCAGATTCCTGTTGGTCAGAGACGCTTCTAGCTCGTTGATCTCTCCGGTACTTCCATGAAAGCTTGAAAAAGTTCTCCGAAAAGCGGTGATCCAGACAAGTGTGTGTGAAAAGTGGGGTTGCTGCGGAAGACTCTTCTTTGTCTCTTCTGTGGATTTATCTGGCTTTTAGTTCTGGGGGGAAAGGAAGTAAGCGGGACAGTGGGACCAAACGAGACAGAGACAGAGGGACAGAGAGAGAAGGAGAGAGAGAACACACCCAGCTCAGGAGGCTGCTTAGTTGGCTACTATGAGAAATTGCACTTGGTTTCTCTTCAGCATCTAGTTCGAATTTGGTTGCGAGAGGACACATGAAATAAAATGATGAGACATTAAAACAGTTGAGGCTCATAAGAACATTACTCTTTGTTAACTAAAAAAAAAGTTCCAATTGATATGTATGTCTTTCCAAATTAAAACAAGCATTGGCTGCCTATAGAAAAGGAGGCCTGTGCTTTGTAAAAAAAAAAAAAAAAAAAATCATGTTTTTACAACATGAATGTAGACCTCAGTTACCTAATTCCTCGTTTCTGTAGTAAATATAAGTTAACTGTTGGAAACATGCTTTCAGACAAATTTAGGGTCCCTTTCAATAAATTGAAATGTATTTCTATAACTTGCTAAGGAGTAGGCACGAGCAGGCTGTGTGCTTTTCATTCGTGTCTACCAGAGGCTGTAAAACTTGTGGTCACTGCTGCGCTTGGCTGGCCCCCATTCCAGCCCCCCTTGGACATGTGGTCAGAGGGTGACACTTGGTTTCTCAGCCCCATAAATGAGAAGAATTGTGGATGATGGTAGCGTTGAAGGTGGGGGGGAATCAGTGAATTTGCTTTCATTCCTTTCTTCCTTCTTCTTCAACCTTATTCCTTCAAAAAGAAAGGAAGCTCAGGGGCACCTGGCTGGCTCAGTCGGTAGAGCACACAACTCTCGATCTGGAGGTCATGAGTGTTGGGTGTAGAGATTAAAGAAATAAAACATTAAAAATAAAAATAAAGGCAACTCAGTGTGTAATGAAAGGTAATGAAGAGACACAGGAATGGGGTGGGTGCTACTGGCATGATCTGTGTTTTGGCCCAGCGGGGGGGGATGTCATCCTCAGAATCACCCGTCCTCCACCAGTGGCGTGTGTATCTGACGTCGGCTGCTGTGTTTGGGGGTGTTTACTCTGATCTATGACATGTTCATCCTCCCTGAAGCTTTCTGACACTCAGGGGGCTTTGGAATTCGCTTGCCCTTTATAGAATTAGGGATCCTGAGATTCTTCTGTTGGACTTTATTAAAATCAGCAGAGCTAGCCAGCTAGGTGGGGAAATAATGTCACAGTAAAAGCGCACCGAACTTGCGGTGGCCAGGCTGAACACGAAACTGCATCACTGGTGGCCAAGACCTGTTCAGAAGGACAAAGGCAGCTAGATTATGGGCAGCGGGGGAAAATGGGCAGCCGACTGCCCCATTTCTATAGCACAGCAATGGCTTTGTGTTAACCTCACATTCCAGCTTGTCCCAGCCCCACAGCTATTTGCATAGCACACAAACAGCGGATTGTACAATGCACGCAGGTATCGCCGGCGTTGGCAGTGGACCACGGATCTGAATGGGACCTGTGTGTCCTTGTTGTAAGACCTTCCCAAACCACCCTGTGACTGCCTGGAGTTCAGTCTTGCTGGTGTGTGTGTGTGTGTGTGTGTGTGTGTGTGTGTCTGTGTGTGTGTGTGTGTGTGTGTGTGTGTGTGTGTGTGTGTGTGTGTGTGTGTGTGTGTGTGTGTGTGTGTGTGTGTGTGTGTGTGTGTGTGTGTGTGTTGGGGGGGTGGGGCCTGACCTATCTGTGTTCTCACTTCTGGGGTCTGAAAATGGATTTGTATAAAGGGTCGGAGGAGATGGGATTAAAATCTCACAGGAGAGAAGTACCCTGAGGAAGAAGACCCAGGAGGTTCATTTAATAAGAAAAGAAAAACCGAGCGAAGTTAGAGGCAGGTGAAGGAGGGGGAATGAATGAGAGAGTGAATGAGAAGGGTTTCTGACAATTAACTAATTCTCCTTGCTCCAACCCATGACAGAATTAATCACACATTAACACACTGACAGCAAAATTAATGTCATATGCAAATTAATAGTGCAGGCTTGGCATTCAACAGCCTGTTGGCTTTTTCAGGCTGGCGTTGTCGTCACACCCCCAGCCCACAGGCTGCCGCATCAGTGTCACCCCACCCTCTTTGTGCCCGAGGATACCCACTGCCACCCCGGAACGGAGCGACATCCCTTGGCTGGCTCGAAACCACTTGGGTCAAAATCTCTAAGCAGTGGCGCAGAGTCAGGGATAAGAAGCATTGGTTAGGAACCCTTTGGGCTCTCTTACTTGCTTACCGCCGCCATAGTTTTCCTTACAGGTAAGCGGGGGGTCCCGAAGCATTCCTGAGAAGCTACCACAGTGTTTGCTCCCGAGGGGCCATCCTGAAGAGATGCAGCGGGTCGGAGGGAAGGAGGAGTGTGGAGTATAGCTTGGTCACATCTAAAGTTCTTCTCGCTTTTGTGAGGAACTACAAAGTGAAAATTGTTTTATGTGGCCTCCAAGAGGTTTAACCTCTAGAAGCCCGCTCTGAGAGAGAAAGCGGGCACCTCCCCTTGATGCTAGAAAAATAAATAACCGGAAAAAAGAATAGTCTGTTTTAGGATATTTTGATGGCTGAACTTTCGTGCCCGGGGCAAGTGTGAGCGAGCCCCGTTATGGCCGATGACTGACCCCCTTGTGCATTCTCCATCTGGGATAATTATTATTTTGACACCTCACGAGGACCCAGCGTTGTGAGGCAGGTGTTACACAGAACATGGAGACGTGATCCTGCCCAGAAGGCCCTTCAGGAAGGACGAAAGCAATTCAGAGTAGGATAAAAAACAGTCAGCTGTTTATGTTGATTTCGAATGAGTATTGGCATTTTCTTAGTGGTGCTGATTTCCTTAGCTTTTTCATTAGCTCCCACTTCATCTTCTACCGAGGAGAAGAGACTTGAGATTGATGAGGTCAGGACAGAGACCTGGGAAGCGGTGTTGCTGGCTGTGCAATCATTTTAATTCTGGGGTGTGCCTGGGCTTTTTTTTTTGTGGTGTGTCTGCAACGGCCGTGGAGACCACCTGCCTGGCCTAAATCGGGGCCCTAGAAATTGGGATCCTGGAAAATCAGTAATGTAATATTTTAGTTTTATAAATGAAGTGAGGAGTTGTGATGTATCGAAGATACGAGTACCTCTATCTCTCTAGAGCTTTTATCTTTGACATTCAGACGGATAGATGCCAGCTAATGTATGTGTAAACAGTATCTGTGCCTTTCATAAACACGCATATACATATAAATACACATACATATCCGTAGATGTGTGTATGTGTATCAGCTGTCATTTTATATACGGGGCATGTCTTAGGCCGTAAGATACTGCTAGTGTCATCAACCCTCCTAGTGGCTTTATCTCCCACAGGTAATGCACTAAGGACCCTGGTTTGGACCGAGCAGGAAGACAGATTGGAGGGCGGGGTTCTGTTGTGTTCTGAGCTCTGACACATACCAGCCCCAGACCCTGAACACGTGCCTTAATGTCATCTGTAAAACGGAGCTCTGGCTCCCGGAGTGAAGAACATTGGGTATCCCGACGGAGGTGAGGGAGCTAGGAACCCTGTCTGTCCAGCACAGTCATCAACAGTAAACATCCTAGGAGGAGTATCTGATCCCATAAGACAATCTCATAGGTAGAATCCAGGTAGTGGGAGAGTGCCTGGTGTGGACAGAAAATGTGCTTGGCCACACACCGATGTGTCTGGTGCTTGGTTTTACTCCCCTCCCTGTGTTGAAGGCAGCCAATCCCATGGATCTCCTTGCTGTGACTCTAAGGCCGGCCTCGATGTTGTTCCTTTCCGCTGTGTGCTGTGGGGTAAGGCAGGGTTCTCTTCTCACTTGTCACCTCCCACGTGGCATCATTGGCATCGTGGATTGAATAGAATGGGATGAACTGAGTCTGAGAAGGAACAAGTGACGGTGGCCAAAGGGAAGGCCATGTGTCTGGAACAGGTGGGGCTGAGCTGGCAACATGGGGTGGGCCTCGCTGTCCTACTGGAGTAGTTGGGAGATGATGGAGACCTAACACCCGTTGAGAAGCAGGGGATACGGGCGGGAGAGGGCTGGTCAAAGGAACCGCGGAGAGAAGAATTCGGGTGTGGAGAGAATAGTTCAGATCGAGTGCTTGGCATCACTGCCCGGCTCGGAGTTCTCACAAGAAGGACCATCAGGCGTGTCCTTGGGGTTATGGAGCCCGTGAAGTGTGAGAACCAGTGTGCTGTGTCTCTCCCGGGGTGCAGGGCACAGGTTCACAAGTGTGGCCGTGCTCTGTGAGGGCTGCAGAGCTGCGGAGAAGCAGGTACGAGAACCTTGGTCGTCCGTCCCCCAAAATGCCTTTTCAGTGGAGCTTGGCTTTGGAGCTGCTTCCCAAGTGGGAGTCAGGCCTGCTGTAATGTTGGCCTCTGTGCATGTGGCTGTTTAAAATTTTCCCTAGATGGCCTTGCCTCAGATACTGCCTGTGGGGGTTGCTAGGAGACTGGCAGAGGCCTGTCCTCTTGCTCAGGACAAGGCCCCAGCCAGTTTCCTGGGGCCTGGAACCAGCCAGCGTCACACGCACACGAGAGCAGAGCCAAATGCTCCGGCCACCTCCCTTTTTGCTCTCTGCCCCGGGCCTCTCCCTCCGGACACCTGGACTCCTTTCTGCATGGTCAGGGGCCGTTGGCCACATGGAAGCATTCCGGGGAAGCCCTGCGGTGTCCACCGTCTTGGTCTTGCCTATCCTCTTGGTGGTCAGACAGCTTTATTAGGGGCTGGGGGTAGCCCATAATCCAGTTGATAAGTAGATCCCCTCTAATTTTGTTTTTCTCCAGGGCCTTTGTCAGGTCACCCCCTGAGCAGACCAGAGTCCTTTTCAGTTTTCTGTCCTCTCTACTACCTGCGTGGTCTCCTGCTGGAGCCCCGGGGGTCTCTGGCTTCCCAAGCAGTGCCTCATGCCTTTTAAAGAGAGGGGAAAAGCTGGATGTATTTTTGGCCATGGGGTTCTGGAAGGAAGTTACCACAGTCTCATTTCCATGAAAAACTTGGTCGAGGTCTCTAGCAGCCGCGTCTCGCAGAAGCTTTGCTCCTCTCTTGTCCTGTCGCCTTCTTGCTGTCTGAGGACAGTGGGCGGGGGTGTGTGACGGGAGAGGGATAGCAAGGACTAGAATTCACAGCTGCGCTCTGCCATTAAGAGGCAAAAGAAGGCTGGGGTGTTCTGCAAGGACTTTTCTCTGAATTCTCTTGGATTTGCTTTCCAAAATAAGTGAGTTGTCCTCTTCCTTCAGGGAAACTGCTCTGCAACTTACACATAGACCAGCACTTTCCTCCCGAGATGCTTATGTTACATGATTATATTCCTAATCACGGGAATCCAGAGGCTCGTTCATGTGTCCCGTTGGTGAACACGGAGCTTAGTGTCAGGTTTTGCCAGTGCCTATCCAGATGTAGAATGGGCTTGCTCTTTGACGAGGCTGTCTCTGACTTCCAGGCATTAATGTGTCTGAAATGCTCTTCATCAGAGTGTTATTTCTGTTTTGTCATTATTATTTTAAGTTGGTCAAGTGGTCAGTTGGATGGGGTAAAATCATAACATGTCCTTGCCGTGGATTACTCTGCAGTGATTAAAAATGCATATGTATTTTTTAGTTGGAAAGATGGCTTTAATGTAGTATAAAAATTTATATATACAGATTATTCCGTTTATGTAAAATAGTGGTATATTGTATGCATACATTAAAGATGCCAAGATGGGTATTGGCCAAGAACATTTATCTCAGTGATAGAATTTGATTTGTTACCTTTTTTATTCCTTTCTGTATTGCCTTAAAAAAAAAAAAAAAGAAACTCAGATACCATTTTTTAAAATCTATAAAATACATCACTTTCCCAAAGGTTTCCAAATCTGATTGTGCATCAGAATCAGGTACAGATTCTGGGGTTCTGCCTGTGATTTGATTCTATGAATTTGGGCTGGGGACATACAAGGGATCTGTGTTTCTAGCAAGCTCCTGACTCACCTGGTTCTTGAAGGGCACTTAGGAAATTTTGGCCCTGATGAAGGACTATCCTGTAGAAATACTTTGAAACAATGAACTTTAGCTTTCTTTGAATGTTTCTACTTTCTTTACATTAGTGAATCTAGGGATACTTCTAATTGGTAAAAATCCTTTCTGTTGAGTTGCAATCTGTTTCTTTCCCCGCAGAGGTAGAGATGGTCTTTCCTCTCTGGGAACACAGTCTTCCTGGTGATGGTATTATTTGGTAGAATGTAAATGATACCGTATGTACCCTTTGCTTTTGCAACTAGCTTCTTTAAACTTTGCTGTGTGTGCTTTTCTGGATGTTGGTAAATGTTTTTACACCTATACTACATGATTTTTAACAGTTGCACTGTGTCCCCAGGGGTGAAGATCCCATAGCTCATTTCACGAGGTACCCCTCGTCTTTCTGTCAGTGATTCCTGTGTAGACACCTTCTCCGTTCTACTGAGTACATATCCCTAGCATCTATACCGGATTCTTGGCACGAAGTGGCTTCCAAACTCCTTAACCATCCCTATCACCTAACCCTGAATTGCACATCTCCTGGGTGACGATGCTCATTATAGGATGTGTGGTGTTCTTCGTGAGACCTCACTGTTTAATTACAGAGTATCTTTCTTCTTCCTTGATAAAGACAATCATTAAGTTTTTATTCTTTTACTAAGAAGCCAAATCAGACCCTGGGATCCAGTGGAACTTGTGGTCCCCTGAAATGGTCAAGGTTTGGTTCATTTCTTCATTTTCGTAGAACTGACAATTAAACCAGGTCTCACTGTCCCCTAGACCAAAGAACAGGACTGAATGTAAATTGCTGGTTTCATTCATCCTGTTGACTGCACTGTTTCAGTGCATTAGCTGACTGCCCATTCAAATGTATCCTATCTGGAAATATGACTGAAAAGATGTCCTATTTATGTATATTTTTCCATTTTTTTTTATTTTTTAATTTTTGAGTTCAAAGATATTCCTTGTCCATTGTAAAACAAAACAAAACAAAACAAAAAAACAACTCACGGAAATGTGGAGAACCACAAAAGAGAGAGATTCATCCCTAATCTCACTCTGCAAAGATGGTTCTAATTTTAAACACTTTCTGTATAGATGTGGTATTATTTAGGAGAATGTAAGTGATGCTATGTGTATATCCTATAAATGGCTCTTAGGAACTTCACAGTGTTGGAGTTTTTTGGATATCACTTAATATTTTCCTACCACATGAGTTTTCACTAGCCACACTGTGCACTCTTGTGTGAAGTTGCTCTGATTTCTTTAGCTCCCGCATTTGCTTTTCAGGTTTTTTTTTCCCCCCAATTTTCCACTATTAAAAAGAAACTTTTGGTAAATAATATAAACAAATAAGTTAAAAGTGCTCTTTTGATATCAAAGATGTGAAATGTGTGTGTTCCCTGTGAGTTTCAAGGCCTCTCCCACTCATTATTACATTTGACTGTTCCTCCTAGGTTTTGAGATTCCAGAGTTTAAAATGTTTATCTCATTGGATCTTTTCATTTCTGCTTCCTTCGCTTTTTGTTAAGCTAAGAAATCTGTTTACCCTGCCAAGATCAGGTTCACTTATATCCCCATTTAGTTATTTTATGGTGTAATGTTTTGACACTAAACTCCATAATCCATCTGGAGTTTGTTTGGTATATATTGTGAGGCAAGGATTCTCCCATGTTTATTTTTTTCCCTCAATTAGTTGTCCATCCCAATCCCATTTACTAAGCAATCCACCCATCCTTTCTTGCAATGTTTAGAAAATGCCACCATATCACACGCTAAATTCGTATTTGGATCTGGTCCTAGACTTTCTCTTGTTCCATTAATTTGCCTTGACTTGGGACCATACGGAACTTAGTTATTTTAGCTTTGTACTGCCTGGTGTTAAAGTATAATAATTCTCCTCAGTTTCCTTTTTAAAATCTTTCCTAATTTATCCGTTCCTTTTTGTGGCTTTTAGAGTCTTTTTGGTTGTTATTGGGCATGACTCCTGTCTCTGTGCACATCTCATTAGAAATGTTAGACAAGAGGGCATCTGGGTGGCTCAGTTGGTTGGGCAACAGCCTTCAGCTTAGGTCATGGTCCCAGAGTCCCAGGATCGAGTCCACATCAGTCTTCCAGCTCCATGGGGAGTCTGCTTCTCTCTCTGACCTTCTCCTCTCTCATGCTCTCTCTCACTGTCTCTCTCTCAAATAAATAAATAAATAATCTTAAAAAAAAAAAAAAAGAAATGTTAAACAAGAGAAATCCAGTTGGTAATGATGCTCCCTGATAGACCTTTTCCTTCAGGTTGACTTTGACACATGATCACTGTTCTTTGGGTCAGCATCCTGAAGTGGATGCATCCTGGAATCCCATCCTCCTGTTTACAGATTGTTTGCAGGGATACCACGAGGGACAGCGTTCTATGTCAGGAGGCCCCCCTCTGACATTCCCCTGATCGACCAGTTCAGTATTAGTAATAACAGCAGTAGGGACATTATTTTGGGGGGAAAGACAGGGGGAGAGTGTTGAGGAAAGAAGTTAGTCTCTTGTTCTGTACTTGGTGAACTCATGTTTACTTCTAGTGGTTCATTGCTTTTCTAGGTGCTTACAAATGTCTGCTCAAAGACTTCAGATTTTTGCCACAGATAATGCTCCAGGCCATAATTCTCAGGTTTTGGCGCCACTGAAAATCAGGAAATGCGTCCCTCTTGAATGCTATTGTATTTTGTCTGGATGATGTAAAACACTGAAGTCGTGCCTGGTGGAGAATCCACTGACGGGTCAAGGAGTTCACTCTAGGGTGGTGGGTAATGTGTCTGGTTTGTTTTTTTTTTTTTCGAACAGCCCTTGGACAGAACCGTGCCTGGCACGTAGTAAGCACTCAGATATCAGCTGCTGATAGCAACTCTCCTCTGCATTTAATAAAATGAGTATAAGTCTTGTAAAATTCTGAGACTCTGTCTGGAGAGGAGGCAGTTTTGTCTTCCTTAGGATCTAGCTCGGTGGGCGTGTTTAACCAGAGGCCGGGTGTGCTGACTGGGACGCCCCCATCGAGATGAGAGCCATGGGCCATCCCTGCTCTCCTCCTCTTCTGTGACGCCAGGTGTTCATGGGTGACCTGCTCTCTGCCCCCTCGTGAGGTGGGACCAGTGTGTTGTGAGAGTAGTTGGTATGATACGCTCCTTTGTTGGTGCCATTTTTACAGGCAGGTTTTTGCAGTTGAAACAGAGAATGAAGCAAGGAGCAGGTGGAGGAGAGATGAATGCCAGATATTTGGAGAAGACAGTGTGGGGTGGACATCCACGAAGGGGGCATTTGTTGCTTCCTCCTTGTTTCTTCATCTTTTTTTTCCATGTGGCAAAGGATAATAGTCAAGATCATGTGGGAATTGAATAATGTGGGTACTTGGGAGAAAGTAGTGACTTTTATCCACACTTCCCTATTTTCCTAGAAGCAGCTCATTTCCTTGTTTCTTTTCGATGTCGGAATATGAAATCGTTAACAGTTGGGATTAAACAAGCCCATGTTTTAGATCTGGGGAGTCCTGGGCTAAGTTTCTCCCTTCTGTCTGGGCTGTTGTTTCTTTCTGTCTTGGCATCCTCTCTCTCCACAACCAGACTTGCTCCAACCCTGACCTCTGCTTTATTGCCTCTCTGTCTCAGTGCACCTCAGAAGAGTAGCAGCAGTAAATGTTACTGGAGGAGACGTTCCTGGCTTTGTCTCTATGACAGACAGGGGCCGGGGTATCAGTGAGCATCGTGCCCTTTGATTTGGAGCATCTTGCATACCTGTTGATTGGTGTGGGGTGGGGGGAGTCCCTTTGACCAGCTCAGGTGCTCTGTATTTCTTGCCACACTATGAAGGAATAGGACCGCTGCCTTCTGTTGGAGACCCCCTCAGAGCATGTCAGTTTTGTTGACCCCCGAACACCACGATGAATACGCTTCTCTCCGGAGAAGCCTCTGTCCCGTTTGGTTCTTGACATCTTACCGCACGTCCCTCCTCTCTCAGTTATGTTTTACTGCTCCATTTGAGTAGCTTGAAATTTTGGAATTGTATGTGGAGAAGCAGGAGAGCACAGAGCTTTCTAGACAGCATCATCTCCAGAGCCAGGAAGCCTGAGTTTGAATCCCGCCCCCATCACGTAGTAACTGTGTTAACAGCAGGTAAATTAAACGTTTTGTGCCACATTTCCCCCATCTGTGATTCGGAGTTGATCGTTGTGATGCTGCAGCTATCCTCCCGTAAGGATTAAATGAGATAATAGATGTAAGCAGGCTGAACCATGCCTGGCCCATGGCGAGGACTCTGCAGCTGTGGCCCTTTATTCTTCTCTGTCACTGAAAACCCAAGGATTCAAAACAGTGACGGCAGTTCTCTGACTTTCTCGATAGACATTTTCACTAGATACTTCTTTTCGGCCTGGAGAAACTTATCTGTGCTTAGAGATATTTTCATTTTATTGAAGGCCGTAGAAAGAGAAGCGGGAACTTCATTCCCCTCCTCTTGAGTGTGGGCCGGCCTTGGTGATCCGCTTCTAACGAAAACAGTCCGGAATGGCAGGCGCGGTAACTTGCTGGTGGAGGAGCCTGGCAGGAAGGGGCCCTCCTTCCCTGAGGACGAAGGTTCCCACGGACAGGGATGGGTCCCCTTGTCTGTGATCCTGCCTCTCCAAGGCAACGACTTCTGACAGTTGGTGTACCTTCCAGACCTTTTTCTAAGTGCATATAAGTACTTTCATTAAAAATCTTAAAAAGCCGTTAAAAAAACAACAACAAAACTCCCCTTCTGATTATGTGCCTCAGACATTGCAAAACTTCTCATTTTAGTACAACTATTTTCCAAATAAATTCCTTTTTGGACATATTTTGGCTCTTCCATAAGACTTAAAGTGCTGTTTGTTTAGCCCGTGCTTAATTTTATTTTCTGCTCCTGCTTCTAACCCATCCAGGTCCCATTTATATTGCCTCTGCCCTTGCCAGTCTTTCTAAAGCCTCCCAAATTAGCATCATCTGAGAATTTAATTAACTTGCTGTTTACTAACCCTCTCCTTTCAAGATAATTAATGAGGATGTGAAGTGGCGCTGGGCCTGACACGGCTCCCAATGGCACCTGAGCGGGCCCCTGCCGCACGGGCCCCTCGAGGCTGCCTTCTCCCCCTTGTTTACCTGCAGCCCCGAGCTGCACGGCCACACAAGGCAGGGGCACCATGGCCAATGTTTGCTTAGGATCCAGCTTTCCTGCCTTGCCTTTTATCCGCTCGTTTTCTGTTTTGTTAATTAAAAAAGCCTCATTTTACTTAGAATGGAATGCTTATTTCTGGTGCTATTCCCTAGACAGAGACGACATTGCAGGGCCAGAAATTAAATGAGCAGAGACAGTCAGTTGTTCCCATTCCCTTTCGCCTCTGGGAAAGCGACAGCAGAGCTTCTTCTGCATTCCCCTGTCCCCGACCCTGCACACCACTGTCTCCTCAGTCCAGGGAACTAGCGGTGATCCTGGACCTCAAAGTCACTGCCGCCCACTAGAACTCTCTATGATGATGGAAACGTTCTGTGTCTGCCGGCCTACATGACAGCCACCGAGTCGCTTGAGTTCATGGAACCCCTGAAACGGGGCTTGTGTCACTGAACTTCTCCTTTTATTTAATCCTCTTTCATTTAAATAGAGTCACTTGTGGCAGAGGGCTCCCACGCTGGACCACCACCATTGGTGGTCTCTTACCTGCTGTGGGTGGTCCGTGGCAGGTGTGGAACCCCTGCCGGTGTCTGTACCTTCTGTAGCAACTTTTCCTCTTCAGCAGAAAAGGTAAACTGTTTTCACCCTCACATTCGGCAAGCTGTAATTAGGAAGGTGAGTTTTCCGAAGGAAGAAGATGTTACTTTCTAAATCCAAATGTAAATGACTTGGATTATCCGTGTCACTGAGCGCTTCATTCATGCAGATAATTGAGAATTGACAGTGTCCTTTTCCCTCAATTACTTCCTGATAGTTCCATGTGTTACAATGGGAGAAACATGGAGCTGTTTTTAAATAGCTATGTTAATGTCCTCATTAATTTTACCTTTTCCTACCAATTAGCAAATATTAACTCCTTGGCAGAATTAAGTTGGCTTCCCTTTTGAAGCCACATTCATCCTGAACTCCCTCACGGCGCAGGCCTGACGCGGCCCAGCTCTCACGGGGTGTCCTGGGCGCACTCCTCTCGAGCAGGCACCACTCTTCAGGGCCATCTTTGTACTCAGTTGGTCACAAGGTAGCAAGTACAGTGCAACCGGCACCGAACCAGGACCAGAAGGCCTGGGGCCGGCTTCCCTGGCCCTCATGCCCAAGTCATCCTCTCTGGTCCGTGTGGCACAGCCCAGGTGCCTGCAGGGGCCAGGCGTGTGTTGTAAACGGGGGCCAGTGCCGGCTTGCAAAGCGCCTGTCCCATCTTAACCAGATAATTGTCAAGTCGAGGGAATGTGGAACCAGTACAGCCAGATACTCCTTTGTCTTTTTTTCTTTTTTTTTTTTTTTTAAGAGCTAAAAAAAAAAACCCCTCAGTTGTATGGGAAATGCACAGATTTTTAAAGTGTTAACTGTTAATGAAGAATTTTTAAAAAACTCTTAGAGTTACATAGCCCGTACCTTCGGGCTCCCCCAGTTACCGTTTGCTTTCTCTGATTTAACTCTGTCCTCCGTCCAAGGCAAAGAAAGGCATCTGTCTTCCCTGAATTTCACAGGGCAGTGGTGAGAAGCACTTGAGCTGACGAAAGGCCGGACCCTTTGAAATCTGTGCAGGGCTAGATACGTGGAGATGGTGTTATTGAGAAAACACTTAAATATTTTATTTTTCTAAATCCAGACTTCCTGATCGCTCACTGTTGAATGTCAAGATCATTGCTAGCGTTCTCCTTTCCAGAGATGCTCAGGAAGTAAGGGCAGGATGTGCAGGAACGTACACAGGGATGAGAGTGACCTAATTTTTCTCCCCCTTCTGTTTCGCTCCCTGGCTTTTCAAACCTGCATTATTTTCAGCTACTAGAGGGCACAAAGAAGAAGGCTACTACCCTTTTGTTGTGGTTAGTAACTCCATCATTAGGTTAGTTAAAAGTTGACTCAATTACAGGTATTGTTGAGTTCTGAATAAATGGATAACCCTCACTTACTCATGCGGCATTATTCACCGTGTTTATAGAATGAGATGCAGAATTTGAGAAGGAGTGCCGCGGATAGAGAACATACTTACACGCAAGTTCTTACGTTCGAAAGCGTGAAAACAAGGGGTGAAGTTTAATTGTTCTGGAGCCATTTCATAATTCCCAGTTAAATGGTACTTGAGTTACTGTTGATCTTTGGTTTGGAATTGCTTATTTTAATATCAAGTTTGCAAGCCTTGCTCTTACTATGTTTTGACAAGTTGCAAGGAACTTATTTTGCTCAACCAAGTGTGTGTGTGTGTGTGTGTGTGTGTGTGTGTGTGTGTGTGTGTGTGTATCCATCCTCTCCCCTCTTCTTTCATGTTCCAAATGAGTAAATTTTTCATAGTGTTTTTCATCAGGGGTCAGCACATCACTGCCAGAGGAGGGAATCCAGCCAGCCACTGATTTTTATAAATAAAGTTTTATTGGAACACAGCCGTACATGTCTTTCGTCCTGTTGCCCATCACCACTTTTGTGCTATGAGAGTGGGGTTCAGCAGTTGCAGCAGAGGCCATATGGCCCTTCAGGCCTAAAATAGTTACCATCCAGATACTTACAGCCTGCTGGTCTAGATGATAGAAACTTGTCTTTTAAGAGAGTGTATGTTTCCAAAATCAGGGGAAGCTATGGACTAAGAAATCATTCTCTCCCAATGTAGTTGTTGTCAGCTCTCTTGGCTCTGGTTTATTTCTGTGATCTTAAGAATTTGCTTATTAGATGTTGAATGCAGTGACCCTGGTTTCATGGTAACTAAACCTGCCTCAGCTTCTCGCTAATGTACTCCTAGTCATTTTATTCAGTAGACTGAGTAGCTTTCAACGTTTCTATGGGAAGGACACTGCTCATTAGTGGTTATGTTCAGCCTTCAGTTTAGCTAAAATCTGAATGCTTTCTCAACCTGAAACAGTGGGTATTATTCTAAATGTTAAGTAATATAGCTCTCTACAAAGACAAAGTGCTTCCTGGTCATTATTAGCTGTGCTCCGTCGTCATTCCTCAAGATAATGCCATGAAGTAGTTTCTTAGTATTGCCATCCAGATTTTATCACTGAAGCAGGAAGGAAGGGTGACTTGCTGAAGGTCACATAATAACAAAGCCCACCAGCAATTTGTGTCATCTTATGAGTCATGTTGGCGCTGGGGAATGCAGCTGGCACCAACAGCACTCACACCCAGAGGCAAGCCAGTCCTCCTAACACGTTCTTCCCCTGAAAATCCCATGATTTCATTAGCGAGGTAAGTGAACGGGCCATCAAGTAATTAATTCATCTTTGTGTAGACTTCGGACCCCAATGAAATCAGCTGGTGAGAAAGGCTTGCTGAAGTCTTCAGGTGCCCCTTCCCACCAGTTCTTTCTCTCTCCTGACCACTTTTTAAAAATTTTTTTCTCTTGCTTGGCCTCTTTTGAAGTCCATTCGCACTGATTCACTCCCTGGAGTCTCACAGCCCCTCATTGTGAGGTGGTCTTACTCCATTTCACAATCAAAGAGAGAACTTAGTGTCAGAGCCCCCTTCTCTGTAAAGCTCCTGCCTTACGCCTATGTCCTTGCTATGGAATAACCTGACTCTTACATGTCCGGTAGGAAGGTACGTAGTCTCTGTCTTCAGGAACCTTCCAGTCTCATTGGAGAATAGGCCACGTACATTATGCTGATAACCAGTGTCTGAGGTGTCCGTGGGAAAAGATGTGCTGAGAGATTAAGTCTGAGTTCAGAGGAGAAAGAATCACTGTAGACAGAAACAGGGTGGGAGATGGGATATTCAGAAAGGGGAGCAGGATTTGGCTGAGCTGGAATGGAAGTATGAACAGGATGGAATGGCAGGAACCAACCCTCCCCCATACACACACACACACACACACACACACACACACACACACACACACACA